>NC_067401.1:290815822-291185197 GCF_016432865.1 Antechinus flavipes | reverse complement strand
CATAATCCAGAAGGATTGTACTGTGTCATTATTGAAAACTAGGAAATTAAGGACATTTTTCACTGAGGGAAGAGAGTGATGATGTAAATTAGAAGATTATCTGTTTGCTATAGAAATGTCAGGATAGAAAATTCAGACTTAAATCATCCATGATAATTTTTAAGGAAGTAATTTGATTTTATTACTATAAAGAGGCAATAATTGAATCTATATTCTTCTTGTCAAAATTCAGAACATTTAAATTGATAAAAAATGATTTAGTAATATCTATATTTACAATGAAGATGGCAGAATCAGTTTCTGAAACATTGGCCTAATTCATGTCAAATTGTAATTAGCTATAGTCCAACAGAAAGGTAAAACACATTTTTTTTTCAAGTTTGTTGGTCAATTATTTATGTTATACCTGACATTTTGCTACCCCATTTGGGATTTTCTTAGCCAAGATATCAGCTAGTTTGCACTTGTGGGTCATTTTACAAATGAAGTAATAGAAGCAAGAAGGATTAAGCAAGTGACTTGCTCACAGTCATACAGCGTCTGGGACCAGATTTTAATTGAAGAAGAATCTTCATGATTCCAAGTCCAGCACTCTAACCACTATGCCAATTAGCTGCCTTTATTGTAGCAAAAGCTACAAGGAACATATATCTATAACAGTGGTTTCACATAGAATGAAGAGTTTGGTTTTCTTCTCTGTTTCATGTCCCAATTCAGATAATACTGTAAGGTTGCTAGCTGACAATATGCCAGCTGGAACCCTTTCATGAGCACAAAGTTCACAATAGTAAAGAAAGAAAAAAGCTTATTTTTAAATCAAATCAACAAAAACAAATAAAGCCCAAATTATACACCTGTCAGAATAACAGAAGCCAACACTGAAGACTTTTTCTCCAGGGATCTGTGAAGTTTCAATCACATACTAGATATAAGCAGCCAGATTCACTTCTCTGGTAAGACTCCCCAGTAAATGTTTCTCCTAAATTTATCATAGTTAATCCTGTTCCTCATAGTTTTTCAGAATACTTTCTCATTATTGTATTTGTATTTGAGTATTTTATTCAACATTGCTAAGAGGAGAAAAGAAGGAAAATAGATTATCTCAAAGGTATATTTGAGTCCGTGTGAGATGTATACTATGTATCCAATCAGTATCATTGCCTAAGAACTACCTTATTCATACTCCCAGAACTTTCTTCCTTTTGATAGTAAACTAAAATTATATGGAGAATGGGCCAAAGCAATCAATTATCAAGGAGTGTTTAGAAGTAATATATCTTAGGATCATGCATTACAGCTGGAAAGGATTTCAACAACTATGTAGACCATGAATAAATATCATTCTCTTTATTCCAGGGAAGTTAAATGATATATTAAAAAAACTTGTATCTTGATTTTGTCACTTAAAAGTTAGCTATTTATGTTGTATAATCTACAAGAATTCTTTTGGATACTCTAATAGAACATGGCTCAGTGGATAGAGCACTGACCTGGAATCAAAAGGACCTGCAATGTAATGCTAGAGAAATCACTTAACCCCGTTGACTTCATCTATAAAATAAGATGGAGAAGAAAATGACAAACTCCAAGTATATTTGCCAAGAATATCTTAAATGGGCTCATGAAGATTCAAGAGTCAGACAGAACCAAAAACCAACTTAACAAACAATAGCAAATACAATGTATGTTTCTTAAGTAGAGATATTCTTTTACTTTTGTCCTTATGTCCTAAATGAGTTTCTAGCACTAACTAATGATAACAGCTAGCATGCATAGAGTACTTTATAATTTACAAAGCTAATTTCACTTGTGTAAATAATATCATATTGCTTGTCTTCTCAATGGGTAAGGGAGGGCTGGAAGAAGGGAGAGAATTTGGAAGTCAATTTTTTTTAAATGGTAAAAATAAATAATTATAATATTTTATAAAACTAAAATTAGCAAAACATTTTACCAATATTTCATTTATCTTCACAACAACTCTAAATAGTGTATACCATTTTTCCCTAATTTTATACATGAGGAATGTGAGACAAGCAAAAGTTACAAGTTATTTGTCCAAGATCACACAGCTAGTTAAGTTACACACTTAGGCTGGATTTGAACTAACGAGGTACTTGATATGTTTGTTGATTGGTTGTTTCCAATAATAAATAACACATTTATAAAAGTACTTTACTCCAATAAGTGGGTTACATCTTAGGATAGAAAAAAACAAATAGACTCTAGTGCAATCTTAAATTTAATTTGGCTGATTAGTTTATTTCCCATAGTTGATTAGAAAAGTTTAGGCAAGTTAGACTATTACTTTCTAGTTTCTAGATCCTCTGAAGAAAGAAATAGATTTAATTCTTTGTATTCAGGCCTTTGAGTCGTCTTTATTCAATAAAGGATAGTAAGAGGAGAAATCTTTGCTATTTGAAGTATTGTGCTCTTCAAATGATTCTCTAAGTGGCTGAATATCACAGATAGTTGCAGCTGAGCAGAGCATAATAGATTTATCATTTTATTGACTATTTAAAATATCTTTGTAATCTGTAGGCCATTGTTCAGAAATTATGCCAGGATTAATACACATATACAAATATCTATTTCTAGTTAAGCATTGACATATGTATGTACATACATACATATATGAACACATATACCAATTCATTTTATAGTGTATAATCAATTTAAAAAAAAAAACCTACATCTTCTTAAGTTTGTTGACTGGTGAGGCAGCAAATAAAGCACACTGGAGTTGAAATCTGGAAGACCTGAGTTCCATCCAGTTTTAAATACTTAATCCTTCTGTGACCATAGACAAGCCACTTAACCTGTTTATCTCAGTCTTTTTGTTTGTTTTGTTTTTTCTCCAACTATTAAAGGAGCATAACAGCACCTACCTCACAGGCTTGTTGTGAGGATAAGATTAGGTAATATTTTAAAAAATCTTTTAACATAGTTCCTGCAATACAACAGGCTAATTATATAAATTCTTGTTCTCCTTTTCCTGTTCTCATTCTTGAAAACAAATAAAAGATCTGGGTCATTTTGTTATTACCATTTTACAAGCATGGATATCCCTACTAAAATTCCCTTCCAATGCATCAACAGATTTCGAAGGTGACTCTAGGCTCTTGAAATCTATGTCAGAAAAGTATGGGTAAGAACTCATCTTTCAAAGTTAAACCTTCTTCAAATTTGGGCCCAAGAATAATTTCATCACTCAAATGAAGCAAACACTTGTGAAGAACTAATGTTGGGAAGCACAACTTTGGGCTGTGTTTCTAATTTGAAGATCATGCTAACTGAATGGAGAGAGCCTTGTCACTAGAAAATTGTTTACAAAGGAATGAATGTTTTTTTGGTAGAAATCTCCCATGAAAGTCTCCACAAAAAAATGGAGAAGGGCTTCAAGTGGCAGTAGGGCGGGAATACTATGTGGACAAGCCATAGTTCTTTTTAAATATGGAAATATAACATCTGTGGATGTGCATCATAAGTCAAAGTCAGAAATGTGCAAGCCATGCATCAAATTTTGTAAATCATAGTGTCTATCTTCCAAAATTTCTGATCTAAAAGAAAAAAAAGTACAAAAAATTCTAAATTTATAACAGTTACAAGCAACTGAGATTAGCCATTACCTCAAAGTAAATCAATTGAAATATGGAACAATACAATTATATTCTCCTGTCTGATGGGGTGGTATAAATGATGATGATATTCACATTTATACAGCACTTTAAGATAAATTGTGCATTTAAAAAACAATTATTAAAGGTAAATACTATAAGTATTATCATTTTACAGATGAGGTTATTCAAGATTAAATAAATAAAATGAGTAAATGAGTTATACCTGGTCCCACAGCCTTCTGAACACAAATAAATATAAAGAATGTGATAAATTGCTCTAGTATTCCATATAAACTACCTCTCACTAATACATTAATAGATTTCAAAATAGAGATACAGATAATAAATATAAAAAGAAAAGAGACCTCCTATAGCTTTATGCCTACTAATTCTATTTTTTCCCCCAAAGGGCACAGCATCTGTTCTACCATAAAGTTTTGCTATTATATTGTTATTTAGTAACTTATGCTAATATTTTATGTGTTTTATGATATTCCACTTTCATCCCTTCATGACATCAATAAGAAAAACTGTTTGAATTTTTATTATAAGATGTAAATTGAATTTTCTAGCAGGAATCAAGGTTCACCCAACATTTTCATGTATCAACATGATACTAATGATCAAATGAATCATTTAATCTAATCAAATGAATACATTTAAGACCTTTAAAACTGAAAAATAAATGTTAGTTTTCATAATAGAAGTCTAAACAGAACCCTAATAATTTGTTAACTGTTCAATTATTTCTTCCTATTCCTGAAGTTCCACCTTTCACATATATTTATGAAATCCAAATCCGACAGTGAATTTCTTATAGGTAAATGCCCTTTAATAAAACAAATTGGCAACTAGTATGCAATTTATTGTCCTAGTATTGTCTTGATCCTTGAGATGTTAAATGGCATGCTCAAGAATGCACAGTAATAGGTGATAAGAAACCAGATTTTTCATTATCCTGGACTTGTTTTCTCTACATATTTATTAGTTAGATATATACATTCCCCAAAATTTAATCAATGGAATGTACAAACTGGACATTTTATAGTGAAATATACCATAAATTTGTGTAAATAGCAAAAGATAAAAGCATTCAGCATATTCCAGTACAAAGCTGAAGACATTATATTTCAATTATTAGTTTATTATCACTTTTATCATTGACCTGTCCTCCATGCTATTAAAAATAAAATATGGTACCATATTTCAAAATTTCTGATAAAAAAATCACCACCACAATCAAACTTCAGACTCAACTCAATTATCAAATGACTATTCAAAGGACTGAAGTTAATTGTCAATGTGCATAGTGTATTTCTTAATCAATACTGATTGAAACTCTGGAAAAAAGCAAAACACCCTTTAAAAAATCTAATTAGTCTTTCAAACATAACAGGAATAGCAACTCTACTCAGTTCTTATAACATCATTTTTCATAATCCTATTGTGCTTGATTTACCTTCGTAATTTTGAATTATCTGTTATATATGTGTGAATATATATCTGTATTTATGTACATACTTTTATATGTGTGTATATTTACATGTGTACATTTACATGCATAAATTATATATATACATATATATTTATTTTTATATTCCAGATTATTTAAGAGCTGTGGATGAAGATTTTCCAAAAAGTGATTTAGAAGAAATAACTCCTGAGAACAAAGAATCCAAAAAAGGTATCAGTACAAAAACAAATTACAATTTCTAAAAAGAAATATTATTGAAAAAGTGCTGCTAAAGTCAGGGTCAAATACAGTATAAAATAGGAGAGAACTCTCTCATTATAAGTTCTGCCAAAAGATGATATATTAAGGACTAGAGTATTTCTCCATAAAATACCTATCACAAGGTAAAGATTGTACCCACCATTCAGGGTGATAGGTACAATCTTTACTTTGTGATAGGTATTTTATGGAGAAAAAAAGGGGAGAAAAGAAAAAGAGATGATGGGTACAATCTTTACCTTGTGATAGGTATTTTATGGAGAAAAAAGGGGAGAAAAGAAAAAGATAAATGAAGTATAGACAGAAAACAGATTACTTAATGTGGAGTGGTCAGAAGAGAATTGTTTCCTTATACATTCAGTTTTAATTAAATAATTCCATCCCACATATGCTTTTTTTTTTTTTTTGTCTGAGACAATTGAGGTTAAGTGACTTGCCCAGGATCACATAGCCAGGAAGTATTAAATGTCTGAGACCAGTTTTGAATTTGGGTCCTCCTGACTTCAGGGGTGATACTTTATTCACTAAGCCACCTAGCTACTCCCAAAAAATGCTTTTGTATTTGGACTACTTTGGGGGAAAAAATGTCATTCACTGCATTGATCAAGACTATGTACAAAAATAACTAGCAAATTTAATTTGAAAATAAATATCTTTTCTTTATTTAGTCCCCTTTCTCCTTTAAGAATGGTTTGCGATTTCCTTCAGAATCATCAATTAAACCTTACTTCTATCCACTTATTAATCCATATTGCTTTCCATCTATTTTATAAACATTTATTAAGCACCTACATATGAGGCATTATGTTAAGAACCAAGGGGAATACAAGCATAAATTCTATATGGCCTCTGCACTCAGAGACTTTGAATTCAGATGATGATAGGTTTAGAGTTAAAAGGAAACTTAGAAGCTATCTTTTTTTTTCCCAGAGTTTCAATCAGTATTGACAGAGAAATATACTATGCACATTGACAATTAACTTCAATCCTTTGAATGGCCAATTGATAAATAAATTGAGTTTGAAGTATCCTATACTTGATTGTGGTAGTGATTTTTTTTACAGGAAATAGGGAAAAACTTTTGATGCTTCCACCTGAATCCTTCAAAAATTTTCCAGGAGACTCTAGTTACAGTAGGCTTATAGAAGAAGTGCAAGATCATGAATATGCCTCTGAAAGCCACCTCAGAAATTACAATTTCTAGCTCTCATCATTTCATAGATAAGAAAATCCAGTCCAGACAACTGAAGTGATTTGATAAGAATAACAGAACTAGTCAATGTCTGAGCAGATTCAAATTCTCTCTACCAGAAGAATCACTCTCACTTCTGAATTTTTACAATATTCATGACTCTCAATGCAATTATCTAAATCTAATTTGCAGCATTCTTCTGTGCATCCTGTCTTCCTAGGTAATATTGTAAATAACACTTAGGAAGATAGAATGCACAGGAAAAAAAAAGCTGTGCATGAGGTGCTAGAGTTGGAAAGACCTCAGTTCAAATCTGAATCCAGAAATTTTCTTTCTGTGTGACCCTGGACCTGTGGGACCCTAGGATTTATATCATTTAACTTTTGGTTTTTCTCATCTGTAAAATGAGGATAATAGTAGCACCTATCTCCAACAATTCTTGTAAGGATCAAATGCAATTTGTAAAGTACTTAACATAGTACCTCAAAACATAGTAAATACTATGTAAATTTTAGTTAGTGTTGTTAAGCAGCTTAAGTCCAAAAGACACACACTTTTGCATCTCCAATACTTCATATAGAATAGTTGCCTACTATAGGTACATAATGAATGCTTGTCAGAGGTCATGTTACTAAGTAAATTGATTTAAGTTTCATTTTCAAAAAAGACTTTCAGTGTTTTGTTCTTTCCAGGGCTCCACTGATTCAAAAGGAGTCAGTAAAATCACTAAGAAATGAGAAGGCAAGGTCATTCATTTATCAGCAGATTGCTTGTTTCACCTTCAAATGAAACCAGTCCTAATAGGATTATGAAACATATTAGCCCCAAATGCCTCAGATTCTTGCAAAAGAACTGACATTCCCTTTCCAAAAATTATAATTGAATAGCTATGTACTAACAGACTAGCCACCCTATGCAGAAGTGCCATA
This sequence comes from Antechinus flavipes, assembly GCF_016432865.1. Lineage (NCBI taxonomy): Eukaryota > Metazoa > Chordata > Mammalia > Dasyuromorphia > Dasyuridae > Antechinus > Antechinus flavipes. The sequence goes on along the minus strand of NC_067401.1, from coordinate 291,177,724 downwards.
CGAGGTATGCATCTGTATAAATAGACCAGCGCCTCAGTTATTTTTTATATAATTCCTATTAAAAATGTAAGACTACAAGCTTTCAAAGTGCTTTTGCTCCTCAGAAACCTGTAAGAAAAAAGCCAAGTTTGTGCCCACAGTCTCACAAGGGTCAGTTGGCAAAAGTAACTTACTTTATAATTCATGGATTGAGGACAGAATTTCCCAGAGTGATGAATTGTGTGTACATCCTACAATAATTTGTCCATGAAATGGATTTGGGGAAGCATGGTAAAGTCAATGTTTCCTTTGATCAGGTTATTTTGTTGTTGTTGTTGTTGTTGTTGTTTTTTATCTTTAATCCTACCTCAGTGCTTGACATTACTCACATAGTCATGTCAAAAATGAGATGAAGAAAGTCAGGAAGGGACTATATTTCTATATGCTAAATAAGCACATCTGGAAATAAAGGCATTAGAATGGGAGGAAAAACAGAGTCATGTGGATCTAATTTTGGGCTAGAATGCATATTGAAAATACCATCAACTCCAGATTTCTCAAGAGTAGTAAAATGTGATAAAAACTCAAAGATTTTGTTATAATTTCTGCTGCAACTCAGTACTTTATTTTGAATGAGTAGAGCAATAACATAAGGTTTGGTGGTTGCTTTTAAACTAGCTTGAAGATACTTAGTACAGAAAGAATGTTGCATTGTGTACACTATTAACATCATAAGTCACTTTTAAGGATTTCAAAAATATGAAGAGCTAAGAATACCCAATTCTTAGAATTAGAATAGACAAGATTATATATAAATGAGGTTTTTGCCAATGCCATTTCCCACTAGGAGCTTCAGAATATTCTGCAAAACACAAAGATATATTAGCATGATGAAACTACAACTTTAAAACGTGAAAAAATGGTGTAATCCAAACATCTCATTTTGCAGTTAGGTAGTATAGCAAATGGCCCTGAATTTACAAAAAAAGAAGTTCAAATTAAACTTCAAACATTTCCTACCTATGTAACATTGGGCAAGTTATTTAATCTCTGTCTGCCTCAGTTTCCTTATCTTTAAAATGAAGATAATAGTATTTACTTCCTAAGATTGTTGTGAGGGAAAAAATGAGATAATATATTTAAGTTCTTGAAAAATTTTAAAGTGTTCCAGCAATAACAAGACTATGTGATGATCAGCTATGATGGATTTGGCTCTTTCAAAAATGAGGTGATTCAAGGCAATACCAAATAGACTTGTAATGGAAAGAGCCATGTAATCCAGAGAGAGGGAACTAGGGAGACTGAATATGGATCAAAGCATAGTATTTTCACCTTTTTTGTTTGCTTTTTTCTCATTTTTTCTCATTTCTCATCTCCTTTTGATCTGAATTTTCTTGTGCATCATGAAATTTAGAAATAGGTTTAGATGAATTACACATGTTTAAACTATATTGGATTACTTGTTATCTATGGAAGCAGTAGAGAGAAGGAGGGAGAGAAAGTTGGAATACAAAGTTTGCAAATGTGGATGTTAAAAACTATCTTTGCTTATATCTGATAAAATAAAAAGCTTTTTAAAAAAAGTGTTCTATAAATTCTATGATGATTATGTTCAAGACTGATGAGAAAAACAAGTCTGGGAAAAAGATTAAACAACTTACCTCAGATTGCACAAACTAGTCTAAAGTTCTGGGGATATTTTGATTCATATTCCAGAACACTTTCCAAAACACTCTGCTACCTTCATTAACAGTCAGTCAACACGCATTTATAAGTATCTACTCTATGCCAAGCATAGGGCTAGAGACAAAAGAAAAAAAAAATGATTATATCATTATCTCCAAAGAACTCACATGCAAACAGCTATATACATATGTATATATACATATACATAAATGATATATTTAGAGAAGATGGAAAGTAAATACAAAGTAAAGACAGAAGAAGGGGAGAGGAACCTGGGAAACTTACATCTATAGGAAAATGTAAAATTTGAAAGGAATCATGAAGAAAGTCAGGGGAACCAGAAATTAAAGGTTAGGAGAGACAATATTCCAGATCTGGGGGATCATGAAATGTCAGTTAAGACAAACAGAATAGGGAGAGGAAGCATCCTCTATGAGGAACAGGAAGGTCAGTGCCAATGAATCAAAAACTATCTGAAAAGAAGTGAAGATGAGAAAATAGAAAGATAGGAGGAAGACAATCTGTGAAAGTCTTTAAAGATAATATGTGATTTTACAGTTTCTGGAAATAGTAAGTATAATTCAATATATTTTTATGCATAGTGTACATATGTAATTTATTCAATTTCATTTTTAATTTATAGAATAAAAAACATTTCCCAAACAATAAAAAGATTATTACACATGAAGCTGTGAATCTACTATGTAGAAATTTCTATTCCTTTCAAAAATACAAAAAAAATTGGTGTGCAATTTTCTTTATTTTTTCTTTCCCCCTCATTACTTGTACAAATTTATAAGCATAAAGAAAATATATAAAATAAATAAAATGTATGAAAGCATAAATTTATTAATAAAATACATAGGCACAAATTTATATAACTTATGTGAACATAATTTATACTTATATATAATTTGATATATTCTAAAGATAGTAAGTATAATTAGGGAGTATGGCATGATTCAACTTATAGTTTAATAAAATCACTTTGGCAACTGAGTAGTGGGTGGAATAGAGTGGAAAGACTCTTGTGTCAGGGGACCAAATATAAAGCAATTTTAATGGGGGAAAGGCACAAAGTGGAATACAAGGCATAGCTGAAAGTACCATGCTTGAGAAAGCTATATTTGCTTCTTTTTGGGTACCATTTGGCATTTTCAAGAATTTTACATATTTAATTTACCATGGAATGTTTTCTGTTTCTTAATTGTCAAATCCAATAGCCTTTTCTTAATACTTATTCTTATTAAGCAATATGAAGCATTTGAGCCTACTGACCATTCTTTCAACCTGGCTTTTTCTCTCTTTGGGGTTTTTTGGACATTGTTCTTCCCTAGTCCCTCCCATAGCTATTTCACTTTCTTTTTCTCAACTACATAGATTTTGATTTAGCTATTAAAGGGCAAAAAGTAGTCCCACTTTCAGGCAAAAAGAAAAGCAAAAATGAACAGTCTAGTATATCTACTTTGTGGGACAACCTAAGATATCTGAATTTTTAACAAAGAAAGATGAAGCACATAAGGCTGAAGTATTTTTAGAGCTTAGTGAGCAATTATGTTTACTTTCTAAATACTGAATGCTAATGGGGTTTTGAGCTATGCAGACTGACACTAGCACAGCAAGACTGCAATTAGGCTGGAAGCAATGTGAAAATAAAACTCAAATCTCAACCAGGACAAGGTGCTAACAGCAGAAATTCATTTTCTTTCTCTACACTGGGGTCATGGATGGTACTAGGAGAATATATTTGATTGACTGAATTAGTCAGAAAAGCAAATGAAAAAAAAAATGAATTTCCTATTCACTATGCTGAACTTTAAGGTTTCTGTACTGAGATTGGAGATAAGACTCAAATACTTCAATGGTGAGTATATTTTAAATAAAGATCATGAAATTTAATTCAAATTTATCATTTTAAAAACAGTATCAGAATAGCATGAGAGTGGAAAAAAGCAGTAATGAATTATTTCCCACCTTGCTTTATATAATCAGATCATTTAAATGAATGCCTATATTGTCTAAGCATTATCACAGTTACCAGAGACAGTAAGTCAATAAACATATATTGAGCAGCATGGGTCAGAGTTCAAACTGGGCATGAAGAAATAGGCAGAGCTCAGGAGGCCAAGAATAGCATTACAGTTTCTAGGAATAGGTAAGTTTTTAAATAAATAGATAAAAATGACTATAGAACTCAGAATCCTCTGCCCTGCTTAGATGCAGCTCTCTTGGAGTATGGGGACAAAAAGTAGGTGAAATCTATTTTTTTTCTTTCTTCTTCCTCTCCCTTTCCTTTTTCCTCTTCTTCTCCCTTTCCCCCTCCATCTCTTCCTTCCTCCCTCTGTCTCTGTCTGTCTCTCTTTATTTCTCTCTGTTTGTCTCTCTCTGTCTCTGTCTCTGTGTGTATATGTCTATCTGTATATATATGTATGTCTCTTCTATCTTTGTCTCTTTCACTATCCTGTGTCTATCTTTGTTTCAGTATATGTCCATATTTGTGTATCTATGTCTCTTATTTATCTGTCTCTGTCTGTCTCTCTCTTTCTGTCTCTGTCTCTGTGTGTATGTGTGTTTGTATATCTATGTCTCTTCTGTCTATGTCTATCCCTGTCTCTATTTCACTGTCTGTGTCTTATCTCCAACTTTGTCTGTCTCTATCTGTTTCTTCCCTCTCTCTGTCTCTTTGTCTGTGTTTGTGTCTCTATATCTCTTCTGTCTACCTCTGTTTCTGTTTTTGGCTATGTCTCTGTTTCTCTGTCTCTCTATGTTTGTGTATCTACGTCTTTTAGGTCTGTCTGTCTCTGTCTCTCTCTGTTTCACTATCAATTTCTGTCTCTGTCTCTGTCTGTCTGTCTCCCCCCTCTCTTCTGTCTCTGTCTCTGTCTTTTCTGTCTTGCTTAGGTAGGAATCATAAGAGAATGGATATTAATGCTAGAGGAGATGTCAGAGGCTGTTTAGTTCAGTTCATTTAGTTAGTTATATCTGAGGAAACCAAAGGCTACCTAGAGGAACTGTTGCATGATGCTTGCAGAAGAGATCCTGGTTGGTAGAGAGATTAGATCTCTCTCTGCTGGATCTGAAGATTTGGTTCACATCTGACTTCAGTTTGACTAGTTCTGTGATTTTGGACAAGCCATCTAATATCACTGTGCCTCAGTTTCCTTATTTGTTAAATAGGGCTAATATTGCTATCTACTTCTAAAGTTATTGTAAGAACAAAATGATATAATTGTAAAGTGCTTGGCAAACTTTAAAGAGTTCTATAAATATGTATAAATACTATATGTTATTTGAAGGTTTCATTAAAGAGACATTCCTTTTGTTTTGAAATAGGAAAGAAACATACTTTGGCAGTGATTTCTGGGGAAAGCATTCCATCTAGACAAGGCATATCTTTTTTTCTAACTTGTTAACATTTTAATTTAAAGTTTTGAGTTTCAAATTCTATTACCCATTCTCTCCCTTCCCTCTAATCCGCAACCTGAGACTATAAGCAATCAGAGCTTATACATGTACAGTTATGTAGAACATTTCCATATTAGTAATTTTGCACAAGAAGACTTAAATAAAAGGGAACAAAGGAAAGAAAAAAGGAAAAATATCATGCTTCAGGCTGTATTCAACCAATATCAGTTCTGTGTCTCAAGGCAGATGGTATACTTCCATCATTAGGCATTTGGAATGAACTTGAATCATTGTATTGCTTAGAATAGCCAAATCATTACCAATTCTTCATCCACCAATAGGCAAAACACATCTTGATATACACACATTACTTAGGAGAAAACTAAGAGGTTGGGCATTGCAAATTAGCCTAATGAATAGAGAACAGGGATTCAAGAAAATCTAGATTCAAATTACCTAAGTGAAAGATGATCTCTATATTACCATGGGCAATTCACTTAATTGCTCAGTGTGCCTAGCATAGGTGACTATATGCAGACTATAATTTGAACAGCTTCCAAAAGGCATGGGAAGAGGAATTTTCCTCATTGGCAGTCCTCTATTGTGATCAAATTAAAACAAAACAAAGCAAACAAATAGTACAAGAAGGCACAAAATGAGAATTAGAATTATTTGTTTTATTAATAAAGAATGAAATAAAATACCACAGAACCAGAAAAGGGCCAAGGCAGCAGGGGGGGAATAAAGGGGGGAAATATCTTGTACTGCTGACATAACATGCATTTCTTTAGCAATATAGAAATGACTGAGATTAGCACTAGCTAGCAAAAATTGTTAGGTAAAAGACAAAGCTACCAGATGATATCCCCTTATTCTTCATCTCCCAACTCCATTGCCACAATAAACAGTCTCTTTATGCATGACATGGTCTCTGTATTATAGCATCAGTATTCTGGTGTTTCTGCCGCCTCCAACTCAATTTATGTTAAAATAATTTTATTTTTGATTAATTCTGATGAAACTTATTTCAGGAATGTTTTGCAAAGCTTTTCCCAGATGGGAAAAATATCAATTATGACTAAAATATGATATAACAAAGGCCTTTAGGCAAATGGAGAAATGTATCAGGAGATTAGAACACAAGGGTGCTGGTAGAGTAGAGGATCAATGTATTACAATTAATGATATAGAGCAGAGTTCCCTTTCCTTTTTTCTTGTTATATGTAATGAAGTTTAACTTATTTTATTTTTTCTCAATAGTATTTATTTCATGTAAATTACATGTAAAGATGTTTTACAACATTAATTTGTATGATTTTTAGAGCCAAATTTTTTTCTCCCTCCCTCCTTCAAGTCCCTCCTTCCCAAGACAGAAAGCAATTATAGGTTATACATGTGCAGTCATGTTGTGAAAGAAAAATCAGAATGAAAAGGAAAAACCACAAGAAAGAAAAAGAAAACAAATAAAAAAGTGAAAATAGTGTACTTCAATCTGCATTCAATCTTTATAGTTCTCTCTTTAGATGTGAAAGGCATTTTCCAATTCAATTCTATTATACTAGTCTTGGAGCACTGGAGTGTTAATAAAAACTAAATCTATCATAGTTGATCATTCCATAATCTTGCTGTAATTGTGTACCATGTTTTCTTGTTTCTGCTCACTTCACTACATTGTTTTATTTGTGTAACAACTTTTTGATTTAATGCAATCAAAATTATCTATTTTGCATTTCATAATGTTCTTTTTGATGAAAAATTCCTTCCTTCTCCAAAGATCTGAACCTTAAAATATTCTTTGCTTTTCTAATTTGCTAATAGTATAATTCTTTATTTCTAAATCATGAACCATCTTGAGCTTATATTGGTATAGGATGTGAAATGTTGGTCCATGTCTAGTTTCTGCCAAACTACTTCCCAGTTTTCCTAGAAAATTTTATCAAATAGTGAATTCTAAGCCCCAAAGTTAGAGTCCTTGGGTTTATCAAACAATAAATTACTATAGTCATTGACTGTTTTGTCTTCTGTACCAAACTTATTACATTGATCTACCACTCTATTTTTAAACCAGTACCAAATTGTTTGCATGACTGCTGCTTTATAAAATACTTTTAGGTCTGGTATAAGTAAGCGACTTTTCATTGCATTTTTTTTTGTTGTTGTTGTTGTTGTTGTTGTTGTTTTTTTATTAATTCCCTGGATGTTCTTGATCATTTTTTTTTCTTTCAGATGAACTTTGTTTTTATTTTTCTAGGTCTAAGAAATATTTTTGGCAGTCTAATTGGTATGGCACTGAATAAGTAGTCTCAATTTAGATAAAATTGTCATTTTTATTATATTAACTTGGTCTCCCCATGAGCAATTAATATATTTTCCAATTGTTTAGATTTGATTTTTTTGTTTGAAAAGTGCTTTGTTAATTGTGTTTATATACATCCTGGGTTTGCCTTTGCAGAATACCAAATACTTTATATTGTCTACAATTATTTGAGATGAAATTTATCTTTTTATCTATTGCTGATGGGCTTTGTTGGTAATATATAGAAATACTAATGATTTGTGTGGGTTTTTTAATGTGCTGCAATTTTGCTACAGTTGTTAATTGTTTCAGTAGTTTTTTAGTTGATTCTCTAGAATTCTCTAAATATATCATCATATAATCTACAAAGAATGATAGTTTTATTTTCTCAGTCTAATTATTTCCATTTCTTTTCTTCTCTTATTACTAAAGCTAACATTTCTCATACAATATTGAATAATAATGGCAATAATGGACATGATTACTTTACCCCTGATCTTTTTGGGAATGCTTCTAGCTTTCCCTTTATTATACTATTACACGTAATGCTTAATGATGGTTTTATGCAGATACTATTTCTCATTTTAAGGAAAACTCCATTTGTTCCCATGCTCTCTGATATTTTTAAATAAGAATGGGGACAGCATTTTGTCAAAAGCTTTTTTTGCATCTATTGATATAATTATGTATTTTCTGTTATTGATATCATCATAATTTATGCAGATAATTTTTCCTGACATTGAACCAGCCCTGAATGACTAATGTAAATCCCACTGTAAATCCCACCTAGTCATATTAAATAATCCTGGTGAAAAGTTTCTGTAACCTTTTAGGTAATATTTCATTTAAAATTTTTGCACCAATATTCCTTAGGGAAATTAGTCTATAATTTCCTTTCTTTCTTTTGGCTCTTTCTGGTTTAGACATCTGCATCATTTTGCATAATAAAAGGAGTTTGGTAGGAATCATTTAACTATTTTTTTTCAAATAATTTATATAGTATTGGAATTAGTTATTATTTAAATGTTTGGTAAAATTAAATTGTAAATGCATCTGGCCCTGGAGATATTTTCTAAGGGAGATTACTGATGGCTTGTTCAAATTTTTTGTTTAAAATGTTACTTAAACATGTTATATACTCTTCTATTAACCTAGACATTTTATATTTGTGTAAGTATTTATCCATTTCAATTAGATTATTAAACTTATTAACATAAAATTGGGCAAAATTTCTCCTAATTACTGCTCTGATTTCCTCTTTATTGCTAGAAAATTTTATTTTGATCCTGGTAATTTGTTTTTTTTCTTTCCTTTTTCTAATCCAATTGTTTTTTCATAAAATCAAGTTTTAGTTTTATTTATTAATTCGATTAATTTCCTTATTATGCATTTTATTAAGCTCTTCTTTGATTTTTCTAAATATGCTAAAATATGTGTTAAATCCTATATATATATATGTATATATATATATACACATATATACACACACACATAGTTATATAGTTATCTTGCTGCACAAGAAAAAAATCAGATCAAGAAAGAAAAAAAACTGAGAAAGAAAACAAAATTCAAGCTAACAACAACAGAAATAGTGAGAATTCTATGTTATAGTCTACTCTCAGTTCCCTTAAGCCTCTCTCTGGGTGTAGATGGCTCTCTTCATCACTGAAAATTGGAACTGGTTTAAATCATCTCATTGTTGAAGAGAGCAACATCCATTAGAATTGATCATCCTACAGTCTTGTTGTTGCCCTGTACCATGATCTCCTGGTTCTACTCATTTCACTTAGCATCAGTTCATGTAAGTCTCTCCAGGACTCTCTGAAATCATCCTGATGGTCTTAGAGAACAACATACCATAACTTATTCAGTCATTCTCCAATTGATGGGCATCCATTCAGTTTCCAGTTTCTTGCCACTCACTACAAAAAGGACTGACACAAGCATTTTTGCACATGTGGATCCCTTTCCCTCCTTTAAGATCACTTTGAGATATAAGGTCAAGTAGAAACACTGTTGGATCAAAGGATATGCACATCTTGATAACTCTTTGGGCATAGTTCTAAATTGATTTCCAGAATGGTTGGATCCATTCACAGTTCCACTGACAATGTATCAGTGTCCCAGTTTTCCCACATCCCCTCCAACATTCATCATTATCTTTTCCTGTCATCTTAACCTATCTCAGAGTTGTGAAGTGGTACCTCAGAGTTGTTTTAATTTGCATTCCTCTGATTAATAATTATTTAGAACACCTTTTCATATAACTACAAATAGTTTCAATTTCTTCATCTGAAAATTATCTGTTTATATCCTTTCACCATTTATTAATTGGAGAATGGCTTGAATGCTTATAAGTTCTGGTCTTGTCATCAGAAATGGTTGAAAAACCCCTATTTTATTCAAAGTCCATCTTTTCCCCTAAAAAGTAATGCTTTATTTTGCTGGATAGTTGATTTTTGGTTTTAATCCAAACTCCCCTGCCTTCTAGAATATCGTATTCTTGGCCTTCCAGTATTTTATTGTTGAGGCTACTAAGTTTTGGGTAATCCTGACTCCTCATTATCTGAATTGTTTCTTTTTCACTGCTTGCAGTGTTTCCTCCTTGACCTAAAATTCAGTAATTTATCTACAATGAAATAGTAGTTTGGACTTTTCACTTTGGGGTCTATTTTTAGGAAAAAATTGATGCATTCTTTAAATGACTTTTTGACCTAATTCTACAATAGCAGGAAATTTTTATTTGATGTTTTCTTGAACAAGATGGTCCAAGATCTTTTTTTTTTGATCATGTCTCTCAGGTAGTCCAATAATTCTTAAATTATCTCTCTTGGATATATTTTTCACATTGATTGCTTTTCGAATGGGGTATTTTACATTTTCTTCTGTTTTTCTTCATTTTTTGAACTTTGTTTGATTGATTCTTTATGTCTCGTTAACTCATTCACTTTCAAAAAAAATAAAAAAAAAAAAGAAAAAAAAAGAAAAAAAAAAGAAAAAAAAACTCATTCACTTTCACTTATCTAATCCTAATTTTTAATGTTATTTTCTTTAGTAAGCCATTTTCATTCTTTTTCCATTTCACCAATTCTACTTCTAAATGAACTATTTTGTTCAATTTTTTTTTTCCATTTAACTAAATCGCTTTTTAAGGAGTTGTTTTCCTCAGTATAGTTTCCCCATTTTGCCAAATTTATTTTTAAGGATTTTTTTTCCAGACAATTTTTGTGCTCCTTTTTTGAAGTTGTTGAACCCACACATATAATACTCTTGCATAGCTTTCATTTCATTTCTTAATTGTTGTTCTATCTCTCATACTTAATTTTTTTTTATTTATTTTTAACACACATTGCTCAATGAATCATATTGGGAGAGAAAAATAACAACAACAACAACAAAAAAAAAAAACACATGACAAAGATTAAAAAAAAAAAAAAACAGAAAAAAGTGAACATAGCATGTGTTGATTTACATTGATTCTCCCTAGTTGTTTTTCTAGATGCAGATGGCATTTTCTGTCCAAAGTCTATTGTTATAATTTTGTATCACTGGAGCACTGAGAAGAACCAAATCTTAATTTTCTTATTTTTTTTCCTTTCTCAATTTTTTTCTTAATTGATCATTTCACACTCTTGCTATTATTGTGTACAATGTATTCCTGGTTCTGCATGTTTTGCTCATCATCAGTTCATGTAAATCTTTGAAGATCTTTCTAAAATCAGCTTGTTTATCATTTTTATAGTATAATAATATTCCATTACCATCATATACTACAATTTACTCAACCATTGCCCAATTGGTGAGCATCTACTCATTTTCCAATTTTTTGCTACCATAAAAAAGACTTTTACAAACATTTTTACATATGTTGGTCCTTTTTCCTTCTTTATGATTTCCATGGGATACAGATCAAGCAATGGCACTACTGAGTCAAAGGGTGTACATGATTTTATAATCTGTTCGGCATAGGTCCATTGCTCTCCAAAATGGTTGGATCATTTCACAACTCCACTAACAATGCATTAGTATCCCAGTTTTCTCACATTCCCTCCAACATTTATCATTATCTTTTCTTGTCATCTTGGCCAATCTGAGAGGTGTGAGTTTTAGTTTGCATTTCTCTTAATAGTGATTTACAATATTTTTTCATAAAACTATAGATAGTTTTAATTTCATCATCTGAAAATTCATATCTTTTGACCATTTATCATTTGGGAAATGACATTCTGTTAATTATGGTTGAGTTATTTATATATTTTAGTAATAGGACCTTTATCAGAAATACTGGCTATAAAGATTTTTCCCAGCTTTGTAGTTCTCTTTTTATTTGTTTCTAATTGTTTTTTATTTGTGCAAAACCTTTCTAATTTAATGTAATCAAAGCTGCTCATTTCACCTTTCAAAATGTTCTCTAGTTATTCTTTGGTCATAAATTCCTCTTTCCCAAAGATTTGATAGGTAAATTATCCCTTCTTCTTCTAATTTGTTTATTGTATCATATGCCCAAGTCATATATTTATTTTCACCTTATTTTGGAATGGGATGTAAGATGTACATCTTTATGAGATAGCAAGAATCAGTCAAACAAACTGACATATTATTTTTCAGTTTTCCCACCATTTTTAAAAATAAAATAGTGAGATTTTATTCCAGAAGCTGGAGTTTGGGGGTTATTTTATAGAACTAGAAAAAATAACAAAATTCATCTGTAAGAACAAAAGGTCAAGAATTTCAAGGAAATTAATGAACAAATACAAAGGATGGTGGCTTAGAAGTACCAAATTTATTATAGTATATATATAATGTTAATAATTTGATTGGTATGGCACTGTCCAAGTAGAACAACTTAGGCAGAACTATCATTTATACTATATTAGCCATGAATGATTGATATTTTTTCCAATTGTTTAGGTTTGAATTTTTTGTATGAGAAGTGTTTTATAATTATGTTCAGTAGTCCTTAGCTTTGTCTTGACAGATACATCTCCAAGTATTTATTTTGTGTACAATAATTTTAAATAGAATTCCTCTTTCTATCTCTTGATAATGGGCTGTGTCAGCAATATATAGACATGCTGATGATATGTCTGGGTTTATTTTATATTTATATTAAAAAGAATAAATAAGAATGAGAATTCTATGGTGTGGTCCACACTTAGTTCCCATGATCCTCTCTCTGAGTGTAGATGGCATTCTTCATCACAAAATCATTGAAACTGGTTTGAATCATCTCATTGTTGAAGAAAGTCACGTCTGTCAGAATTGATTATCATATAGTATTGTTGTTGCCATATACAATGATCTCCTGGTTCTGCTCATTTCACTTAGCATCATTTTATGTAAGTCTCTCCAGGTCTCTCTGAAATCATCCTGCAGATCGTTTCTTACAGAACAATAACATTCAAAAACATTCATATACCACAATTTATTCAACCATTCTCCAATTGATGGGCATCCCTTCATTTTCCAGTTTCTTGCCACTACAAAAAGGGCTGCCACAAACATTTTTGCACATGTGGGTCTCTTTCCCTCCTTTAAGATCTCTTTGGATTATAAGTCCAGAGAAACACTGCTGGATCAAAGGGTATGCACCATTTGATTGTTTGGTTGGTTTTGCTAAGGCAATTGGGTTTAAGTTATTTGCCCAGATTTGAACTCAGGTTATCCTGGCTTCAGGACTGGTAATTTATCCACTGCACCACCTAGCTGCCCCAGAGTATGCACAGTTTTGATAACTTTTTAAGCATAGTTCCAAATTGCTCTCCAGAAAGGTTGGATCTTTTTACAACTCTACCAACAATGTATTAATGTCCCAGTTTTCCCACATCCCCTCCAAAATTCACCATTATCTTTTCCTGTCATTTTAGCCAATCTGAGAAGTGTGTAGGGGTACCTCAGAGTTGTTTTAATTTGCATTTCTCTGAACAGTAGTGATTTGGAGCGCCTTTTTCATATGACTAGAAATTGTTTTAATTTCTTCATCTTAAAATTCTCTATTCATTTCATTTGACCATTTATCACTTGGAGAATGGCTTGAATTCTTATAAATTTGAGTCAATTCTCTATATATTTTAGAAATGAGGCCTAAAAGGCCTTTTATATCTCTAATTTTCTCATTACATTCCCTTTTGCCTTTTTCCACTACAGACCTTTTTGTACTCCTTAATGTTTTTTCTTTGACATCATCACATCAAAATCCTCAGTCTATGTGATGTCCTTCTCTCTCTGCCCCATGACAGATACAGTTCTGAAGAGTTATAGATAAAGTATTCTCATCTAAGGATGTAAACAGTTTAATCTTTAAATATATTTTTCTTTTTACCTTTCTATGCTTCTCTTGAGTAATGTAGTTGTAGATTAACATTTCTATTTGGTTGTTTTTTTTTTTTTTTTCCCAATGTAAATGATTGAAAGTCTTTTTATTTCCTTGAAGATCTATTACCTCCCCTGAAAGATGATAGTCCTGCTGATAGTTAATTCTTGGTTGTAACCTGGTCATTTGCTTTCTAGAATATACTATTCTAGGCCCTCCAATTCTTTATTGTAGAAACTATAAGATCTTGAGTAATCTTTACTGTTGCTCTTTGATATTTGAATTGTTTTTGTCTGGCAGCTTGCAGTATTTTTCCTTGATATTGTAGTTTTGGAGTTTTGAAACAATGTTCCTTGGAGTTTCCCTTGTTGAATCTTTTCCCAAAGGTGATGGATTCTTTCAGTGAGTATTTTACCCTTCTTATTCCAGAATATTGGGGCAGCTTTCCTTAATGGTCTCTTGTAGAATGCTATCCAGGCCCCTTTTATTTTTGATCATGACATTCAGATAAGCCAATAATTTCTAGGCCTATTTTCCAGGTTACTGTTTTTTTTCAGAGGTAGATTTTTTTTTTCCATTTTTTATTCTTCCTAGTTTGTTTGACTGATTCTTGCTATCTCATAAAATCTTTAGCTTCTATTTGCCCTGTTCTATTTAATTTGTGATTTTCTTCAGTTGGCTTTTTTATATCTTTTTCCATTGGTTAATTCTACTGTTTTAAAAGGTTGTTTTTTTCAGACAAATTTTTTCTTTCCTTTTCCAAGTTGTTGATTCTCTTTTGAATACTTCTCATTTCCTTTTTCCTTTTTTTCTTTTTTTTGGTTAATTTTTTTATTATGTTATAGCTTTTTATTTACAAGATATATGCATGGGTAATTTTTCAGCATTGGCAATTGCAAAACCTTTTGTTCCAACTTTTCCCCTCTTTGCCCCCACCTCTTCCCCCAGATGGCAGGTTGACCAATACATGTTAAATATGTTGAAGTATAAGTTAAATACAATATATGTATACATGTTCAAACAGTTATTTTGCTGTACAAAAAGAATTGGATTTTGAAATAGTATACAATTAGCCTGTGAAGGATATCAAAAAAGGCAGACGAAAATAGAAGGATTGGAAATTCTATGTAGTGGTTCATAGTCATCTCTCAGAGTTCTTTCTCTGGATATAGCTGGTTCAGTTCATTACTGCTCTATTGGAACTGATTTGCTTCATCTCATTGTTGAAGAGGGCCATGTCCATCAGAACTAATCATCATTCATTTTTTCCTACCTCTCTTATTTGTCTTTTAACATCTTTTTTGAGTACTTCCAAGAAGTCTCTTTGGGCTTGAGACCAATTCGTGTTCCTCTTTGAGATTTTTTCTGTGGATAATCTGAGTTTGTGTTTTGGTCTGCCCTGTCACCATAATAGCTTTCTATGATCAAGGTTCTTTTCTGTTTCTTGTTTGTTTTGTTTACTTTTGTTATTTCCTGGTGGATTTTCTTTTTTTTACTTTTATGCTTGAGCTCTGCTCCCAGGGTAAACGTAATGCTATCTCAAGCTTGTGTGCAGCTCTGAGCCTTATCTGTGAACACAAGAGTACCTTGTATTTCTAGAGGATAACTTGGCTGCTCTTTTTAGAAAACAGTCTCGTTTTCCAGAATTTGTCTTCTGAGCTGGAAATGGAAGCTGTCCCTCTGATCTGCTTCTCTACTGAGCCAGGACTGAGGGTTTTATTTGCTGATTTACTGAGATTCTGACCTTTTCACTGACTTTCCCAGAATCTATCTGACCTGGACCAAACACCTTTTTTCATCCCAGTGAGACTGCTCTTTCTTGAAGCTTTTTCCATTTATATTGAACTGGAAATTGGTTTCATTCCTTCAGTCTCTGTTTAGAGACTTGGTTTCATTTGGTTTTTTGGGGAACCTGGGAGAGCTCCAACAGCTTCCTGACTTCACTCTATCACCTTACTTTTACCTCCAGAAGTTCTCTCTTATAGTTAATATTTAAAATCCTTTTTGAGCTCTTCTAAGAGAAACTTTTGAGCTTGAGCCCAATTCATGATTTTCATGCAGACATTTTACCAATACTATTCTCTGCTAAATTGAATTTTCATCTTCTCTATTGCCCTAGCAGCTTTCTATTATATTTTTGCATTTGTACTTATTTTAAAATATTTATCTTTGCTCCTATGGTAAATTTTTGTGCAACATTGTCTAAGGAGCTATAATGATAACACAATATTATAATACAAAGGATGATAATAGTAGCAATAACATGGGGGGGGGGAGAGACAGACAGAGACAGAGAGAGATTTAACCAAAAAAAATTTATTTTCCCCATTCTAAACAACCCTGCTTTAATATACATAGGAAAAGACTACTACCAGGAAGTATTGAGAACTAATTTCCACATTGGGTCAGATTTCCTACATTTTTTTTTCTAATTGCTACAATCAAGGAAGAAATGAGGCGTTTTGTTCTTATTGTTTTCTCAGTTTGGTAACAACTATTTGGAAATAAGTATTTCTCCAAAAGGGGGTTATAATATATTTAAAAGTACTATACTGATGTATAAGGAGTTTTATTTTTCTGGCATTCTTAATGGATTGGGGGGGTGGTTAAAGGTGAGGGAAAACATTTAGAACTGAGAATAAATAAAATTGAATTATTTTTTTCCCAAGGCAAAACAAATAAAACTTGCTTTCTCGTGATGAGTATTTAAATTTTAACATATGATCCTAATTTAAAGTTCATTTAAAGTAATGGCAGCTTAAAAAGATAAAGATGAATTTTTGTAAACTTTAACCACATATAGCTATAATAATGATGAATAATGATGCTAAATGTTCAGATGGTGGTAATGATGATGATGATGATTATCATGACTATGTAATGATGTAATCACAAGACTCTGTAACTCCCTAACTAAAAAGTGGAGAATATGGCAATAAATGAAACCTTACAATCCTGGAAACTTAGATTCTTGAGGTCCCTTATTACTCATTTGTAAGATATGGAATGCTATTTTTATTCTAGGTAAAAATAAATAGGAGAAATATTTATTATCTGATATGTGCAAAGCATGATACTAGGAGCTATAAAATGAGAAAAATTAAATAAAATCTTTTTAAGTATCAAGGAATTTTAAATTGAATAGAGCATTATATGGACAAATGCACACATACATAAACATACAACCCACACACATAAACTCACACACATTTGTACACACAAGATAGAGTATGATAAAATATAGTACAGTAGGAAAAATATTGGATGTTGAGTCATAACATGTGACTTTAAATCAGCTTTTCTCCTTACTGGGGATGTATGATCTTGATCAAATTATTTGATGCCCACACCCTCCCTGGGCCCCAATTTCCTAATTTGTAAAATAAAACAATTACATTACATCTTCTCTAAGATACCTTAAACCTATCATCCCTAAATACAAAGGAGAAGTCCTGGCAAAGTTTTGTGAAAAATTGAAGAAAAGAATCATCATTTCATGTTTAGGACAGATTTCATGGTAAAGTGAAACCTGAAGTAGTATATAAAGGAATATAAGAATATTAAGGCATATTAGAAACTAGAAATTGAATGGATACCCATCAATTGGAGAATGGCTGAGTAAACTGTGATATATGAATGTTATGGAATATTATTGTTCTGTAAGAAATGACCAACAGGATGAATACAGAGAGGCTTGGAGAGACTTACATGAATTGATGCTAAGTGAAATGAGCAGAACCAGGAGAACATTATACGCTTCAATAACAATACTATATGGAGGATCAGTTCTGATGGAAGTGGCTATCTTCAACAATGAGAGAATCCAAATCAGTTCCAATTGATCAATAATGAATAGAATCAGCTATAACCAGTGAAAGAACTCTGGGAAATGAGTATGGACCACAACATAGCATTTACACTCTTTCTGTTGTTGTTTGTTTGCAGTTTTGTTTTTCTTCCCAGGTTATTTTTACCTTCTTTCTAAATCCAATTTTTCTTGTGCAACAAGATAACTGTATAAATATATTATATATAACATATACTTTAACATATTTAACATGTATTGGACTACCTGCCATCTAGAGGAGAGGGTGAAATGAAGGAGGGGAAAAGTTGGAACAAAAGTTTTTGTAAGGGTCAATGTTGAAAAATTACCCATGCATATGTTTTGTCAATAAAAAGTTACAATAAAAAAATAATATTAAGGCATAGAGATGAGTCCATTCCAGGAATAGTGGCCAAGAAAATAATGAATAAAGTTAGAGAATTTACTTTAGCTGCAGTTTAAATAGTGTATGATGTCTAGGCAAGAAGTTTAAGTGGAAATTACTGAATGAAGGAATCAGTGCACACACACACACACACACACACACACGTAACTTAAATATATTAATATTGGCCAAATACTGTGTTAGATACTGTGTTTATTATGTATTTGTGTGTGTGTACATATCCATCCATCCATAAGTACATATACATTCATACCCATACATACAAATATACACATGTGTATGTATGCATGTATGCATGACAGTTCCTGTTCTCCAGGAGCTCACATTTTAATTTAGAAAGATATAGAGAAGAGTTTAGCTGTAGGACAAATGGAAAGCCCCAGTAGTTCAAAGGCTAGATTAGCAGAATAAACAACAAGTCCTAAGGGTCTGAAAGGTATAGTGACAATAGGACAAAGTGGCAGGATAGATAATATGAGATATTAGGTTGTAGTCCATTTTCATTCAGTATTATAGTGGTTCCTCCCTATTCGTTTAAGCAATATGCATTCCTGTCTTTTGGGAAGGTGAGGAGAGCTGCATAAAACTGACTCAGCACCATTGTCATGGAAAGAGTGAATCTGAAGATTTTAGTGGAATAATAGAAATTTTGAGTTCCCAAATGAATGGGGTAAGTATGGGATGCTCTATCACCAATATTTAGCAAAGCTTGGCACAAAATCAGTGTTTTATAAGTTCTTGTTGACTGGCTGTCATAAAAAAAAAAAAAAAAGCAGGAGGGAGAAAAGGGATGTGAGTATTGGTTCAAATATTGAGACAATGGTCTCTCCAGTACCTTTTTCTGCTGGGCCTTCTTGTATCCAGACAAGCTGGGACCAGGTATGTAGGAAATTACCCCTGATATTTGATCCTGCTGGGCCTAAATACTAATCTATGAACTCCGGTTTATTTGGTTGGAAATAAGGATCCATAAAAGTTTGTCAGCAGAAGAGAAACGTGATCAGATCATTATGAGATCATTACTTAATTATTAGAGATGGCATCCAGAAGGTAGAATACTCTGTTAAGTGCTATCTTTTTTTTTTTTTAATTTTATTTTATTTAATAATAACTTCGCATTGACAGAATCCATGCCAGGATAATTTCTACACGACATTATCCCTTGCAATCACTTATGTTTCGTTTTTTCCCCTCCTCCCTCCTCCCCCCCCCCCCCAGGATGGCAAGCAGTCCTATATATGCTAAACATGTTGCAGTATATCCTAGATACAATACATATTTGCAGAACCGAACAGTTCTCTTGTTGCACAGGGAGAATTGGATTCAGAAGGTAAAAATAACTCGGGAAGAAAATCAAAAATGCAAATAGTTCACATTCATTTCCCAGTATTCCTTCTTTGGGTGTAGCTGTTTCTGCCCATCATTTCTCCAATGAAACTCAGTTAAGTCTCTTTGTCAGAGAAATCCACTTCCATCAGAATACATCCTCATACAATATCGTTGTCAAAGTGTATAATGATCTCCTGGTTCTGCTCATCTCACTTAGCATCAGTCCATGTAGGTCTCTCCAAGCCTCTCTGTATTCATCCTGCTGGTCATTCCTTACAGAGCAATAATATTCCATAACATTCATATACCACAATTTACCCAGCCATTCTCCAATTGATGGGCATCCATTCACTTTCCAGTTTCTAGCCACTACAAACAGGGCTGCTACAAACATTTTGGCACATACAGGTCCCCTTCCCTTTTTTAGTATCTCTTTGGGGTATAAGCCCAATAGAAACACAGCTGGATCAAAGGGGATGCACAGTTTGATAACTTTTTGGGCATAATTCCAGATCGCTCTCCAGAATGGCTGGATTCGTTCACAACTCCACCAACAATGCATCAGTGTCCCCGTTTTCCCGCATCCCCTCCAACATTCATCATTATTTTTTCCTGTCATCTTAGCCAATCTGACAGGTGTGTAGTGATATCTCAGAGTTGTCTTAATTTGCATTTCTCTGATCAATAGTGATTTGGAACACTCTTTCATGTGAGTGGTAATAGTTTCAATTTCTTCATCTGAAAATTGTCTGTTCATATCCTTTGACCATTTATCAATTGGAGAATGGCTTGATTTTTTATAAATTTGAGTCAGTTCTCTATATATTTTGGAAATGAGGCCTTTATCAGAACCTTTAATTGTAAAGATGTTTTCCCAGTTTGTTACTTCCCTACTAATCTTGTTTGCATTCGTTCTGTTTGTACAAAGGCTTTTTTAATTTGATATAATCAAAATTTTCTATTTTGTGATTGGTAATGGTCTCTAGTTCATCTTTGGTCACAAATTTCTTTCTCCTCCACAAGTCTGAGAGATAAACTATCCTATGTTCCTCTAATTTATTTATAATCTCGTTCTTTATGCCTAGGTCATGGACCCATTTTGATCTTATCTTGGTATGTGGTGTTAAGTGTGGGTCCTTGCCTAATTTCTGCCATACTAATTTCCAGTTATCCCAGCAGTTTTTATCAAATAATGAAATCTTATCCCAAAATTTAGAATCTTTGGGTTTGTCAAACACTAGATTGCTATAGTTGACTATTCTGTCTTGTGAACCTAACCTTTTCCACTGATCAACTAATCTATTTCTAAGCCAATACCAGATGGTTTTGGTGACTGCTGCTTTATAATATAATTTTAGATCAGGTACAGCTAGACCACCTTCATTTGATTTTTTTTTCATTAATTCCCTTGAGATTCTCGACTTTTTATTGTTCCATATGAATTTTGTTGTTATTTTTTTTAAATCATTAAAATATTTTCTTGGAAGTCTGATTGGTATAGCACTAAATAAATAGATTAGTTTAGGGAGTATTGTCATCTTTATTATATTTGCTCGGCCTATCCAAGAGCACTGTTAAGTGCTATCTTAGTAATATATTAGAAGGGTGTTGAAGATGGTTAAAATCAAATAGCATTATATTTTTTTTTTTTTTTTTTTTTTTTTTTTTTTTTAGCTTTAGGATGCCACCTATGCCTGAGAGGACAGCATGACATCTACCTTTTAATTTTTTTTTTTTTAATAAATTTTTTTATTTAATAATTACATTATATTTACACTCATTTCTGTTCCGATTTTTTTTTCCCCTCCCTCCCTCCACCCCCTCCCCTAGATGGCAAGCAGACCTTTATATGTTGGATATGTTGCAGTATATCCTAGATACAATATATGTTTGCAGAACCGAACAGTTCTCTTGTTGCGTAGGGAGAATTGGATTCAGAAGGTATAAATAATCCGGGAAGAGAAACAAAAATGCAGATAGTTCACATTCGTTTCCCAGTGTTCTTTCTTTGGGTGTAGCTGCTTTTGTCCGTCATTTATCAATTGAAACTCAGGTCTCTTTGTCAAAGAAATCCACTTCCATCAAAATATGTCCTCATACAATATCGTTGTCGAAGTGTATAATGATCTCCTGGTTCTGCTCATTTCACTTAGCATCAGTTCATGTAGGTCTCTCCAAGCCTCTCTGTATTCATCCTGCTGGTCATTTCTTACAGAACAATAATATTCCATAACATTCATATACCACAATTTACCCAGACATTCTCCAATTGATGGGCATCCATTCATTTTCCAGTTTCTAGCCACTACAAACAGGGCTGCTACAAACATTTTGGCACATACAGGTCCCTTTCCCTTCTTTAGTATTTCTTTGGGATATAAGCCCAATAGAAACACTGCTGGATCAAAGGATATGCACATTTTGATAATTTTTTGGGCATAATTCCAGATTGCTCTCCAGAATGGTTGGATTCGTTCACAACTCCACCAACAATGCATTAGTGTCCCAGTTTTCCCGCATCCCCTCCAACATTCATCATTATTTTTTCCTGTCATCTTAGCCAATCTGACAGGTGTGTAGTGGTATCTCAGAGTTGTCTTAATTTGCATTTCTCTGATCAATAATGATTTGGAACACTCTTTCATATGAGTGGTAATAGTTTCAATCTCATCCTCTGAAAATTGTCTGTTCATATCCTTTGACCATTTATCAATTGGAGAATGGCTTGATTTCTTATAAATTTGAGTCAGTTCTCTATATATTTTGGAAATGAGGCCTTTATCAGAACCTTTAACTGTGAAAATGTTTTCCCAGTTTGTTGCTTCCCTTCTAATCTTGTTTGCATTAGTTTTATTTGTACAAAGGCTTTTTAATTTGATGTAATCGAAATTTTCTATTCTGTGATCAGTAATGGTCTCTAGTTCATCTTTGGTCACAAATTTCTTTCTCCTCCACAAGTCTGAGAGATAAACTATTCTATGTTCCTCTAATTTATTTATAGTCTCGTTCTTTATGCCTAGGTCATAGACCCATTTTGATCTTATCTTGGTATATGGTGTTAAGTGTGGGTCCATGCCTAATTTCTGCCATACTAATTTCCAATTATCCCAGCAGTTTTTATCAAATATTGAATTCTTTTCCCAGAAGTTAGGGGCTTTGGGTTTGTCAAACACTAGATTGCTATAGTTGACTATTCTGTCTTGTGAGCCTAGCCTTTTCCACTGATCCACTAATCTATTTCTTAGCCAATACCAAATGGTTTTGGTGACTGCTGCTTTATAATATAATTTTAGATCAGGTACAGCTAGGCCACCTTCATTTGATTTTTTTTTCATTAATTCCCTTGAGATTCTCGACTTTTTATTGTTCCATATGAATTTTGTTGTTATTTTTTCTAGATCAATAAAATATTTTCTTGGAAGTCTGATTGGTATAGCACTAAATAAATAGATTAGTTTAGGGAGTATTGTCATCTTTATTATGTTCGCTCGGCCGATCCAAGAGCACTTAATATTTTTCCAATTATTTAAGTCTGACTTTATTTGTGTGGAGACTTTTTTATAATTTTGCTCATATAATTCCTGACTTTCCTTTGGTAGATAGATTCCCAAATATTTTATGGTATCAACAGTTATTCTGAATGGAATTTCTCTTTGTATCTCTTGCTGTTGGGTTTTGTTGGTGATGTATAAAAATGCTGAGGATTTATGGGGATTTATTTTGTAGCCAGCTACTTTGCTAAAATTATGAATTATTTCCAATAGCTTTTTGGTAGAATCTCTGGGGTTCTCTAGGTATACCATCATATCATCTGCAAAGAGTGATAGTTTGGTTTCCTCATTGCCTACTCTAATTCCTTTTATATCTTTCTCGACTCTTATTGCCGAGGCTAGTGTTTCTAATACGATATTAAATAATAATGGTGATAGTGGGCAACCTTGCTTCACTCCAGATCTTACTGGGAAAGGTTCCAGTTTTTCCCCATTGCATATGATGCTTACTGATGGTTTTAAATATATGCTCCTGACTATTTTAAGGAAAAGTCCATTTATTCCTATGCTCTCAAGTGTTTTTATTAGGAATGGATGTTGGATTTTATCAAATGCTTTTTCTGCATCTATTGAGATGATCATGTGGTTTTTGTTTGTTTGGTTATTGATATAGTCAATTATGTTAATAGTTTTCCTAATATTGAACCAGCCCTGCATTCCTGGTATAAATCCTACTTGGTCATAGTGTATTATCCTGGTGACAATTTTCTGTAATCTTTTTGCTAATATTTTATTTAAGATTTTAGCATCCATATTCATTAGGGAGATTGGTCTATAATTTTCTTTCTCTGTTTTCAGCCTACCTGGTTTAGGTATCAGTACCATATCTGTGTCATAAAAGGAGTTTGGTAGGACTCCTTCAATCCCTATTTTTTCAAATAGTTTATATAACATTGGAGTTAATTGTTCTTTAAATGTTTGGTAGAATTCACATGTAAATCCATCTGGTCCTGGGGATTTTTTCTTAGGGAGTTGATTGATAGTTTGTTCTATTTCTTTTTCTGAGATGGGACTGTTTAGGATATTTACTTCTTCCTCTGTTAGTTTGGGCAAGCTGTATTTTTGGAGGTATTTTTCTATTTCATTTAAGTTGTCGAATTTATTGGCATAAAGTTGGGCAAAGTAACTCCTAATTATTGCTCTAATTTCCTCTTCGTTAGTGGTGAGTTCTCCCTTTTCATTTTTAAGACTAACAATTTGATTTTCCTCTTTCCTTTTTTTAATCAGATTTACTAAGGGTTTGTCTATTTTGTTGGTTTTTTCATAGAACCAACTCTTAGTTTTATTAATCAATTCAATAGTTTTTTTACTTTCAATTTTATTGATCTCACCTTTTACTTTTAGAATTTCAAGTTTAGTGTTTGACTGGGGGTTTTTAATTTGTTCCTTTTCTAGCATTTTTAATTGCAAACCCAATTCATTGATCTTCTCTTTCTCTATTTTATACAAATAGGCCTCTAGAGATATGAAATTTCCCCTTATTACCGCTTTGGCTGCATCCCATACATTTTGGTATGATGTCTCATTATTATCGTTTTCTTGGGTGAAGTTATTAATTATGT
The DNA here is from genome assembly GCF_016432865.1 of Antechinus flavipes. Classification (NCBI taxonomy): domain Eukaryota; kingdom Metazoa; phylum Chordata; class Mammalia; order Dasyuromorphia; family Dasyuridae; genus Antechinus; species Antechinus flavipes. The sequence goes on along the minus strand of NC_067401.1, from coordinate 291,153,371 downwards.
CTATGATTTGCTGTTTTACCCAATCATTCTTTAGTATGAGATTATTTAGTTTCCAATTATTTTTTGGTCTACTTCCCCCTGCTTTTTTGTTGAATGTAATTTTCATTGCATCGTGGTCTGAAAAGGATGCATTTACTATTTCTGCCTTACTACATTTGAGTTTGAGGTTTTTATGTCCTAATATATGGTCAATTTTTGTATAGGTTCCATGAACTGCTGAAAAGAAAGTGTATTCCCTTCTGTCTCCATTACATTTTCTCCAGAGATCTATCATATCTAGCTTTTCTAGTATTCTGTTTACCTCTTTGACTTCTTTCTTATTTATTTTCTGGTTTGATTTTTCTAATTCTGAGAGTGCAAGGTTAAGATCTCCCACTATTATAGTTTTACTGTCTATTTCTTCTTGCAGCTCTCTTAGTTTCTCTTTTAAGAATTTAGATGCTACCCCACTTGGTGCATATATGTTTAATATAGATAGTGCTTCATTATCCATGCTACCCTTTAGCAAGATATAGTGTCCTTCCTTATCTCTTTTAATTAGGTCAATTTTTGCTTTAGCTTGATCTGAGATCAGGATGGCTACCCCTGCTTTTTTGACTTCACCTGAAGCATAGTAGATTTTGCTCCAACCTTTTACCTTTAACCTGCATGTATCTCCCCGCTTCAGGTGTGTTTCCTGTAAACAACATATTGTAGGATTCTGGCTTTTAATCCATTCTGCTAACCGCTTCCTCTTTATGGGGGAGTTTACCCCGTTCACGTTTATGGTTAGAATGACCAATTCTGTATTACTTGCCATCTTGTTAACCCCGGTTTATGCTTTCCTCCCTTCTTTCCCCTTTCCCCCCCTTCCAAGTAATAAGCTTGTGAGCACCCCTTGCTTCTCACAGCCCTCCCTTTTTAGTGTCCCTCCCCCCGCCTTAGAGTTCCTCCCCCTATCTTACCCCTTTCCCTCCCAGTTCCCGTATTCCCTTCCGCTTAGCTTATTCCTTCCCTTTCCACTTTTCCCTTCTCACTTTTCAATGAGATGGGAGAAGTTTCACCATAGATTGAATATGTCTTAAGATTTTTCACTTAAAGCCAATTCTGAAGGCAGTAAGATACCCACTATATTCATCCCCCTCCATTCTTTCTCTCAGATATAATAGGTTTCCTATGCCTCTTCATGAGATGTACTACCCCCACTTTACCCTTTTTCTGGTACAATGTCCTTTCCACATCAATTTCTAGAACAAGGTATACATGTATTCTTTATACATCTATATAGTCAAAATATAGTTCCCAAGATTAATCTTTACCTTTTTAGATTTCTCTTGAGTTCTATATTTGTAGATCAAACTTTTTGTTAAGTTCTGGTTTTTTCATCAGAAATAGATGAAATTCGCTTACTTCGTTGAATGTCCATCTTCTTCCCTGGAAAAAGATGCTCATTCTTGCTGGGTAAGTTATTTTTGGTTGCATACCAAGTTCCTTAGCCTTTTGGAATATCATATTCCAGGCCCTTCGATCTTTTAATGTGAATGCTGCCAGATCCTGGGTGATCCTTATTGTGGCTCCTTGATACTTGAATTGGGTTTTTCTAGCCGCTTGCAATATTTTTTCTTTCACCTGAGGGTTCTGGCATTTGGCCACTATATTCCTTGGTGTTTTGATTTTAGGATCCCTTTCAGTGGGTGATCGATGAATCCTTTCAATGTTTATTTTTTCCTCTGTTCCTATGACTTCTGGGCAGTTCTCTTTGATGATTTCCTGGAAGACAGTGTCCAGGCTCTTTTTTTCATCATGTTTTTCTGGGAGTCCAATGATTCTCAGATTGTCTCTCCTGGATCTGTTTTCCAGGTCTGTTGTCTTCCCCAGAAGGTATTTCACATTTTTCTCCATTGTTTGATTTTTTTGGATTTGCTTGACTGATTCTTCTTGTCTCCTCGAGTCATTCAATTCCACTTGTTCAATTCTGATTTTCAGTGAAGTATTCTCTTCACTCACTTTTTTAAAATCTTTCTCTAATTGTCCAATTGAGTTCTTTTGTTCTGTGGAATTTTTTTCCATTTCGCCAATTTTGTTTTTTAGAGAGCTGTTTTCTGTTTCCAGTTCACTAATCCTATTTTTCAAGGATTTTACTTCTTTATCCACTCTCTCTTTAACTGACTTCTCCAGGCTCTTTTCCCATTTTTCTTCTAGCTCCCTTGTGAGAGCCTTTTTAATCACTTCTATGAGGTTCATCTGTGCTGAGGAACAGATGATTTCCTCCTTTGGGGAATCACCTGGGGACTGCCTGTTTTTAGTCTCCTCAGGATTTAGAGTCTGCTCTCTATCTGTATAGAAGCTGTCAAGGGTTAAAGTCCTCTTCAGCTTCTTGCTCATTCTGTCTATTAATCAGAGATAAACTACCAAAGAAAAACAGAAAAAACTGGAGTCTTTCTTTGGGGGGGGGGGCTGGGTGTGTTATCGAGCTTCCTCTACAGACTGCAGGTGGCAGCAGTGAGGCACTAGCAGGACTGTGCTGCGCCTGCGCTCTGAGATCCCAAAGCGTGCTGAGTCACTGAGGGGGGGAAGGGGGGGGGCCAGGTCCTGAGAGAGTCCAGCTGTTTGCGGTTGTATTCTTCAGCCCCGGTGTTTTTAGCTTCTCTGCTGGGCTGTTGACTTGCTGCAGGTTCCAAACCTGTAGCGAAGCTCTCCCCGCAGAGACGGCTACGATCACTCCCCACCCCCTCTCAGCTCTGCTCCCGTGCTCTCACTGCCGCTGCCCTCAGCCTGCGCCCGATCTAAAACCGCCCCAGCCCTCCAGTAAAGACAGACCTTTCTTGGCGGATCTCAAGGATGGCTTCTCTTGGTAACTATTTGTGGGTTTTTTTCAGTCAAGCATTGATTCAGAGGCTTGTAATGAAGTGGATAGTGAGAGAAAGCGCGGAGCTTATGCAACTGTGAGCCTCCTCTCCGCCATCTATCAAATAGCATTATAAAAACCAAATTGATGAACATCAAACTAACAGAAAACAAATGGTCACTAATGTGGGATGCATTTCCAAATCAGCAGTTTGGATATAGTTGTAATATCAGTGCCCTAGTTAAGATTAAAACCAAGAAATTAAAATCAGAAAAATAAAAAAGATATACTTTATGAAGTTTAAGCAATTCTAACCTTGCCCATTCAAAATAACACAAATGACTCTATTAGTCTCTTTGACACGTGTTCATGAATTGCTGTATAGAGCTGAAGAAAATCAGAAAATTGTGCTAATTGAGTCCATTATGAATGTATATTATCTAATTCTAGTCAGGATTTCAGTTGCAACTGACAAGCTTTTTTATTCTTCCCTACTTATACTATACTTCTCTCTACAGTGGCTGTGTGAAAACTTCTTGTTTCTCCTTGAGCTCCACCTTCTCAGCTAATAACTCCATTTATATTTTACCCTAAAAGAGGAAAAATAGAGGCAGCTAAATAGAGCAGTAGATAAAGTACCAGCCATGAAACTAGGAGGACTTGAGTTCAAATTGAGACTCAGACAATTAACAATTATTAGCTTTGTTACCCTGGGCAACCATTTAATCCCAAATGCAAAAAGGAAAAAGAAAAATGATCATATTCGCCAAAAAGCTCCCTATTTTCTTTCTTCACCTCACATAATTTAAATATTATCCTTTACTATTTCTTTCACTCTGACATTAGATAAAAAAATAAATTTTCTTGTTATCAAAGTAAATTCTTTTATGTGCATCATCAATATGACCCCCTCCATCTTCTATAGCAGATCTCTCTCCAATCTCTGTCTTTGTGTCTCTGCCTCTGTCTTTCTGTCTCTCTGTGTGCCTGCCTGTCTGTCTGAATGTCTTGGTCTCTGTCTCTCCCTGACTCTCACTCTCTCTTTCTATAGCTCACCTTTAATCTCTTTATGATTCTGCATCTTTCCCTAATCCATACAAGCATATGATGTCTCCCACATTTTCAAAAACTCTTTACATGATTCATTCAGCACTGCTGGTTATCATTCTATTTCTCTCCTTCCTTTCATGTCTAAATTTCTTGAAAAGGTTATCTATAATAAGTGACTCACTTCATTTCTTCTCACACTCCTCTTAAATCTCTGCAGGGTGAAAAGTGACTTCATCACTCAACTGAAATTTTCTCTTCAAAAAGTTATCAATGATCTTTTAATTGTCAAATCTAATAGCCTTCTCTTAATTCTTTTCTTTAATGATATCTCTATATCGTTTGTTAGTGCTGATTAATTTCTCTTCATATATATTTTCTGCTGTAAACTTTCTTATACCACACTCCTCTTTTCTTCCATATATCTCTCATCTTCATCATTTTTTTTGATGGCTCACTAATGAACAGTATCTTTCTCTTCTCTGACTGATTTTCTTCTATATTTCTGTTATTCTGTCTCCCTTGGCAAACTTATTAGTTCCAATGGATTCCCTTTTCATCTTTATGATGTAATAATACATTTCAGATAAATTCCAGATATATATGAATCTCTATGTGTATGTATATATTACATATATATGTATATATATATATATATATTCATTTGACAAGAGAGAGAAATCTAGTCGTTATCACAAACATCACTCATATATCACTAACTGCTGTTAGAGTCTAGAATTGGAAATCTTGTAAGTCAGATAGTATTTAGAAAATAGAACATATTATCTCTTTCTTCACTCTAGTCATTTCCTCTTTCCAATATCCCTTTTTCTATAGAAAGCATCATCTTTCTCCCTGTAAGCCACGTTCACAATCTCAGCATAATCATTGAATCCTCACTCTCAAATAGAAATCCTGGTTCCTATTAAGATTTATCTCAATCTCCAATTGATAAATGGTCAAAGGATATGAACAGACAATTCTCAGATGAAGAAATCGAAACTGTTTCTAGCCATATGAAAAGATGCTCCAAGTCATTATTAATCAGAGAAATGCAAATTAAGACAACTCTGAAATACCACTACACACCTGTCAGTTAGGCTAGAATGACAGGGAAAGATAATGTGGCATGTTGGAGGGGATTTGGGAAAACAGGGACACTGATACATTATTGGTAGAATTGTGAATACATCCAGCCATTCTAGAGAGCAATTGGAACTATGCTCAAAAAGTTATCAAACTGTGCATACCCTTTGATCCAGCAGTGCTACTACTGGGCTTATACCCCAAAGAGATACAAAACAAGGGAAAGAGACCTGTATGTGCCAAAATGTTTGTGACAGCCTTGTTTGTAGTGGCTAGAAACTGGAAAATGAATGGATGCCCATCAATTGGAGAATGGTTGAGTAAATTGTGGTATATGAATGTTAGGGAATATTATTGTTCTGTAAAAAATGACCAGCGGGATGAATACAGAGAGGATTGGCAAGACTTACACGAACTGATGCTAAGTGAAATGAGCAGAACCAGAAGATCTTTATTTACCTCAACAACCACACTGTATGAGGATGTATTCTGATGGAAGTGGATTTCTTCAACAAAGAGCTCTAAGTCAGTTTAAGTTGCTCAAGGATGGACAGAAGCAGCTACACCCAAAGAAAGAAACTGGAAAATGAATGTAAACTGCTTGCATTTTTTTTTCTTCCCGGGTTATTTTTACGTTCTGAATCCAATTCTTCCTGTGCAACAAGAGAACTGTTCAGTTCTGCACACATATATTGTATCTAGGATACAACGTGACATATTTAACTTGTATAGGACTGCTTGCCATCTGGGGGAGGGGGTGAAGGGAGGGAGGGGAAAAGTCGGAACAAAAGTGAGTGCAAGGGATAATGTTGTAAAAAAAATTTACCCAGGCATGGGCTCTGTCAATAAAAAGTTATAATAAAAAAGACATCTCAAATCTTTTTTATTGAATTTTAATTTTCAAAACATATGAAAGGATAATTTTTCAACATTAATCCTCGAAAAACCTTGTGTTCCCATTTCCCTTTCTTGAAAAGAATGTAATCCAATATATGCTAAACATAGTAAAAATATATGTTAAATCCAATATAGGCAAACATATTTATACAACTATCTTGCTGCACAAGAAAAGTTAGATCAAAAAGTTTTTTTAAATGAGAAAAAAATAAAATTCAAGCAAATAGCAACAAAAACAGTAAAAATGCTATGTTGTGATCCACCCTTAGTACCAACAGCCCTCTCTGGGTGTAGATTGCTGTTGCCATCACAGGTCTATTGGGACTGGCCTGAATCATCTCATCGTTGAAGAGAGCCATGTCCATCAGAATTGATTATCATATCATCTTGTTGTTGGCATGTATAATGATCTCCTGGTTCTGCTCATTTCACTTAGCATTAGTTCATGTAAATTTCTCCAGGCATCTCTGAAATCATCCTGCTGGTCATTTTTTTATAGAACAATAACATTTCATAACATTCCTATACTATAACTTATTCAGCCATTCTCCAACTGGTGGGCATCCACTAAATTTCCAGTTTTTTGCCACTACAAAAAGGGTTGCCACAAACATTTTAGCACATATGATTCCCTTTCCCTCATATAAGATCTCTTTGGGATATAAGCCCAGTAGAAGCACTGCTGGATCAAAGGGTATGCACAGTTTGATAGCCCTTTGGGCATAGTTCTAAATTGCTCTCCAGAATGGTTGGATTCATTCTCAACTCCACCAACAATGTATCAGTGTTTTAGTTTTCTCACATAACCTCCAACATTCGTCATTATCTTTTGCTGTCATTTTAGCCACTCTGACAAGTGTTTAGTGGTATCTCAAAGTTGTTTTACTTTGAATTTCTTAATCAATAATGCAAATCTCTATCTTATGCAAGAGGCCCCTCTAATCCTCCAATGTGCTAAAGCCATTCTTTCAAAGATGACTTTCCATCTATTCTATTTGTATCTTGCATCTGTATTTGCCAATTCTTCACCCAGTAATATTTATTCAGTGCCCAATATGTGCCAGTAACCAAGGAAAGAGAAAATCAAATTGTTAGTTTCAAAAATGAAAAGGGAGAACTTTCCACCAATGAGAAGGAAATTAGAGAAATAAGTTACTTTGCCCAACTTTATGGCAATAAATGTGACAACCTAAATAATAATAGAGAATCCTAACAAACAGGGGTTAACAACATGTCAAGTAATACAGAATTGGCCATTTTAACCATAAATGTGAATGGGGTAAACTCCCCCATAAAGAGGAAGTGGTTAGCAGACCGGATTAAAAGCCAGAATCCTATAATATGTTGTTTACAGGAAACACATCTGAAGCAGGGAGATACATACAGAGTAAAAGTAAAAGGTTGTAGCAGAATCTACTATGCTTCAGGTGAAGTCAAAAAAGCAGGGGTAGCCATCCTCATCTCAGATCAAGCAAAAACAAAAATCGATCTAATTGAAAGAGATAAGGAAGGGTATCATATCTTGCTAAAGAGTAGCATAAATGATCAAGCAATATCAATATTAAACATATATGCACCAAGTGGTGTAGTGTTTAAAGTCTTAAAAGAGAAATTAAGAGAGCTGCAAGAAGAAAGAGACAGCAAAACAATAATAGTGGGAGATCTCAACCTTGCACTTTCAGAATTAGATAAATCAAATCAAAAAATAAATAAAAAGAAGCCAAAGTGGTAAAGAGAATACTAGAAAAGTTAGATATGATAGATCTTTGCAGAAAACTAAATGGAGACAGAAAGAAGTACACTTTCTTCTCAACATTTCATGGAACCTATACAAAAACTGACAACATAGTAGGACATAAAAACCTCAAACTCAAATGCAGTAAGGCAGAAATAGTAAATGCATCCTTTTCAGACCACGATGCAATGAAAATTACATTCAATAAAAAGCCAGGGGAAAATAGACCCCAAAATATTTGGAAACTAAATAATCTCATACTAAAGAATGATTAGGTGAAACAGCAAATCATAGACATAATTAATAATTTCACCCAAGAAAATGACAATAATGAAACGTCATAACAAAATGTGTGGGATGCAGCCAAAGCAGTAATAAGGGGAAATTTCATATCTCCAGAGGCCTACTTGCATAAAATAGAGAAAGAGAAGGTCAGTGAATTGGGCTTGCAACTAAAAATGCTAGAAAAGGAACAAATTAAAAACTCTCAGTCAAACACTAAACTTGAAATTCTAAACATAAAAGGAGAGATCAATAAAATTGAAAGTAAAAAAATTATTGAACTAATTAATTAAACTAAGAGTTGGTTCTATGAAAAAAATGAACAAAATAGACAAACCCTTAGTAAATCTGATTAAAAAAAGGAAAGAGGAAAATCAAATTGTTAGTCTTAAAAATGAAAAGGGAGAACTCGCCACTAACAAAGAGGAAATTAGAGCAATAATTAGGAGTTACTTTGCCCAACTTTATGCCAATAAATTCGATAACTTAAATGAAATGGAAGAATACTTTCAAAAGTCTAGCTTGCCCAGATTAAAAGAGGAAGAAGTAAATTGGCTAAACTGTCCCATTTTAGAAAAAGAAATAGAACAAGCTATTATCCAACTCACTAAGAAAAAAACCCCAGGACCAGATGGATTTACATGTGATTGCCACCAAACATTTAAAGAACAATTAACTACAATGCTATATAAACTATTTGAAAAAGTAGGGATTGAAGGATTCCTACTAAATTCCTTTTATGATACAGACATGGCATTAATACCTAAACCAACTAAGTTGAAAACAGAGAAAGAAAATTATAGACCAATCTCCCTAATGAATACTGATGCTAAAATTTTATATAAAATATTAGCAAAAAGATTAGAAAAAATCATCCCCAGGATAATACGCTATGATCAAGTAGGATTTATACCAGGAATGCAGGGCTGGTTCAATATTAGGAAAACTATTAGCATAATTGTCTATATCAATAACCAAATTAACAAAAACCATATGATCATCTCAATAGATGCAGTAAAAAGCATTTGATAAAATCCAACATCCATTCCTAAAAAAAAAAAAAATCTTTTAAAATAAACACTTGAGAGTATAGGAATAAATGGACTTTTCCTTAAAATGTCAAGAGCATATATTTAAAACCTTCAGTAAGCATCATATGTAATGGGGAAAAACTGGAACTTTTCCCAGTAAGATGAGGAGTGAAACAAGGTTGCCCACTAGTATTATTCAGTATTGTATTAGAAACTCTAGCCTGGGCAATAAAAGTCAAGAAAGAGATTAAAGGAATTAGAGTAGGTAATGAGGAAACTAAATTATCACTCTTTGCAGATGATATAATGGTATACTTAGAGAACTCCAGAGATCTACTAAAAAGCTATTAGAAATAATTCACAACTTTAGCAAAGTTGCAGAATACAAAATAAATCCACATAAATCCTCAGCATTTTTATACATCACCAACAAAATCCAACAGCAAGAGATACAAAGATAAATTCCATTCAAAATAACTGTTGACTGCATAAAATATTTGGGAATCCATCTACCAAAGGAAAATCAGGAATTATATGAGCAAAATTACAAAACACTTTCCACACAAATAAAGTCAGATTTAAATAATTGGAAAAATAATAAATTTTCTTGGATAGGCTGAGAGAATATAGTAAAGATGTCAATACTACCTAAACTTAATCAATTCATTTAGTGCTGTACCACTCAGACTCCAAAGAAACTATTTTAATGACTTAGAAAAAAATAACAACAAAATTCATATGGAAGAACAAAAGGTCAAGAATTTCAAGGGAAGTAATGAAAAAAAAAATCAAATGAAGGTGGCCTAGCTGTACCTGATCTAAAACTATATTATAAAGCAGCAGTCACCAAAACCATTTGGTATTGGCTAAGAAATAGATTAGTTGATCAGTGGAATAGATTAGTTTCGCAAGACAAAATAGTCAATACCTATAGCAATCTAGTGTTTGACAAACCCAAAGATCCCAATTTTTGGGATAAGATTCATTTTTTGACAAAAACTGCTGGGAAAACTGGAAATTAGTATGGCAGAAATTAGGCATGGACCCACTTAATACCATATAACAAGATAAAATCAAAATGGGTCCATGATTTAGGCATAAGGAACGAGATCACAAATAAATTAGAGGAACATAGGATAGTTTACCTCTCAGACTTGTGGAGGAGGAAAGAATTTGTGACCAAAAAAGAACTAGAGATCATTATTAATCACAAAATAAAAAATTTTGATTACATCAAATTAAAAAACCTTTGTGCAAACAAAACTAATGCAAACAAAATTAGAAGGGAAGAAATAAACTAGAAAAACCTTTTTACAACTAAAGATTCTGATAAAGGCTTCATTTCCAAAATATATAGAGAATTGACTCTAATTTATAAGAAATCAAGCTATTCTCCAATTGATAAATGATCAAAGGATATGAATAATTTTCAGATAATAAAATTGAAATTATTTCCACTCATATGAAAGAGTGTTCCAAATCACTATTGATCAGAGAAATGCAAATTAAGACAACTCTGAGATACCACTACACCCCTGTCAAATTGGGTAAGATGACAGGAAAAAGTAATGATGAATGTTGGAGGAATGTGGGAAAACTGGGACATTCATGCATTGTTGGTGGAGTTGTAAACAAATCCAAACATTCTGGAGAGCAATCTGGAATTATGCTCCAAAAGTTATCAAACTGTGCATACCCTTTGATCCAGCAATGCTACTACTGGGTTTATATCTCAAAGAAGTACTAAAGAAAGGAAAGGGATCTGTACGTGCCAAAATGTTTGTGGCAGCCCCTTTTGTAGTGGCTACAAACTGGAAAATAAATGGATGCCCATCAATTGGAGAATGGTTGGGTATATTGTGGTATATGAATGTTATGGGATATTATTATTCTGTAAGAAATGACCAGCAGGATGAATACAGAGAGGCTTGAAAAGACTTACACAAACTGATGCTGAGTGAAATGAGCAGAACCAGGAGATCATTTAACACTTCAACAACAATACTGTATGAGGATGTATTCTAATAGAAGTGGATTTCTTCAACAAATAAAAGATGTAATTCAGTTCTAATTGCTCAAGGATGGACAGAAGCAGCTACACCCAGAGAAGGAATGCTGGGAAATGAGTGTAAAGTGTTTGCATTTTGTTTTTCTTCCCAGCTTATTTTTGCCTTCAGAATCTAATTCTTCCTGTGCAACAAGAGAATTATTCAGTTCTGTACACCTCTATAACATATATAACATATTTAACATGTATAAGACTGCCTGCCATCTAAGGGAGGAGGTGGAAGGAGGGAAGGGAAAAGTCAGAATGGAAGTGAGTGCAAGGCATAATGTTGCAAAAAATTACCCATGTATATGTACTGTCAATAAAAAGTTATAATTATTTTTAAAAATTAAAAAAATAAAAAACCAAAAAAAAAATTATATCAACTACTACTTCTCAGGATCTTTGGGGATGTGCCACTGGGGGGGAAAAAAAAAAAAAAAAAACAGCAGTTCAACAAGGCTCTGCTTATTCACCAAGCATTGTTTTATTTCCTCCCAAGTTGAAAAAGTGAGTTAACAGCCAAGTTCCCTTGAAAAAGGGCAAACAGCTCTTATTTCAGCTTTTTTCTTCTGAATTTACCATTTCATCACTGTGAGTGAGTTACATTTGCATTGAATAATAACAGAGCAGCTGATTCAGGCAGATACAATGGAAATAATGCTGTTCACATATCAGTGTCAGCCTCCAGAATTAAGCTGGATCTTGTTCCCTACTTACCAGCAGGTGATATGTGAAACTGTTCTCACCAGAAATCATCTTTATCCCTGCAAAGAAACACTTCAGATCATACAGGAAACTTCACTGATTTATCACATTGGTAAATCCTTCTTTTCTTTACTGAGTTGTATAGGGATGACATCAGATTAAGTTATCTTCAAACCATGCCCAAGATTTCCATGGATCTGGTACCAATCTCATGATTCTCCAGACTATGTGAAATGGACAAGGATATCCCCCTCCCTTTAAATTTATGAATTTATCTCCTCTTTTGTGATATTAGCTTTTAAGAGCTAATATCACAAAAGAGGAGATAAATTCATAAACATACACATATGCATACAAAATGCATATGTACATATCACATGTGTTTTTTATATTTTAATCACTTTTTTAATAATTTAATACACAAAGACTTTGGGGACATTGAATGTGGTACCTAAAAAGCTGAATGCATGCATATGATGCAGAGTTGTCAAGTTGGCAACAGGAAGTCCTGAGTTCAAATTCTGCTTCGGATTTACAAAAGCTTTGAGACCTGGGCAAGTCCTTTAACCTCTTTGTCTAATTTTCCTCAACTGCAAAATGGGTATTATAATTCACCTATCAATTAAGGATGTAAGTTAATATATTTATGGAAGGTAATGAAATCATAGATCTATAATAAGAAAAACATGTCTTTCCAATGAGCCTCTCTTTCCTAGAATTCTTGCACAGGATCCTGAAGACTCAGAGTACTACTTTGTGATTTAGATCACCCCCAAAGTAAGGAAAAAATACTTTGAAGCTAATTGAGAAAACAAGCTCTTCTTGTTTGTTTGTTTTTTTTATCCTATTGTTTCACTGGGTTTTCTTTTAGAGACTTCATAGGAACCAATTCTTTTGTTTTCTTGTTTATTTTATTTGTTGAATCAGGAAATCTCTATATAGAAGGGGACGTGCCTGAACACTTTCTTAAATTAGGACTTTTCAAAATTGAAGTTATCCACGAGGAAACTCTAAAAGTGGGGGCTGACCAGGAAATTTTTCTTCATTGCAAAAAGGCTAGATTACAGTATCATGTTTGGAAACACAAAGATCTTTCCTATTTGGCAAAGAAAAATCGGTTCAGTAATATTGTCTTAAATCCTCTTTCCTGTTGTCTACAAGTACATTTCTTTCATAATGTTATGTTTTCTTTGGTGTCATCATTACTATTTCTAATGAAGTGGAGAAGGAGAGAAATCCCCTCTCCATCCTCTTGCAGCATTCGGGAAGAAGATGTCAGGATGAATATTTCAAATGAAGAATGAACAGTAGAGTTCAAAGGGTCTAAAAGAAGAGCGTCAGCTTACTTTTTATAAGCCATTAAAAGAATGACACATTTTCCATAACTGGCTTGTTAAATGTTTGCAGTTCCTATTACTTGTTTCCAAATAGTGAACTATTTGCTTTAATCTCATCAGTTTGAGGAACTCTTAATTTGGTGGAACTAACAATTGAGAGCATAAAATCAAACAAGATTGGGCCAACTGGGTGGTGCAGTGGATAAAGTATCAGCTCTGAAGCCAGGAGTTCAAATCTGTCCTCAGACACTTATCAATCCCTCCTTGTGGGACTGTGGGAAAGTCACTTAACCACAATTGTCTAAGTAAAAAAAAAAAAAAAAAATCACATAGGGTAATAAGAGCAACCTGATTTACCAAACTGTTGTCTTTGGAAAACGAAATTCAGTAAATTAATGAATAAGCTAAACTATTTAAATAATTAAGGGAAAGAAAGGGGAATTAATTTATGTAAAAGACTTTTTATAATATTTTGTCTCCATTCAATTTTCTCCATAAATCTATTATCTAACTTTTCTAAAATTTTGTTTACCTCTTTAACTTCTTTCTTATTTATTTTGTGGTTCTATTTATCAAGTCTGAAAAGAGCAAGCTTGAGATTCCCCAGTAGAATAGTTGTGCTGTCTATTTTTTCTTGCATCTATCATAACTTCTCTAGGAATTTCCATCCTATATTACTTGATGTATATATGTTTCGTATTGATATTGCTTCATTATTTATGGTACCTTTTATTAAAATATATTTATTTTAAATATATTTATTTATAAAAATATATTTCCCTCCTTATCTCTTTTAATTGGATCTATCTTTGCTTTTACTTGATCTGAGATCAGGATTGCTACCCCTGCTTTTTTTTTTTTTTTCTTCACCTGAAGCATAATAGATTCTCCTCCAGCCCTTCACCTTCATTATGTATGTATCACTGTCTTTAAATGTGTTTCTTGTAAACAACATATTATGGGATTTTAGTTTTTAATCCAGTCTGCTATCCATTTCTGTTTTATGGGAAAGTTCATCCTATTAACATTCACAGTTTAAATAACTAATTCTGTATTTCCTGCCATTTTATTTACCCTAAGTTATACTTTTCTCTTTTCTTTCCCCAGTATTTTGCTTTTATTGACCACCTCCCTCAAACAGTCCTCCCCCTTTAGAGCCCCTGACCCTTTTTTATACACTTTTGCCCTAATACTTCTGTTTTCCCTTCTATAAGTCTTTTCCTTTCTTTTGCCCCTTTCCCTCCCATTTTTCTATAATGTGAGACAAGTTTCTCTGTGAAACCAAATATGTCTGATATTCTCTCTTAGAGCCAAAACTGATGAGAGGAAGATTCACACAATGCTCATCCCCCTTGCTTTTTTCTCCTCAGTTATAATAGATTTTCTTTGCCTCTTCATGAGATATAATTTCCATTATTTTACTTCCTTTTTCCTCTTTTTTTCCAGTATGATCCCCTTTCCATCTCTAGTTTCTTTTCCATATTATCATAATAAAATCAAATTATATCTGCATTCTCTAAGTATACCCCTAACATAAACGTAATTCTTAAGAGTTCTTTCCTTTTTTTACTATTTTATGCTTCTCTTGAGTTCTGTGTTTGGAGATCAATTTTCTTGTTCAGTTCTGGTCTTTTCATTAGAAATAGTTGAAACACCTATATCATTGAATTCCATCTTCTTCCCTGAAAGATAATGCTCATTTTAGCTGAATAGTTTATTCTAGACTGTAATCCAAGTTCCTTTTCTCTTTTGGAATATCAGATTTCAGGCCCTTCAATCCTTTAAGGTAGAAGCTGCTAGGCGCTTAGTAATCCTAATTGCGGCTCCATGGTATTTAAATTGTTTCTTTCTAGCTGCTTGCAATAACTTCCTTGGTGTGGTATTTCTGAAATTTAGTCCCAATATTCCTTGGGGATTTAATTTTGGGGTCTCTTTCAGGAGGTGATTAATGAATTCTTTCAATAGCTATTTTACCTTCTGATTCTAAACTAAGAGGCAGTTTTCCTTTATAATTTCCTGTAAGATGATGTCTAGGTTCTTTTTTTCATCATGGCTTTCAGGAAGTCCAATAATTTTTAGACTATCTCTCCTAAATCTATTATCCAGTCAGTTCTTTTTCCTAGGAGATATTTCATATTTTCTTTTACTTTTTTAATTTTTTGGGGGAGGGGAGGGTTGACAGATTCTTGAAGTCTTACTGAGTCATTCACTTCCATTTGTTCAATTATAAATTTTAGTGTATTGTTTTCTTCAGTTACCTTTTTTAGCTCTTTTTGTAATTGGCCAATTAAATTATTTTGTTCATTGCATTCTTTTTCCATTTCCCAGATTTTATTTTTAAGTGAATTTTTTTTCTATATCTCTTTTTGTAGGGCATTATAGGCTTTTTTTCCATTCCTTCTTGCAATGATCTCATCATTTTCCCATTTTCTTCTGTCTTCTAAGATTCTTTATGCAATCTTGCAAGAAAGCCTTGTGAAATGGGGATAACTCTTGTCTCCCTGTGGGGCTTCATTTGGAGTTGCTTTGCCTTTAGGAACCACAGGCTTTGAGGTCTGTTCTTCTCTCTTCACAAAAGCTGTCTATGGTGAGAGTTCTTTTAGTTTTTCTTTTATTCTTTTTTTTTTTTAAGGCTTGAGGTCTGTTCAATGCAAAGGAGCAACAGCTGTTTTAATTTGCCCTGAGGCAGTTCTGCTGCTTGATTTCCACTTCTAGGTAATGGTGGCTAGCTCCAGTGATTCTTCTGGGGTTCAGTGGTTTAGAATTTGCCAAATCTGCCAAATCACCTGCTGGCAACCAGGACAGAGTAGCCTAAGAGCCTCACAGAAGATTCCCAAGTGATTGGAAGCTGCAGTGCTCTGACTTCCTACCCCAGTTCCTTGCCCCTCTCCTTGTGTTGGTCTGGGCTCAGCAGACTGTCCCCCTGCCCATTTAAAACCGACCTGTTTTGACTTTCCACCAAGGTATCTTCTTCTGGCAATGTGTTGTACTCCAAATATTGTTGGATTCTTTGACTCCAAGACCAGTTTAGAGGTTTAATCTGCTTTTGGTTTGAGAAAAGGTCAGAGGAGGTCACAGAAAGTCATATCTGCTCTCCATCATCTTCCTTTTTATAATATTTTATTCTTTGCTATTTATTTTTTAAAACTTTGAGTACCATATTCTCTTCCTTCTTCTATCTCTTATCTATTGAGAAGCCCCATGTAAAATTAAGCAAAACATTTCCATAAAAGTCTTGTTGTGAAAGAAAACAGATTTCCCCTCCCCAAAAAAATACATTAAAGAAAAATAAAGTAAAAAACAGTATTATTCAATTTTTATTCAGATACAATCAGTTTTTTCTCTGAATGTGAATAGCATTTTTCATCCTAAGTCCTTCAGAGCTGCCTTATATCATTTTATTACTGAAAATAGCAAAGTCATTCACAGATGTCCATTTCATCACATTGCTATTATTTTGTACACAGTGCATTTCACTTTGCAAGAGGGCATGGAGGATTTTCCAAGTTTTTCTGAGAGCATCCTGCTCATCATTTCTTATAGTATAATAGTATTCCATCGTAATTACATACTATAATTTGTTCATCCACTTCCCAATTGAGGGCATCTCCTCAAATTCCTATAATTTGCCTGAAACAAGAGTTGTTATAAATATTTTTAATATATGTAAGTTCTTTTTCTTTTTTGTGTCCCTTTGAACATAGGTCATATCATTTGTTCACTTATCAATTGGGGAATGGCTCATTTTTAAAATAAATTTTATTCTGTTCCCTATATGTTTGAGACATGAAGTCCTCCTTGATTCTAAAATATGTAGAGAATTAACTCATAATTATAAGAAAACAAATCATTTTCCAATTGATAAAAGGTCAAAGAATATGAACAGACAATTTTCAGATGAAGAAATGAGACATTTCTAATCACATGAAAAAATGCTCTAAATCACTATTGATTAGAGACATACAAAATAAGACAAATGTGAGATGTCACTTCACGCCTCTCAGATTGACTAAGATTACAGGAAAAGATAATGCTTAATATTAAAGGGGATGTGACAAAAGTGGGACACTAATGAATTTTTGGTGGAGTTGTGAACTTATCCAACCATTCTGGAGAGTAATTTAGAGCTATGTCCAAAGAGCTCACCAAATTGTGCATGCCTTTTGATCCAGCAGTGTCTCTACTGGGTCTTTATCTCAAAGTGGTCATAAAAGAGAGGAAAGGACCCACATGTGCAAAAAATGTTTGCAGCAACCCTTTTTTATTAGTGGCAAGGAACTGAAAACTGAGTGGATGCCCATCAGTTGGTGAACAGCTGAATAAATTATAATATATTAATGTAATGGAATAGTTTGTTCTATGGGAAATCACGAGGAGGCTGATTTCAGAAAAGCCTGGAAAGGCAAACCATCAACTGATACTGTGTGAAGTAAAGCAAAATCAAGAAAATATTATTCACAATAACAAGATGATTACATGATGATCAACTATGACTTGGTTCTTTTAAACAATGAGATGATTCAAGATAGTTCCAAAGACTTGTAAAATTGTGTCATCTGTATCTAGAAAGAGAACAATTCCTTCCCCCAATATGTCCTCTCTTCTGTTACCCTTCTCCTATTCCCACATTTCATTCACTTCCAGCTTTCCTGCAGGATAAGATATATTTCTACATCTATATTGAATGTGTATGTTATTTCTTTTTTGAGCCAATTCTGATGAATATAAGATTCATTCACTCCCCCTCTATTTCTTCCTCTCCACTATAAAAGCTTTTCTTACCTCTTTTGTGGCAGATAATTTATACCATTCCACCTCTCTTTTTCGCTTTCTCCCAGAGCATTCTCTCTTACCCTTAGTATTATTTTTTAGATATATTTTTAGATATTTTTTAGATATGCTTCATATTCAACTTACAACTACACACAAATAATTATACCATTAAAAGTAATTTTGTCATTGTAGTCAATTGTTCAGACCTCGGAGAGGAAATATGCTTGAAATTACTGGGAGATGCCTGAATGTAGTGGAACTGTGTTTTTAAATTCTATTACTCAAACGTTTCATGACTTCAAACTGGTTTTCCTCCAAATTAGTGTTTTTCAAAAGCCCAGAAGTCAATGCTGATTTTGTTGTTGGACATAGTCTATGACTTAGCAAACAAGAAGCCTTTCTATACTTTGTACACTGAGACTGTCCTACGTTTGCAGCTGCAGCCATTTGTCACTTTTGACATCAGCCTTGTCACCTGGAAAGCAGCCCATAGGCATTTTTTCCAAAACAAACTTCCACCCCAATTGTGACAGCTGCATCCTAAGGTGGTTTGTTGCTTCCCCCAATTCCATAGCTTTGCAGCATCCATTGAAACTTGTCATTGAAATTTCTCTATGTAAATTTTTTGTACTCTTTAGTTACAAGAATTTCATTTCAAGCCAAATACAGAAGAAAGTTATTGATCATTCACTTTAAACCATTCTTCTTCCCTGTGTTCAACACATTGGGGCTCAATTGAAATGAATATCACTTCAGTTCTGGTAAAACAATCACATTCTAGGGCCCCGTTATTCATCTTCCTATCTTGTCTCTTTATTGATATACCTCAGAAGTACCTTAGACCTTACAATTTTTATGCTTGATAAGGAAGTGGAGAGCCAGAGAGAATTGCTATTCTCTGGAAATGAAGATGAGGCAACTGAGCCAATATCAATGAGACATTCACTTTACATTATTCTTCAAAGAGTAATGATTAATTGTACTGATTTATTCACTGAGGCTTGTATGGTCATTTTAGTGAATGCATGGCCATTTTTTATCAACAATTGGATAATAGTATTCTTATCAAATGTGTAAGTGTCGTATAGCTGAAAGGGTAAGCCAATATACTGACTGAAACAACCAAAATACAGAAAGACCTTGACAGAGTAGGAAAAAAAATGGCCTGAAAGCAACAAAAAGCACTCTAAATGGGATACATGCAAACCCTCACATTAAGTTTGCAAAAACTGAGCAGATGAGTCATAATAGGATACTGGATAGAGAGTCAGCTTTGAAGTCAGAAGGTTGTCAGTTTAAGTTCTGCTTTTGACACAGGCGAGCAGTGTGACCATGAAGAAGTCATTTAACTTCTCAGAAATCAATTAGCTCCTTTGGGAGAAGGAAGTGTAACCATGGTTAAATGACTAGTCACACAACTTGTGAGTATTTGAGGCCAGATTTTGACTGAGGTCTTCCCAACTTCAGGGCTCTTTGAATATAATTTGTAGACAAGCTAAAATATTGTATCATTCGGTACAACTTTTTTTTTTGTGCTAATTCCCTCCGTAAGTGAAATTTCAAGACCAGAGCAAAATACCTACAAAAGCCATTGAAGAAAACAAAGTGAAACAAAGAAAAGCTATAGAATACAAAAGTTCTGTCAGCAATTGTTATAAAACTTGATAAAACTATTGATTGTGAAAAATTCATTTTTTTTAACTTTCTTCACAAAGCACAAAAGGCAATGCTAAATGTGTTTCCTTCCAAGATTATAAACTAAGGTTTAGCTTCTGGTTGGATTAAGAGAGATGAAATAGTACCAATGGGTAGAAGTCTCAAAACAGTAGGTTCCAGTTTGTAGAAGGAGATATTCTATAACTATAATTGTTGTTCAGTTATTGCAGTTGCATTCTTCCTTACCGTATCTAGGATTTTTTTTGGACAAAGATACTGAAGTAGTTTTCCTTTTCCTCCTCTGACTCATTTTATGAGAACTGAGGAACAAACTAAGGCAAATGAGGTTAAGCAACTTATACAGGATCATACAGTTTAATAAGTATTGAAAGTCAGAATTGAACTCAAAGTAAATAAATAAATAAGCCTTCCTAACTCCAGGTTTATTGCTCTATTCATTGAGGCATCCATTTGTGTGTGTGCGGTGTGTGTGTGTGTGTGTGTGTGTGTGTGTGTGTAATTACAGATCACCCAAATATTTGTTTGACTTTTGATAAAAAATATACAAGTGAAAGCTCCCCAAAAACCTGTTCAGAAACATTAAAGAAAGGATATACTAAATGGTAAATTCACCTCATTTCAACTCAACAAGAATTTATTAAATGTCTAATATACATATACGAAGATAAGGACAAAATAAATATATGATTTAGACTTAATTGCTGATACCATAAGCAATTTCAAAGACCATGGAATAGTCTGTCAGATCTTTGGATACAGAAAGAATTTATGACCAAGAAAGAGAGGACATTATAAGATGTGAAATAGATTGTTAGAATCCTTACAAGCTGTTGAGTCATTCGAATTGATAGAAACAATAATTATCTAATTTAGCATGGTTCAGTATGATTGATCTGATCTTACAAGGCGATGTTATGGGCCAGAACTTGAAATAAGGTACTAAGTGGAAGTGGTAGAAACAATGCTTGTGTTCACACCTTTAGAGAGCTCATATAAGCAAGAAACTCTTAGGGCCAAAGAGCACTCTGGGACAGACACAGAGGCACTCTGGGACAGACACGGGAGCACTCTGGGAGATTGAGAGCCAGAAGCCCTCTCTCAAAGGCAAGAAAGATTCATTCCAACTTTTACCTTGGTGCTGGCTGGAGACATTTGGAAGAAGAGAAGCCAAAGCTGGCAGAGACAAAGGACAAAGCTGCAAGAGCTCTTGGAGAAATAAATGTTTGGATTTTATCAGCTGGCTGCATTATTACTCTGAACTGAAACTAAAGCTGCCTCCAGAAAACCTCCCCAAGAAACCTGCTCTCCCCTAGAGAACCATTATATTTTTAAAAAGAGAACATGATAATAGATGATTTTGAAAAAAATAATTTGAAAAATTTTTGAACATAACCAATGAAGCCAAAATTAGAAGGAAAACAGAAATCTGGGTAAATACAGGAAATGTCTCTGATATAACAGTTCTTAGGGGAAACTTTATATTTCTAGATGCCTACTTGCATGAAATAGAGAAAAAGATCAATGAATTGGGCTTGTAATTAAAAAGCTAGAAAAAAAATTAAAATACCAAATTTGAAATTCTAAAAATAAAACAGGAGATTAAAAACATTGAAAGTAAGAAAATTAATGATTTAATAAATAAAACTAAGATTTGATTTTATGAAAAAAACAACAAAATGAATAAACTTTTAGTTGATTTGATTAGCAAAAGGAAAGAAGAAAATAAATTTATTAATGTCAAAAGTGAAAAGGGAAAACTTGCCACCAATGAAGAGGAAATTAGAGCAATGAATAGAAATTATTTTGCCCAACAACAAATGTCAACAAATTTGATAATCTAAGTGAAATGGAGGAATGCCTATACACATGAAGATTGCCCCAATAAACAGAAGAGAACATAAACTACTTAAATAGTCTCATTTTAGAAAAAGAAATAGAATAAGCTATTAATGGACTCCCTAAGAAAAAAATTCCAGGTCCAGATGGATTCACATGTGAATTCTACCATTTAAAGAATAATTAATTCCAATACAATTGTATTAAAAAATATATATATAAACAAAAAAAAAATCTTGTCTCCTTGCCTGGGGCCCCTGGTTAGCATTCTTAAAGGCCTTCAGGAGTCTTGGTTTCAGTGTAGAAAATGCAGAAGGACAGGTCTGCCACCACAGGGTGTGAGATGGGATGAATGAATCTGAGTCCAAGGGCTTATGCTTCAGCCTCCAGTCCGCTTGTCTTCCCTAGCTCTGAATCTCCAAGCCTTTCAGTCCCCCAGGAGAGCCACCAGGAACCTGATGAAGATGGAAATGAATCTGATTCAGTCCTTACTGGATGTTATATACTCCATTATCATAGGTGTGAATCTCATGGAACTATATTAAGTATTAAGTACATGTACCAAACTAGAGAACTATTAATCACCATGCTAAACTAGATAAACATTGTCTCATCAGTTCTACTGACTTAACATCTTGTAAAAATTCTTGTTTTGAATTCAGAGTTCTGGCCCATAACAGATAAAATCCAACACCCATTCCTATTAAAAACAATAGAGAGTATAGGAATAAATGTATTTTTCCTTTAAATGATCATTAGCATCAGTTTAAAACCATCAGCAAGCTTCATATGTAATGAGGACAAACTAGAACCATTCCCAGTAAGATCAGGGGTGAAACAAGGTTGCCCACCATCACCATCACTATTCAATATTGTATTAGCTGTGCCAGACCTAAAACTATACTATAAAGTAGCGATCATCAAAATCATTTGGTACTGATTAAGAAATAGAGTAGCCGATCAGTGGAATGGGTTAGATTCAAGGACAAAATATTCAATAACTATAGCAATCTAATGTTTGACAAATCCCAAGACCCCAGTTTTTGGGACAAGTATTCACTTAACCAAGATAATGTTGAAATGGGGTCATGATTTAGACATAAAGAGTGATATTATAAACACATTAGAGGAACAAAGGGTAGTTTACCTCTCAGATATATTTTAGAAATGTGAGGGAACACAAGATTTTGCAAGCATTAATATTGGAAAAATGTCCATGCATATGTTTTGAAAGTTAAAAACTTTAATAAAAAAAAAAGAAAAAGAGTATAAGTCATAGAGATAGTGCCAATTTTCAATGGTAGATGGAATACCTCACTAAGGAGACCATATCCCAGTGAATCACAAATCTATTCCAAAAGGAAAAAATAAAATTTCGGTTACTGTGCTAAGTATTAGGATAAAAAGAACACACACATACATACACAGAAAGACAGAGACAGATAAAAGGAGAAAAAGTAACAGAAAAGAAACAAAGACAGAGAGGTAGAGACACTGAAAAGAAATTTTAAAAAAGACAAAAGAAATAGAGAAAGGGGAAAGAAAAGAGGAAGGGGAAGGGAAAAATAACATCTAAGAAACTGTCCATCTCTAAAAAAAATATATGATTCTATAGTTCCCAGGTTAATCAATAGCACTCTGGTGAATTAGTATTAAAAAAATTGCCTGTGAATGCACAACTGGCCTATAAATGTATATTGCCCATACTACCTTTGATTCTATTTGAACCACAGTCTCACAAGATGAATTAATTTTGTTACTAGGATGTCAAAGGAGAGAACACTTTTTAAAATTTACTGAAGCTTATATAAAATTCAATAATATCACCTTCATTATTTTCTTTGGACAGCTACCAAAGGCTATTCCTTAGGAATTATATAGAGGGTATTGCTATTTCTTATATTCTTTAATGTGAACTTCAACATTATATACTACCTACTTTTAAACTAAATTAATCATCATACCAGCAAGGTGTATAGAGAATGGAATGTTTTTTAAATTTAAGAAAAAGTAACCTGTAGAAAAGAAAAATGATATGACTAATATTATGACAATATATTTTATCTTCAAATATAAGAAATGGCGCATTCAAATCTATAAAAGAGTAGATGCAATCATGTTTTCTGGCCACTTAGTTTATCAACTAGGTGGTGTAATGGATAGAGACCAGGACTGGATTCAGTAAAACCAGAGTTTAAATCCATTCTCAGACACCTACAAGTTATATGTTCCTGTGCAAGTCACTTAACTCTGTTTGCCTCAGTTTCCTCATCTGGAAAATGGGGTGGAGAAATAAATGGCAAACCACTGTAATATCATTGCAAAGAAAACCCCAAATGGGGTCCCAGAAGGC
This sequence comes from Antechinus flavipes, assembly GCF_016432865.1. Lineage (NCBI taxonomy): Eukaryota > Metazoa > Chordata > Mammalia > Dasyuromorphia > Dasyuridae > Antechinus > Antechinus flavipes. Next base: position 291,129,735 of record NC_067401.1, on the reverse strand, counting down.
CAATCATAATTTAAATGACTGACCAGCAAAAAGAAAATTGACCATGTTGGGAATATAAAGTTCCCAGGTAATATTAAACTATATTGAAGAGTCTATGCATCCATTTAATATATGGCTATTAAGGTTACTGAAGCTTTACCAAGCATGCTATTTTGCTGTCCCCAGTTTAAAGGATAAATAACTTGGGATTAGGTTAGTGAAAACCAGTCTATTATAGACCTCTACCTTTCAAAAAGTATTTTCCAATCCTAGTTACAACTTCACAGATTCCATTGTTTCAGCTCTTTCCTCCTCTTTAAGGACCTACTCTTATATGACTGATCAGAGTTCTCTTCTTAAACTCAAAGTCTTTCATAATTTCTTTACTAAGATTCCTTACTTAATCTCTTTTTTAGATGTAATTATTCTATCTAAGGTTGAGGCAACTCCTTCACAAGAAGAAATTGCAATACTTATTGTCTAAAAGCAAAATTTAAATTTAGAGAAAAAAACCTAGTCATTGTCCATACCATGCCAGGCTTTTTGCTTAGAATCATAGAATGAATAGTGTCAGACTTCAGAAATAATATATTAATAATTCCTAAATACAGGATAAGTATCATCAAAAAATCTTTAAGAAGATGTCATCCAGTCTTTAACCGAAAGCTTTCAATTAAAGTCCAGAAAAATGTAGATTGGTATTTATTTTTTCTGGGTGAATATTTTTGACAAAGTATTTTGAATGATTTTATATATATATATATATATATATATATATATATATATATATATATATATATATATATACATATATGTATATATGTATATATATATATATATATATATATATATATATATGTGTGTGTGTGTGTGTGTGTATGTGTGTGTATGTATGTATGTATTCTTTTTCATTTGTGTACAGACACAAATCCAAATGATTATATCTGTTGAAATGGGGGAGAAGAGGAAGCTGTTTTTCAAAGTAATGATTCCTTTGCCACAGAAAACTCAACATCCCAGAAGAGTACTAATTTTCTAGAACTCATGCCTTGGTAGTACCATATGTTCGTAAAACCCCTCCCTCTGATTGGTCATCTCCTCACAGAAATTCTACTGAAAGATAGGCCTCTAAGAAAACTACCCAGGCCCAAGGAAAGAAATCAAGCCATTCTCCAATTGACAAATGGTCAAAGGATATGAACAGACAATTCTCAGATGAAGAAATTGAAACTATTTCTAGCCATATGAAAAGATGCTCCAAGTCATTATTAATTAGAGAAATGCAAATTAAGACAACTCTGAGATACCACTACACACCTGTCAGGTTGGCTAGAATGATAGGGAAAGATAATGCAGAGTGTTGGAGGGAATGTGGGAAAACAGGGATACTGATACATTGTTGGTGGAATTATGAATACATATAGCCATTCTGGAGAGCAATTTGGAACTATACTCAAAAATCTATCAAACTGTGGATATCCTTTGTCCCAGCAGTGTTACTATTGGGTTTATATCCCAAAGAGATTTTAAAGAAGGGAAAGGGACCTGTATGTGCAAGAATGTTTGTGGCAGCCCTCTTTGTAGTGGCCGGAAACTGGAAACTGAGTGGATGCCCATCAATTGGAGAATGGCTGAATAAATTGTAGTATATGAATATTATGGAATATTATTGTTCTGTAAGAAATGACCAGCAAGATGATTTCAGAAAGGCTTGGAAAGACTTACATGATTTCAGAAAGGCTGAGTGAAATGAGCAGAACCAGAAAATCATTATATACTTTAACAACGATGATCAATTGTGATGGACCTTGGTCCTCTTCAACAATGAGATGAACCAAATCAGTTCCAATAGAGCAGTAATGAACTGAACCAGCTACACGCAGGGAAAGAACTCTGGGAGATGTCTGACCAGCAGAATGATTTCAGAAAGGCCTGGAGAGACTTACATGAACTGATGCTGAATGAAACGAGCAGGGCCAGGAGATCATTATATACTTCAATAACATACTATATGATGATCAATTCTGATGGACCTGGCCATCTTCAGCAATGAGATGAACCAAATCAGTTCTAATAGAGCAGTAATGAATTGAACCAGCTACACCCAGCAAAAGAACTCTAGTTGATGACTATGAACTACTACATAGAATTCCCAATCGCTCTATTTTTGTCTGCCTGCATTTTTGATTTCCTTCACAGGCTAATTGTACATTATTTCAAAGTCTGACTTTTTATACACCAAAATAACTGTTTTGACATGTATACATATAATGTATTTAATTTATACTTTAAGATATTTAACATGTATTGATCAACCTGCCATTTGGGGGAAGGGGTAGGAGGAAGAAAGGAAAAAGCTGGAACAAAAGGATTTGCAATAGTCTACATATATCTTGTAAATAAAAAGTTATAATAATAAAAAAGAGATAAACATGAAAAAGAAGGAAAAAAATAGCTCTATATCACAAAGACATCAGAAAAGAGTAAAAACTCACCCTCCTTGTTCTTCTTTCCTTTTCTTCCTCCATGTCTTCTTATTATTCTTGTTCCTCTTTCCTCCTCCTCCTTCTTCTTCCCCAACTAATTTTTAAATCTTTTCTTCATTATAGCTAATGCAACTAGGTAGCAAATTGGTTGTCCTGCAGTCAGGAAGATAAGTTCCAATGTCACCTTAAATGCTTACTAGGTGAGTGACATGGAATAATTCACTTAACCTATGTCTACTTCAATTTCTTCAATTGTAACAATGGGATGATAATAATAACATACTTATTGAGTTTCTATAAAGAAAAAAATTGTAAAGCCCTTAATAAATATTGTCTTTAAATAAATCACAACCATGTCTTGAGGAATAAATTATCTTTAATTGGGATAGCAGAGTAGCAAACCTATCACCCTGGGGGATGTTCAATGTATTTCCCAATTAAAGAGATTAATGAAAAAAATATATATTCTTAGAAGAAAAAGGGGAAGAAGTAGAGGGAGTAGGTAGTGTGAGGTAGCAAGATATGTCATAAGGGAACAAGGCCTGATAATGACATCCCAGCCATTAAGCTATATGGCACAATGGCTAGACTGAAGAGCCTGGAGTTAGCAAGACTCATCTCATCTCCCTGACTTCAAGTCTTGTCTCATTCACTTAGTAGTTGAATGACCCTGGACAAGTCACTTGTCTCAGTTTTCTCCTCTGTAAAATGAGCTAGAGAAGAAAACCACTCCATGATGTTTGCCAGGAAAACTTAAATAAGATCAGGGATATGCCTAAACAACAACAACAAATCTTGTGACCCTTCTTTCTGTTAGAATCCTTACAAAGTGATGTCAGTTGCCTAATTTAGCATGGTACTTTATCAGAACTTTTGACTGTAAAAATGTTTTCCCAGTTTATTGCTTCCCTTCTAATCTTGTCTGCATTAGTTTTGTTTGTACAAAACCTTTTCAATTTGATATAATCAAATTTTTCTATTTTGTGATCAATAATGATGTCTAGTTCTTCTTTGATCATAAATTTCTTCCTCTTCCACAGGTCTGAGAGATAAACTATCCTATGCTCTTCCAATTTATTTATAATCTCATTCTTTATGCCTAGGTCATGAACATATTTTGACCATATCTTGGTGTACAGTGTGAGTCAATGCCTAGTTTTGGCCATACTAATTTCCAATTTTTCCAGCAGTTTTTGTCAAACAGTGAGTGCTTATCCCAAAAGCTGGGGTCTTTGGGGTTGTCAAACACTAGATTATTAAAGTTATCAGCTGCTTTGTCCTTTGAACCTAACCTATTCCCCTGACCAACTTGTCTATTTCTTAGCCAATACCAAATGGTTTTGGTAACTGCTGCTTTATAATACAATTTTTGATCTGGTACAGCTAGGCCACCTTTATTTGAGTTTTTTTTTTTTTTCATTAATTCCCTTGAAATTCTTGACCTTTTGTTTTTCCATATGAACTTTGTTGTTATTTTTTCTAGGTCATCAAAATAGTTTTTTGGGAGTCTTATTGTTATAGAGCTAAATAAATAGATTAGTTTAGGTAGGATTGTCATCTTTATTATATTTGCTCACCCAATCCAAGAGCATTTAATATTTTTCCATTTGGTTAGATCAGACTTAATTTGTGTGGAAAGTGTTTAGTAGTTTTGCTCATAAAGTTTCTGATTTTGCCTTGGCAGATAGATTCCTAAATATTTTATACTATCAGTAGTTACTTTAAATGGAATTTCTCTTTGTAACTCTAACTGTTGTATTTTGTTAGTGAAATATAAGAATGCTCATGACTTATGTGGGTTTATTTTGTATCCTGCAACTTTGCTAAAAGTGTAGGTTATTTCTAATAGCTTTTTAGTAGAATCTCTGGGGTTCTCTAAGTATACCATGATATCATCAGCAAAGAGTGATAATTTGGTTTCCTCATTACCTGCTCTAATTCCTTTAATTTCTTTCTCAGCTCTTATTGCCAAAGCTAGCAATTCTAATACAATAGTAAATAATAATGGTAATAGTGAGCAACCTTGTTTCACTCCTGATCTTATTGGGAATGGTTGCATTTTATCCCCATTACATATGATGCTTACTGATGGTTTTAAATAAATATTCCTGTTCATTTTAAGGAAAAAAGGAAAATTTATTCCTATACTCTCCAGTATTTTTAGTAGTAATGGATGTTGGATTTTATCATGCTTTTTCTGCATGTATTGAGATGATCATATGATTTTTGGTAATTTGGTTATTGATATAGTCAATTATGCTAATAGTTTTCCTAATGTTGAACCAGTCCTGCATCCTGGTATAAATCCTACTTGATCATGATTGGGGATGGTTTTCTGTAGTCTTTTTGCTAACATCTTGTTTCAAATTTTAGCATCAATATTTACTAGAGACATTGGTCTATAATTTTCTTTCTCTGTTTTCAACCTACCTGGTTTAGGTGTCAGTACCATATCTGTGTTATAAAAGGAATTTGGTAGGATTCTTTCAATCCCTATTTTTTCAAATAGTTTATATAGCATTTGGGTTAATTGTTCTTTAAATGTTTGGTAGAATTCACATGTAAATCTATCTGATCCTGGGGATTTTTTATTAGGGAGTTGATTAATAGCTTGTTCTATTTCTTTTTCTGAGATGGAAGTATATAAGCAATTTACTTCTTCCTCTGTTAATCTCTGAAGCCTATATTTTTGGAGGGAGTCATTCATTTCACTTAGGTTATCAAATTTAATGGCATAAAGTTGGGCAAAGTAATTCCTTATTATTGCCCTAATTTTCTCTTCATTGGTAAGAAAGTTCTCCCTTTTCATTTTTAAGACTAACAATTTGATTTTCCTTTTTCCTTTTTCTAATCAGGTTTACCAAAGTTTATCTATTTTATTGTTTTTTTTTCATAAAACCAACTCTTAGTTTTATTTATTAATTCAAAAGTTTTTTTTTTTACTTTCAATATTATTAATTTCTCCTTTTAATTTTAGAATTTCAAGTTTAGTAGTTGATTGGGGATTTTTAATTTTGTCTTTTTCTAGCTTTTTAAATTGCAAGCCCAAATCATTGATCTTCTTTTTCTCTATTTTATTCAAATAAGCCTCTAACGATATAAAATTTCCCCTTATTACTGCTTTGGCTGCATCCCACAAATATTGGTATGATGTCTCATCATTGTCATTATCTTGAGTGAAATTATTAATTGTGTCTATAATCTGCTGTTTCACCCAATCATTCTTTAAGATGAGATTATTTAGTTTCCAATTACTTTTTGCTCTGTTTACCCCTAACTTTTTGTTGAATGTAGTTTTTATTGCATTGTGATCTGAAAAGAAAGCATTTACTATTTCTGTCTTCCTGCATTTAATTTTGAGGTCTTTATGTCCTAATATATGGTCAATTTTTGTATAGGTTCCATGAATTGCTGAGAAGAAAGTATACTCCTTTTTGTCACCATTTAGTTTTTTCCAAAAATCTATCATACTTAATTTTTCTAATATTCTAATACCTCTTTAATTTCTTTCTTATTTGTTTTGTAGTTTGATTTATCAAATTCTGAATGTGCAAGATTGAGATCTCCCACTATTATACTTTTGCTGTCTATTTCTTCTTCATATGGATTTATTTCATTTCCCTCTACTTCTAATACTTATTAGCTATTTCAATTAAATTTTGTTAATTCTGCAGTTCTCTAAATAATCATTATAGTAGCTGCACAATGATATATTTCATTTATTTCTTTTTTATCAATAGTAATTACTTCCATTTTTTTCCTTGATTTATTTCTATAGTCAACATTCCTAGCGTTATATCAATTTTTAATGGTAATTATATTTATATGTATGCATGTATGTGTGTGTATATATATATATATATACATATATATATATATATATATCTATCTTGTATTTTCCTCTGATCTCATGAGAAAAATTGTGGATTTGTTTCTATTATATAAATGCTGTTTCTTACAATTTAGCTAGGCAAATAACACTTGATATATTAAATATAATTTCAACAATTCTTATATCTTTTGCTATTTTAGACAAAAATAGGTTTTTGTTGTTCTTGTTATTAATATAGTCTATTATTTTATGGATTTTTAAATACTTAATACTGTAGTCCTGGTATGACTCTAACTTGGTAACAGTACATATAATTTTTAAACATATTACTCTAACTTTCTTTGCTAACATTTTACTGCTTAAAAATAAATTAGAGCTGTTTAATCTATAATTTTCTTTTTTTGTGTATTTTTTTTTTATTTTAGTAGCTTTTTATTTACAAGTTATATGCATGGGTAATTTTATAGCATTGACAATTGCCAAACCTTTTGTTCCAATTTTTCCCCTCCTTCCCCCCACCCCTTCCCCTAGATGGCAGGATGACCAATACATGTTAAATATATTGGAGTATAAATTAAATACAAAATAAGCATACATGTCCAAACCATTATTTTGCTGTAAAAAAGTAATCAGACCCTGAAATATTGTACAGTTAGCCTGTGAAAGAAATCAAAAATGCAGGCAGGCAAAAATAGAGGGATTGGGAATTCGATGTAATGGTTCTTAGTCATCTCCCCGAGTTCTTTTGCTGGGTGTAGCTGGATTAGTTCATTACTGCTCCATTAGAATTGACTTGGTTCATCTTATTGCTGAAGATGGCCAAGTTCATCAGAATTGATCATCATATCGTATTGTTGTTGAAGTATATAATGATCTCTCGGTCCTGCTCATTTCACTTAGCATCACTTCGTGTCAATCTCTCTAGGCCTTTTGGAAATCATCCTGTTGGTCATTTCTTACTGAACAATAATACTCCTTATTACTCATATATCACAATTTATTCACCCATTCTCCAATTGACGGGCATCTACTTAGTTTCCAACTTCTGCCTGCTACAAAGAGGGCTGCTATTAATCTATAATTTTCTTTTTCTGCTTGACTCTCCCTAATTTGAATATCAGGAATACATTTTCTTATTTTTAAAAGAACTCCAACATGACTTTTCTTTTCTATTCTTTTAAAAACCCTTACATAATATTAAGATAACTTTAAAAATTGTATAGAGTTTTATTATAAATCAACCAGATCTTCCTTTCTTCCCTCTTTAGAAGTTAATTTAAACCTTTAAAAGTTTATATATTTACTGAACCTGAAATATTTAAATTCTCTTTCTTATTCTGTTAATTAGAACATTGCATATATTTGTAAATATTCCTTAAATTTATTTAACTTGTAAGTTTAATAATGATTTTATTTCTTCGTTTATCTTGGGCTCTTTTCTTTTTATACTGTTAACTTAGTTTTTCTTGTTCTTTTATTAAAATTACATTAGCTAATAATTTATCTATTTTATTTTAACCATTTTTTTGCTTTTAATTTGCTGCTTCTTTAACTTTCTGAATTTTTATTTTCTTGTTAAATAAGGTGTTTCATAGCTATTTTGGATTTATGTATTATTTTTGTTATTGTAATAATTTATTCTCTCTTTCATTGATGAAAATGTTAAAATATAGATTTTCTCTCAAGTACTACTTTGGCTACAATCCACACATTTTGATTCATTGTTCCATTATTACCATTATATTTAAAGAATAATTATTTCTATGATTTCTTTTTGACCCATTAATTCTTTAGGAATAAATTCATTTCCAATTAACTTTTGATCCTTTCTTCAAAAGTACATTTTGCTTCAATAGTATTTTATTTTTTAAACAATTATTTTTAAAAGATTTTGAATCCTTTTTTATCCTCCATTGCTTATCTCCCCTCTCCCCAAAACATCAAAAAATCTGATATATAATATACATGTACAATCAAAAATTCATTATTTAGTAAATGTTTATTTCATTGAGATTTTTATTTTTAAAGGTATTGAAATTCTCTGCTTTACTGCTTTAATAAAATATCTTTTGAGTTTTCTTTCCAACAAAATGGTTTTTTCATCTCTCTGTATAAATTATTTAAGATTTCTTGAAACATATGACAAAAGCTAACACTTCTCAGTGTTCTTCTATCATAATTATTATTCAAGATGTAAAATAGGTACATATATATTTGTCACTGGGATAGATGATATCCATTGCAGAATATAAATTGAAGAAGAACTCCTTGTGGTTGTTATGAACTTGTTATTGATATTCTATTGGTTGTATCAGACTATGAAATGTTGCAGAACCTTCTAGAAGGGATATTAAGATTTTAAAAAGAATTTGATTTTGGTGTAGTAGATAGAATACGAAGCCTGAAAGGAGGAACTGAGTTCAAATCTGGTCTTAGACACTTAACACTTCCTACTTGTGTGACCCTGGGTAAGTCCCTTAACCCCATTTGCCTCAGGTGAAAAATTATTTTATCACAAACTCAGGATATCAAATTGATATGACCTACAAATTAATAGATAACCTGGAAAATCTGTTCCAGCACCTGCTTCAACTCTTGAAGATGCTAGAAGGAGAAGGAATGATGGTGGAAGCAGTCAGAAACTCATGTTGTTTATTTGGGGGAATGCTATATCAGGGGCTCCAATTATTAGTGGCACTTGTCTTTCAATTTGTCTAGATAAATAGGTGATTTAAAGGGATAAATCACAAACACAAAATTATAGTTATATGTAAATTTATGAATCATGGAGAATAATGCATATAAAACATTATATTAATATTAGCTGTTGTTACTCCTTCTGTTGATGTTTTCCTTTCTAGAGTAGATAACAAGTGATTTTACCTTAAAATCAAAGAGAATGGGCTAAGCTTCTCAAGTTTACCTTAGAAACAAAGGGTTGTCTTTTTATCAATAATGTATCAGAAATTTGAAGAACTACAATACAGAAAGACATTATGGAAATGTATCAATTTTAAAAAATTGATTTGTCATATGCAGAGATCCTTGTCTTATTTGGAAACAGAAAAAAAAATTCTGGTACTTTGAATGGATTCATATTTAACATATTTATAAGATAATAAGTCACACAGGATGTAAAGACATAACTGTAGAAAGCATTTAAATGGATGAGACTACATATGATTTGTATGTTTATAAAGGCAATGTATCTCAGTGAGTTAGTGGCATAGATTGAATTTTTACCAGATTTTTTAATTGTCAATCTACTCCACTTTACTTCAGAAAAAGTCTAAAATAGAAGCTGATTTTTTTTGATGGTTGCTAAGGGCAACCTCAGGTACTGTGGGGATCAAAGAGACTAAAATCATTCGATAAGAAAATCTAAGCTTATGACTTAAAAAAAAGGTAAGAAGAAATGAAGGAAGAAAGGAAAGAAGGAAGGAAGAAAGGAGGGAAGGAGGGAAAGAAGGAGGGAAGAAAGAAGAGAAGAAAAATAACTTATTAAACATTTACTTTAAAGAGGCACTTTGTTAAGTATTTTACAAATACTATCTAATTTGATTCAAGAGGTAATAGTGTTGTCCCCATTTTACAGTTGAAGAAACAAAGACAAACTGAAGCTAACAAACTTGCCCAGGGACACACAGTTAGTAAGTATCTGATCAATGATGATTTAGAGAATTTTTTTATATAACTATATATGGCTCTTATTTCTTGATCTGAAAATTGATTGTTTATATTCTTTGATCATTTATCAATTGAGAAATGTATTGTATTCTTTTAAATTTGATTCAATTCTAAATGTTCAAAGGATATGAACAATTTTCAGATGATGAAATTGAAACTTTCTACTCATATGAAAGTATTCCAAATAACTATTGATCAGAGAAATGCAAATTAAAACAACGCTGAGATACCACTACACACCTTCAGATTGGCTAATATGAGGAAAAAATAATGATGAATGTTGAAAGGGATGCGGGAAAACTGGGACACCGATGCATTGTTGGTGGAATTGTGAATGAATCCAAACATTCTGGAGAGCAATCTGGAATTATGCCAAAAAAGTTATCAAATTGTGCATACATTTTGACCCAGCAGTGCTACTCCTGGGCTTATATTCCAAAGAGATATGAAAGAAGGGAAAGGGACCTGGATGTGCAAGAATGTTTGTGTCAGCCCTTTTCATAGTAGCTAGAAACTGGAAAATGAATGGATGCCCATCAAGTGGAAAATGATTGGGTAAATTGTGGTATATGAATGTTATGGAATATTATTGTTCTGTAAGAAATGATAAGCAGGATGAAAACAGAGAGGCCTGGAGAGACTTACATGAACTGATACTGAGTAAAATGAGCAGAACCAGGAAATCATTATGCACTTCAACAACAATACTATATGAGGACATATTCTTTTTTTATTATTTAATTTTATTTTATAATAACTATATTGACAGAATCCATGCCAGGGTAATTTTTTACAACATTATCCCTTGCACTCACTTCTATTCCTATTTGAAGACATATTCTAATGGAAGTGGATATCTTCTACAAAGAGAAGATTTAATTCAGTTCCAATTGATCAATGATGAACAGAATCAGCTACACCCAGAGAAGGAACACTGGGAAATGAATATGGACTACTTGCATTTTTGTTTTTCTTCCCAGGTTATTTTTATCTTCTGAATCCAATTCTTCTTGTGCAACAATACAATTGTATGGTTCTGCACACATATATTGTATCTAGGATATACTATAACATATTTAATGTGTATAAGACTGCCTACCATCTAGGGGAGGGATTGGAAGGAGGGAAGGGAAAAGTTGGAACAGAAATGTTTGAAAGGGATAATGTTGTAAAAATTACCCATACATATGTTCTGTCAATAAAAAGTTATAATTTAAAAAATGATTCAATTTTCTATGTACTTTAGAAATGAGACCTTTATTAGAGACACTGGCTATAAAATTTTATTCCCAACTTTCAATTTCCCTTCTCATCTCAGTGGGATTGGTTTTGTGCAAAAGCCTTTTAATTTACTGTAATCAAAATTATTCTTTTGCATTTCATGACTTTCTCTATTTCCTGTTTGTCATAAATTTTTCACTTTTCCATAGATCTGACAATTAAACTTTTCCTTTTTTGCTAATAGTATCACCCTTTATGTTTAAAACATACCCATTTTTGACCCTATCTTGGTATATCATGTAAGATGCCATTCAGTGCCTATTTTCTTCCATATTATTTTCCTGTTTTCCAAGAAATTTATGTCAAATAAGAATTCTTATCCAAGGAAATGTAATATTTGGGTTTATAAAACAGTATTCTACTATTCATTGATAACATGTCTAGTGTACTTAATCTGTTCCACTGATCCATCACTCTATTTCTTAACCAATAACAAATCATTTATTTTAATCTTATATACTAGTTTATTTAACAAAACATCATTTTCAATATGAAAAAAAAATTATGATAAATAATTTTAGTATATGTATGGTCAGGGTTATTAGTGGAAACGCATTCTGGTCTTATACAATTAAACGAACTGAGATGTAATTTAAATTTTTGTCTAACAACCACCAATTGTGTGAAGTGGGGAAAGTTGCTTCACTTTCAATATTTCAATGTCATTACCTGTAACTTGAAAATTGAAAATTGTACTTCTTGTACTGAAGTTGTTTGTTCCAAAATCATGAGCAATCTTTTAATTGTCAAATTTAATGGACTTTTATCAACTCCAGTTATTTTGTCCTTTCTTCAAGTTTTGATCCTGAATAATGATTTTTCTTTATTTTTTCATTTTTCCACTTCATGTAAAGGTAGTTTTCAACATTTTTGCTAAGATTGTGAGTTCCAATTTTTTTTTCTCCCTTACTCCTTTACTTCCCATCTTTCCAAGACAGCAGGCAATCTGATATGGGTTATAACATATATAATTATTTTAAACATATTTGTCATGTTGTGAAAGAAAAATCAGAAAAAACAGGGGAAAAGTCACAACAAAGAAAAATCAAACAAAAAAGGGGAAGAAATAGTATGCTTCAGTTTGCATTCAGTCTCCACAGTTGTCCCTCTGAATGCGGATGGCATTTTCTTTCTCACAACTTGGAATAGCCTTGAATCATCTTGCTGCTTAGAAGAACTAAATGTATCACTGCTAAACATCGCATAATCTTGCTATTCCTGTGTATAACATCCTCTGGTTCTGCTCATTTCACTCAGCATCAGTTCATGTAAATCTTTCTGAAATCAGCCTGCTCATCATTACTTATAGAAAAATAGTATTTCATCACAATTATATACCAAAACTTATTTAGCCATTTCTGAATTAATGGGCATACCCTCAAATTCTATTTCTCTGCCATCACTAAATATTTTTTGCATGTATAAGTCCTTTTCCCTTTTTTTATGTCTTTAAGATATAAACCTAATAGTTATATTGCTTGATATTGCATGGTTTTATACCCTTTTGTGCATTGTTCCAAAGTGGTCTCCAAGAGATGGTGGTTCAGTGCCAAACTTCACCAACAGTGTATTAGCATCACAATTTTTTTCCTCACATTCTCTCTAACATTAATCATTTTTCTTTTCTGTCATATTGGCCAACCTGACAGGTGTTGTCATGTTCCTTTGCAGGTAATGTCCAGTTCATTTTATAGATGAGGAACTAAGTCAAAAAGAGATGACTTGCTCAGCTAGTTAAATTTTTGTCCAAACCCAGATTTGAACTCCTAAGGATAAGTTTTTCTAATGTTAAGACCAATGGTCTAGCCAGAGACCAAAGACCTCCAAAGATTGATACAGATATAATTATATCTATCAATATATGTGACTTAAATAGATGGATAGATAAGAGGTCATAGGAGGAGTTTGGTGACAGGGAGAGGAACTGTGCATATAGTTATCCAGAATGTATACAGAAAAGCCCTCTTTGTGGGCATTATTATATAATAATGATTTTATAATTACATAGGTTCACTCCAAGGATAGAAAAGAAGGGCACCTGTAAAGGTTCCATGTTAGGAGAAAACTTATTAAAGTTTGCTGTCCAATGTCCTATTTTGTATTCCATTGTAGTTACTTTCTTATTGGCTAATTTCTATTTTGTTTCATGGCAAACATCATATGGTAACCTAGTAATATGGTTACAGAATATGCTGACTTTCTAATTGTTCTAATAAGGCCCATGATAAATAATTTCTGTAACCCTTGGGCTGGAGGCAGTTTTGGACAAAGGTGAGCTGGAGGCAACAATCAGAATCCCATCAGCTTTGTTTCCTCTTGTATAAAACAAAGAGTCTCTGAAATTTCTTTTAGCTCTAGAGCTACATTCTCCTCCTACTCCCATCAAACATGCTATAAGGTACTGTAAATATTGTGCCCCACTTAAGAGATAAGAAAATACAGATTTAATGACTTGCCCATCCTTTTGTAGCTAATAGGTATTTGAGGGAAGATTCAACCTCAGATATTTATATATTTCCCCTGTGCTACTTTTTTTTTTTTATTTTTGAAAGCTCATTTTTTTAATTTTATTTTTATTATAGTTTTTTTTATTTATTTACAAGACATATGCATGGGTAATTTTTCAGTATTGTTCCAGCTTTTATTCTCCTTCCTCCCACCCTCTCCCTTATATGGCAGGTAGTCCAATACATGTTAACTATGTTAAAGTGTATGTTAAATACAATATATGTATACATATTTATACAATTATCTTGCTGCACAAGAAAAATAAGATTTAGAAAGAAGGGAAAAATAATCTGAGAAGGAAAACAAAAAATGCAAGAGCACAAAAACAGAAAGAGTGGAAATGCTATGTTATGGTTCACACTCATTTCCCATAGTTCTTTCTCTGGGTGTACCTGGTGCTCTTCATTACTGAACAATTGGAATTGATTTGTGTCAACTATTGAAGAGAGCCATGTATATCAGGATTGATCATCATATAGTATTGCTGTTGCTGTGTATAATGATCTCCTAGTTCTACTCATTTCACTCAGCATCAGTTAATGTAAGTCTCTCCAAGCCTTTCTGAAATCATCCTGCTGGTCATTTCTTACAGAACAATAATATTCGATAACATTCATATACCACAATTTACTCAGCCATTCTCCAATTGATGGGCATCCATTTAATTTCCAGTTTCTGGCCACTACAAAGAGGGCTGCCACAAACATTCTTGCAGTTATACGTACCTTTCCCTTCTTTAAGATCTCTTTGGGATATAATCCCAGTAGTAACACTGCTGGATCAAAGAGTATTCCCTTGTACTACTTTCAATAAGTAGCATAAAAAGTTATTTTAGATTAAGAGACCCATATGGCACAAAGGTTCAAATAGATAGATGTTTGAACCCAATTGATTTAAAAAAAAAAAAAACAAACTTATTTTCAGCAAGCTGATGACTGAAGAGATTGCTGTGCTTGCCAATTAAATAATAAAACATTTTGGCAAAACAAACCAACTAAACACAAAGACTCACTAGGAATTTCTTCCTAAACTTTAACATTACCACTAATCACATCTAGTAAGACCCTAGACAAGCTCAACTTAGCCAGCTTTTCATGGTACACATCAATGCATATGTGCATGTAAGCCATACCATCTTCATTTACATCTAGAGAATATGTTATTAATATTACCAATCAGTCTCTCCTGGGGAGTCTAGGGGAGTTTTTTCCAGATGTAACATCTCCAGAGAGCAGTATTCCTCACTTCTAACTTACTATCACCTTGTTCCCTTTCCAGTTTCTTATCTCAGTTTTAAGCTGTCTTCTTCCCATCTTATTATCACCCAAGGTCTTTTAACCTAAGTGATATTATAACATGAAGATGACATAAGAGATGTAAAAGACTTTGTAAACCTGAAAGCACCCATATAAAGTCATCATTATTATTGCCAACCTCATTATCACCATTGTTATTATTTTTTTAAGTAGATGTGTTAGGGCTGAATGGTAGACGTGGTTCAAACTTCAACATTCTTAGTTAGAAAAAGAAATATCTTGTCAAGGCAAAAGAGAAACAGACACTGACATTTTGCATGATGAACCCAAAATATAATCAATAAAGAATATTGAAATGGGCATAAGGGTACTACAATTGGAGTATAATAACAATCACTGATTCTTAGCTGTGTTACTATACTAAGTAACAGGGCATGCATATTAATGATTTATATTCTCAGAGTCTCCTCAAGAACACATCATTGAATGTAAATTCTTAGCAGAATTAAGAATGAATGCGTTTGTATGAGACTGCCTGCAATCTAGGGGAGAAGGTGGAGGGAAGGAAGGGAAAAGTTGGAACAGAAGTGTTTGCAAGGGTCAATGTTGAAAAATTACCCAAGCGTATATTCTGTCCATAAAAAGTTATAATAAAAAAAGAAAAAAAAAGAATGAATGTGTTTTATAGATAAACTTAAAACTATAAGTTATAATACTACAAGTTATAATCTTGGTGGTCACTAAATAGAAAAAGTATGTAAGAGTTAAGATGAAATTCAGTCTTTGCTCATACCAATTATACCAAGTAGGGATTGTCTTTTACCTTTAGTATCTACTTAATAAATGCTAACTGAAAGCTACCAGGCTTTCTCTCCAGATCCATTTCAGAAATCACAGTTTTGCTAAATTCAGTCTTTCTGTCTTCAGTATCTACTAAGGAGGTTATACCACAGAAAGATGACTGTCACAAATACATTGCATTGCTGTGGTGTACTTCGCTCCACTACTCCAAAAACTTTCTATACTCCCTCTCACTATTAAGATAAAACAAACTCAAAATCACAGATTCTAAGGGTTAAAAGGTCATCTAACCAAATCCAAAAATAGGAATATCTTTTATGATATCCTCAACAACTGGCTTGATTAACCTTTGTTTGAAGACCTTCAGTAAAGGGCAAACCCAATAACTCCTGGGAAAACACATTCCACTTTGAAAAGCTTTAAATGTAGGAAAGTGGTGCTAACATCTACCTGAAATTCTTCTCTCATCACTTTGCAACTTCTGCCAGCATGTCATAGTTCTGCCCTCTGAAATAAAAAGGAACAATGCTAGTCCCTCCAGCTCTTTCTTCTGAATGAATACAACTTTGTCTTTCCAAGGCTAAACATCATTTATATGTTTGATGAGTTTATTTTTCCTCTTATGAGCCAGTAGGAGATCCTGAAGATTGAGCATTAAAATAAATATATGGCTCTAGTGCAAGGAATTTATGATGTTTTTTCTGTGCTTTTTTGACCTTGTACAAGTTTGAGGCAATATCAGAAGGAATACTATTGATGTTATTCTGACCATATCCTTTCATTGAATTTTTAAGTGTATGGGAGTGAGAGTGGGGGAGGGGGAGGGTAGAGGGAAATGAAAAAAAGGAAATAGCAATAAGCACATTTCAAGTGGTTTTTCATATATTAATAGAGATTTTATAAGCAATAGTATTCACAGCTCATGACTGCATGATCTAATTTTATTATTTTTTATGATAAGGTTAACAAACAAAAACAAGCTGGAATATAAAGAACAAATGATAAATAATACAAAAATGATAATTTATTACTTCCAGTCTTTTAGAATAAAATAAATTTAATGGGATGGTAACAACATTGTTCATCTATAGTCCTTTTATGTATTTATTTTTATTATCTACATTTTTAACAAATGTTTCATTAATATCTCTGTCTTTTTTTCTTCAGCTTCTCCTTTTTTCTAGATGAACACTCTGAGGCTCAGAAAGTTCATAGATTTGGAATAGCATGTACCTGAATCATAATTCTAATACAGTTATCTTAACACAAAGATGATGGTAAGAGGACAGTATGTCATACTACTGTTCCATTGGTTCCTTTCTTAACTCTTCACTCAATCTCTGAACATTATCTGTCAAACATCTAATTGGTCTCCTCATTTTCATGTTTTTAACTTCTTTTTAAATTATTTTTCTTTTTTATTTTATTCTCTTTTTTTTTCAAGGCAATTGTAGTTAAGTGGCTTGGCCAGGATCACACAGGTAGTAAATGTTGAGTATCTGAGGCTGGATTTGAATTTAGTCACTCCTGATTTCAGGTTCAATGTTTTATCTACTCTGCCATCTAACTGCCCCTATTTCTTTTTTGTTGTTGTTTGAATTTCAACTGCTCTCTTTTCTCCCTGTCCCTCTTCCACCCTTTGAGAATGTAAGTGGTATAATATAAATTATACATATGAATTATGCCAAGCATACTTCAATATTAAGCATTTTTCAAAACTGCGAAGATAAGCAGGAAAAGTAAAGAAAGTGGGGAAAAAACATTTACTTGAATATGTATTCAGAGTTCATTAGTTCTCTCTGAAATTGGATAGCATTACTATTAATTTTTTAATCATGGATATTTTGGAATTATCTTAGGTCATTGTTTTGATCAAAGTAGCTAAGTCTTTCACAATTGATCATTGTTATAATATCATTATTACTATGTACAATGTTCTCCTGGTTCTGCTCACTTAACACATGTTTTTTCCTGAAATTTGTCATTTCTTAAAGCACAGCACTAATCCATCATGACTTTTTCAACCATTCCCCAAATTATAGATATCCCTTCAATTTCCAATCTTTGCTGCCACATAAAAGAGCTGATATATATACATATAGATTATTTTTTCCTTTTTTATTTCTTTAGGAGATATATTTCCTCACTTTTATTGGCAAATTCCTTGAGCAAGAGTTCTTAACATGGAGTCAGTAGACATTTAAAAGCTATTTTGATAATTTAAAAATATTGTAATACGATAATTCATTTCAATATATTTGGTTTCTTTTGTAAAAATGTTTGTTTAATTTTTTGTATTTCAAAATAGCATTCTGAGAAGGGTAACATAGACTTCACCAGATTGTAAAGGGATATGTGGCATGCATTCAAAAAAGTTAAAGACATTTTCCTTAAAAAGAAGAGTCAGTTCTAGTTGCTTATTTCCTAATGATGTACATAGAGAAGTGCTAAGGAAAGACTTTTGAGCCTGGGTTTGGAAGTATTTGTCTTTAATTTCTACTACTGAGAAGCTTGAAGTTAGTGTATTATGTGAATTTTAGAATTCTGATCTACAGAAGGACTAATACGGATTTGCACTAAACATGGTACCTATTTGATAAGTTCCTAAGAGAATGGGAGGACAGCAAACTTCCAAAGGGGAGGGCATTAAGCTAGTCCACCCAATCCAAGTTGGGAAAAAAGCAAAGTAAAAGAATGGCATTGGACCTCTGAATGGTCTCTGGGTTTTCGTCATGGACAAAACAAATATATCCAATCTGGAAACAAAGCAAAACAGGATAAATGTATATAATTATAAACAAAAAAAGTTCAGAAGAGGATGGTAACAGAAATTTTGTTACTATCTTTTTTATAATAGCATTTTATTTTTCAAAATACATGCAAAGATAGTTTTCAACATTCTCCCTTATAAAACCTTGTGTTCCAAATTTTTATCCCTTCCTTCCTAGCTGTACTCTTCCCTAGATAACAAATAATCCAATATAGGTTAAATGTGTACAATTCTTGTAAACATATTTCTTCATTTGTCATATTGCACAAGAAAAATCAGATCAAAAGGAGAGAAGTGAAAAAGAAAAAAAATCAAGGAAATATTTGTTACTATATCATTACCTTTAATTTATATTTTAAAAATACATCACCAAAATCCACACTTTCATATACAATCCTCTTTTTTGTTCTTTATATAATAAAATGTTTGTGTTTACTAATGATGGTTAAAGTACTAAATAACATTCCATGAGGAATCTTTGGTAAATTTGAAAAAAAATAGCTTTAATATACTTAAGGGTTGTTGAGTCATTTAATTCATGTCTCACTCTTTGTGAGCACAGTTGGGGTTTAATTGGCAAAGACATGTCAGTGGTGTGCCTTTTTTTCTCCAGTGTATTACACAGATGTACAAAAACCTGAGATATATATGGTCAAGTGACTTGCCCAGAGTCACACAGTTAATGAGTGTTTTAAGACCAGATTTGAACGCTTGAGGATGAGTCTTTTTGATTCCACTGTATCACATAATAGTCCCAGACTTCTGGGGTTGAAGGACAAATTTGTCTTTTTTTGTTATCTAGGGAATCTAGTTTTATTTCATTCACAATTTTGCTTTTAATGTTATATGTTAACATAAGCTTTTCTATACCTTTGACCTGACATTGAAAGATAAATGAGTCAATTCCAACATATGGTTAAGAGTTTACTGAAGCAAACCATAGTCCTGGAACTCCCCAAAACTCTACCCTCTTGCTGTTAGGAAGGGGGAGCTACCAATATCTTGTTCTTCCTTGGCTTTTAGAAAACTGATGGATGATTATCCCATGGCTCAACTCAACAAGATCTTTGGGGACCAGATGGACTGTGAGTAAAACATATTCAAGCTCAGCCATGGTTTCATTAAAGGCTGAATGATCTCTCTCACCAAATATGTGTCCTCTCTGCTTACAAGTACTCTTAGACTCCGATTTTCTTCCTTATGGACTAATTTAAAACTGTATTGACCACATAGGTTAATGGTGTGTCTCTGAGTCATGGAGACGTAGGGGGAAAATGCACATTTTAATTTGATGTTAGCACTATAGCCTGCTGCTCCACAGAGGGGAAGCACTAAGTAGATCCTGGGGAAATTATAATATAACAATTCCTCTGGAATCCAGAGTGTATTTAGAAAATTGAAGGCTTAGTAGCAGTATGTAATAAGCCTCTTCATTAATGAATGTCAGTATGCTTGTGAATTGCATGGAAAATATAAAAATAAACACATATGTGTCTCTATCATTCTGTTCAAATCTTTTCCTTCCAGTTAGAAGTAGAATGGGCTGGTAGTGGCTTCCCTCCTCACCTCACAAGAATTTTTCAAAAAATAGGTGGGATGACTACTTGTGTATATTGTAGAGGAGACTTCCAATTCTCAGATATCTGGTAGTTCAGACCCTACTCAAATGACATATCCTTCAGTCTCCTTAATCTATCTATGACATCCCTTTTTCTACCACCCACCAATGGGTGAGAATGATGTATTCTTCCTCAGAATTTTCATTTTTTTTGTTGTTCATATTTTTGCACTATTTCCTTTGCACTATTTCATACTTATTTTATAGGCCTTTCAGGGAGTAGAGTTTAGAGGTAGGTTTTAATGTTGTCAAAATTGCTATTATTGCTTTTGGCATTTAGGGACAGTAGTCCCATGTGCTTAGAATACATGTCTTCCTCATCCTTCACTGACAAAATTCCTCTGTTCCTTTTATATGTAGTTTATTA
Source organism: Antechinus flavipes (assembly GCF_016432865.1). Lineage (NCBI taxonomy): Eukaryota > Metazoa > Chordata > Mammalia > Dasyuromorphia > Dasyuridae > Antechinus > Antechinus flavipes. The sequence continues at coordinate 291,109,150 of NC_067401.1, read as the reverse complement.
GCATATGATATTAAAGTTCATTAAAAATCAACAATGATTATGGTGCTTAGTATGTGCCATCAGATTGCTCAACAGTGGAGAAGAGAAATGTTGTTGTTATTGTTATTGTTTGTTTCTATTTGCCCTTCCTCGTCAAAAAGGACCATAACATATACAAGTCAATTGGATTTGAGTAAAAGAGGACTTGCAAGGTCACCTGCCTCACTTTCCCTCCAGAGCCATCTGGATTCAGTGGGAAGACACAGATCAAAATGAAAGGAGTTGGCCCAAGATGAAATGGGGGGCATTGGCCCTTTTAAACTAAGACATTCAACAGGTCTCACTTTGACTGAGACTGCACTCATTCAGTGATTAAGGGTAGGTGGCAATTGAGGAAAGAATCTCATCTTTTACCTAGTCCAAAAAGAAAAATCTAAATGAATAAATGAATGAATCTGGTAGTGGAAGAGTGTCAGGATTTCTGGGCAAGCAGAATCTTCTAAGTCAATCAGGACCCAACAAGAATTATGTGCCATCACAATGCTCAACATTGGAGAAGACAGAATATGTAGGAGGAGATGGTAGTCATTAATATCAAGTATTGCATAGAATTTGAGAATAAGGAGTGAGAAAAGGCTATTGTATTTGATATTTAAAAGCTTATTGCTAATTTGGTAACTTTGGCAGCTTTCGGTTGAGTGATCAAGTAAAAAGATAGATTTAAAAGAGCTGAGAAGTAATTAAAAGAAGAGTTGGGCCAATAGGTATAGATACATTTTCCAAAGAATTAATTTGGGACAATGGAGCCAAGATGACAGAGAAAAGGCAGGAACTTGCCTAAGTCTCCTCAAATTACCTTTCAAACAATTTTATCTTTGTTATCTTCTAATTATGTGTTCTGATTTCCCTTGTCACTATAATAACTTTCAATCATAAGAAACTTTTTCTGTTGTCTGCTCATTTTCCTGGCCTATTACTTGATTTTTAACTCTTTTTTAGAGTAAGGGTATATTTCCAGAGTGGAAAATATACTTTCCCAAGCTTCAGGGATTTTGTGCAGTTCTTATCAAAGATCCTTCTAGAAACCTGACTACAAGCCCTTTTTTCTATCCTGGAGTGGTTTGAAATATCCCTATTCCACTGTAATTGTAAGATCTAGTGTGCTAAAGCAACAACGAACTGTTTTGCTGACACTGGGGCCACTGAGGTTGGGGCCAGAGCTGTTTGGCAAAGCCTGCACTAGGACTGCAATATAGACTTCCAGCTCATTGCCACAGACTCTCTGCACTGACCTTCTGAGTCCTCCCTGATGTCCCCTGGCAGAGAGGTCCAGAAACCTCCAGCACTGCAGATTTGGCAGATGTGGAGGAGACATCACAGCAGACAAACTATCAGATTTGGAAGTCCCTGGAACAGCAGCTCAGGGGTCAGGCTCCTGGTCCCTGGAACAGAAAAAGGGAACAGTGACCTTTCTACCCCTATAAAAGTCACAAAATAGGTTGGAAAATGAGAAGAAAATAAAATCCTGACCATCAAAAGCTACAATGGTGATAGGGAAAAATCCAAACACAAACTCAGGAGAAAGCAGTCTGTTTGTGAAGCCTCAAAGAGAAATACGAGTTATTCCCTAGCCAAAAAAAAAAAGAAGTCCTGCAGGAGTTTAAAATGGATTTTTAAAAATCAAATAAGAGAGTTAGAAGAAAAATAGGTAAAATAAATGACAACTATGCAAAAGAATCATGAAAAAAGAAGATTCAATAATTCAGTAAAGAAAACACAAAAATAGGGTAGGAGGACACCAAAGAAAAGAACTTTTTAAAATTAGAATTAATCCAAAAGAAACTTTGACTCTGTGAGGCAACAAAATTAATCAAACTCAATTTTACAAATAAAAAAAATAAAAGAAAATATGAAACATGTCAATGGAAAAACAACTGACATGAAAAATAGAGCCAGGAGGGATATTTTAAGAATTATTGGACAATCTGAAAACCAGGAATTAATTAAAAATAAGAGTCTGGGTAGCATCTTTCTAGAAACTGTCAAGGGAACCATCCTGATATCCTAGAACCAGAGAGTAAAATATTAATTGAAAGAATCCACCAATAATATCCTGAAGGAGATTCTAAAATTAAAACCCCAAGGAATATGTTGGGCAAATTACAGTATTATCAAATGATGGGGAAAATGCTAAAAGCAGCCAGAAGAAAAAAAATCAGATATCAAGGAGTCACAATTAGGATTACACCAGACTTATAAGCTTCTACTTTAAAGGACTGGAAGACTTGGAATATGACATTCTGTAAAACAAAGGAACTTGAATTATTAACAAGAATCACCTAAGCAATAAAATCTTTCAGGAAGGAAAATGGATATTCAAGGAAATGTAAGCTTTTCAAACAATCCTAATGAAAAAACCAGAACTAAATGAAAAATCAAATTTTTAAATACAAGCCTGAAGAAATGAACAAAAAGAAAATCTAAGTTATCCAATAAGGTTAAACTGTATACATGTTTGCTTGTAAAAATTATATTTGTCGCTCTTAATTACTGGATCATTAGTAGAACTGTTGGAAGCATAAATGGAAAGTACATTTGTAAAGTAATTTTGATGGAATGATATGGAAAAAAAGGTGAAAAAAGAATTTTATTTGGAGAACAGGAAACGGAAAGGTAGAATAGGATAAAGTATCTCACATGAAAAGGTATGAAAGATCTATTGCAGTAAAGAGAAAAAAAAAGAGGAGTGAGCATTGTTTGAACCTTACTTTCATTTAATTTGACTCAAAAAGGGAATAGCATACACAGTCAGGTATAGAAATAGAAATATATATTATTTTATACAAAAGTAGAAGAGGAACAAAAAAGGGGTGGAGCTAGTAGAAGAAAGGACAGATTGAAGAAAGTAGGAGTGAGAAGGAACAAGGTGAAAAGAGAGAGAAATATAAAGAGGATATAAATACAATGGAAAGAAATACACAGTTATTAATCATGACTGTGAATGTAAATGGTATGAATTCATTTATAAAGAGGTGTACAGCAGAATTTATTTATTTATTAAAAGCCAATGTACAATATCTGAAGCAGAGAGACACACAGAGTAAAGGTAAATGCCTGAAGCAGAATGTATTGTGTTTCAGCTGAAGTTAAAAATATTAAAAAGCAGAGATAGTAATCATTGACTTAATTTAAAAAACAATAACTAGGAAATGGTTTTAAGGTGGGAAACTAGTAAAATAGATAAAGGTTTGGTTAATGTAATTTAGAAAAAAAAAGAAAAATAAAAACAAAAGTTCTAAAATGAAAAGGGTGAATTCACAGCAAAGAAAAGAAAATTCATGCAGTAATTGAGAGCTAGTCTTCCAATTTGTATAACAACAAACCTCACAATCTAAATGAAATAGATATAAAATATAGAAAGATGGAAATTGCCCAGCTTGATAGAGAGGAAATAAAATATGAAATAATTTCATGTTAGAAAAAGAAATTGAACAAACCATCAATAAACTACCTAAGAAAAAGTCTCCAGGACCAGATGAATTCACAAGTGAATTCTCCACATATTTAAGGAACAAATAATTCCAATATGCTATGAACTATTTGGGAAAATGGGTAAAGAAAGAGATCTACAAAATTATTTTCTGGTCCAAATAGGGTACTAATATTTAAACCAGGAAGATCCAAAACAGAGAAGCAAAACTATAGATCAATTTCCCTAATAAATATTGATGCAAATATTTTAAATAAAATACTTTCAAGGAGATTATAGAAATCTATCCCAATGATCATACACTGTAATCAGAATTTATATCAAGAATGTAAAGCTGGATGAATATTGGGAAAATGCTCAGCATAATTGACCATATTCATAACAAAAGAAACTAAAACCAAAAGATTATACCAATATTTTTTTAAAATAGTTTTTGACAAAATACAACCTCCATACCTATTAACAACCAGAAGAAAACATAGGAATAAGTGGAGTTTTCCTTAAAATCAATGATTAGGACTTCTAGGACAGAGCCAAGATGGCAGAGAGCAGAGACAACTCTGTGTAGCCTCCTTTAAACTTCTTTCAAACCAGCAGCAGATTGTCTCTTAACTGGGTTTGAAGTCAAAGAATCCACAAATATTTGGAGTACAACACATTTCTAGAAGAAGAAAATTTGCAAGAACTTCAGCACAGGTCTTTTCCAATCAGGCAGGGGGGACAGTCTGCTGAGCCCAGACCACAGCATAGGGAAACCTGGACAAGAAGGTGGAGCAGAGAGAGCATTGTAGCTTCCACCCACCTGGAAATGTTCTGTGAGCTCCTAAGGCCACTCTGTCCTGGTTGCAAGCAGGTGGTTTGGCAGATTTGCCTTTTGTAAAAGACAAATTGTAAACCACTGGGCCCCTGAAGAACACTAGACCTAGCCACCATTACCCAGGAAAGGAAACCAATCAGCAGAACTGCCCCAGGGCAAATTAAAGCAGCTGTCCCTCCTTTACATTGAATAGACCTCAAGCCTTTAAAAAATTAATTAAAAACAAAAAAGAACTCTCACCCTATATAGCTTTTATGGAGACAGAGAGAACAGACCTCAGATACTGAGGTTCCTAAAAGCAAAGCAACTCCAGAAAAAGCCCCAAAAAGAGACATGAGCTGGTCTACTTTCACAAGGGTTTCTTCAAAGATTTTATAAAGTATTTTACAAGAGGGAAGAAAAATGGGGAAATGAAATGAAATCATTGCTAGAAGGAATGGAAAAAAGGGTAAAAATATGCAATGAATAAAAAAAATTTAATTAGCCAATTGCAAAAGGAGCTAAAAAGAGGTAATAAGAAAATAATACACTAAAAATTAGAATTGAACAAATGGAAGTCAATGACTCAGTAAGACTTCAAGAATCAGTCCAACACAAACAAAAAATGAAAAAGTAGAAGAAAATATGAAATATCTCCTAGGAAAAACCACTGACCTGGAAAATAGATCAGGAGAGACAATCTAAGGGTTATTAGTCTTCCTGAAAGCCATAATGAAAAAAAGGACTTAGACATTATTTTAATCATAATCATAAATTATCTAATCATAAAAGAAATGATATTTTAGAATCAGAAAGTAAAATAGCCATAAAAAAAATCCACCAATCACCTCCTGAAAGAGATCCCCAAATTAAATCCCCAAGGAATATTGTGGCTAAATTTCAGAACTATCGAAAGGAAAAGATATTGCAAGCTATCAGAAAGAAACAATTTAAATACAGAGGAGCCACAATTAGGATTACCCAGGACCTAGCAGCTTCCACTTTAAAGAATCAAAAGGGCCTGGAATCTGATATTCTGAAAAGCAAAGTGTTGTGTCACAGTTCTCTTTTATTGACCTGACTCATTTTCCCTCAATTGTTCTGCCTCAGTTTCCCTAAATTATTTTGCCTCAGTTTCCCTAAATTGTTCTGCCTCAATGCCCTTAATTGTAACACCCCCCTTTAGTTCATGAAGACTGATATAACCCATAGCTATTTGCTCTAAGGTTATAAATTGTCAATGTGTAAATTCAGAAAGGGGGACTCCAGACATTGTGTCTGTAGTGAGATACTTTCTTTACTCCTAGTTTGTTAGAATTTATAGTCCTACCCCAGAACCTATCAGAACTTAATTAATGTTTCTTGCCTGGAGATTCCTGCTCACCAGAGTTTAGATTCCACCCCCCTGCCTTTGTTTAGCTACTGTGTATAAATATGTCTTTGAGAACTCGCATTTGGCAGCTAGATGCTGGCTGGATGCTGGATTCTTGGAGATGATAGTCTCATTGAGCCCTGGGCCAAACCATGGATCCATTTGATCTCAGTAAATTTCTCCCTTTCCAAATAAAATATTAAGAACTCTCTAATCTCTATCTTGCCTCAGTTTTTCTGGCATTACAAAAGAACCTGGGATTTCAGCCAAGATTAAGCTATCCAGGTAAAATTAGCATTATCTTTCAAGGAAGAAAAGGGACATTCAATGATATAGGTGAATTTCACCTATTTCTAATAAAAAGACAGTAACTAAACAAAAAAATTGATCTCCAAACACAGAAGAACTCAAGAGAAACATAAAACAGTAAAAAGGAAAGAACTCTTGAGAATTATATTGGATTTATTCTGGAGAGCAGTTTGGAACTATGCTAAGAAAGTTATCCAACTGGGCATACCCTTTAATCCAGCAGTGTTTCTACTGGGCTTAAATCCCAAAGAGACCTTAAAAGAGGGAAAGGGACCCACATATGCACATGTGGCAGCCCTCTTTGTAGTGGCAAGAAATTGGAAAGTGAGTGAATGTCCATTAGTTGGAGAATACCTGAATAAATTATGATATATGAATGCCAAGGAATACTAGAGTTCTATAAGAAACAACCAGCAGGATGATTTTAGAGAGGCTTGAAGAGACCTATATGAGCTGATGCTAAGTGAAATGAGCAGAACTAGGAGATCTTCATTCAGGGAAACAACAAGACTATATAATAATCAGTTCAAATGGACATGGTTCTCTTCAACATTTAGATGATTCAAATCAGTTCCACTTGTGCAGTGATGAAGAGAGCCATCCACACCCAGAGAGAGAACCGTGGGAAAAGAGTGTAGAACACCATATAGCATTCTCACTCTCTCTGTTATGTGCTTGCAATTTTTTCTTTCTTAATTTCTTTTTCTTCCTTCTTGATCTGATTTTCTTTTGCAACAAGATAAGTGTATAAATATGAATACATATATTAGATCTAAAATGTATTTCAGTATAAAAAGATTTATTAAAAAAGAACAAAGAAAAGGTAAAAACAAAATAAAATTAATGATTAGCAAGCATTATCTGTATCAGGGATAAGCTAGAAGCTTTCCCAGTAGGACTCTGGATGAAAAAAGGATGGCCAGTGTCACCACTATTGTTCAATATTGTACTATAAATGCTAGCTATAGCAGTAAGAGAAGAAAATGAAATTGAAGGAATTTAAAGAGGCAATAAGGAAATAAAACTATCCCTTTTGACAGATGATAAGATGGCATTCTTATAGAATCCTAGAGAATCAACTATAAAACTTGCTGAACTAATTGGTAGTTTTAGTAAAGTTGCAGGATACAAATTAAACCCAAAAACATCATTAACATTTCTATATAGTACCAACAAAGCCCAGCAGCAGGAGGTAGACAAATTATTTTTTAAAATAACTATAGATTACATAAAATATTTGGAAGCCTACCTGCCAAAACAAACCCAAGAACTATATGAACACAATTATAAAACACTTTTCACACAAAAAAGTCAGATATAAATAATTGGAGAAGTATTAATTGCTCATGAACTGAGCCAATATAATAAAGATGACAAATCAACCTAATTTAATTTACTTATTCAGTATGATATCAATCAAGTTAAACTACCAAAAATATTGTATAGAGCAAGAAAAATATCATGACAAAATTTTTCTGACACAATAAAAATCAAGAATACCATTTTTTAATATTTTATTTTTCTCAGTTATATGTAAAGCAACACTTTCAGATTCTTTTGCTTCTTCCCTTTTCACCCTATCTCCCATTGGGAAGGCACATATGAAGTTATGCAAAACATTTTTACAAAATTCCTGGAAAAGAAATCTATCAAGCTATATATACCCCTCAAAAAAAAAAAAAAAAAAAACACCTTCATTGTGATGATCACATATTTAAAATCAGCTGGAGTCAGGAATTCAGGTTAAGGGAAAAATCTTCAATCTTTATTCTTTTTGAGGTGAAGGGGGATTGTGATAGCAATATGGGTAGCTGCAACAGGAAGCCAGCCAGCAGAGGTGAAGGGGGATTGCAAGTGAAAGGAGGATCAGAGGTGAAGGGGGGTCATGATAGCAATGCAAGCAGCTGTGTCAAGAAACCAACCAGCAGTCTCTCGTTCCGCTTCCCTTTCCACTCTCCTGCCTCTACCCACCAAAAACATAATTTCCTATACAACACATCAGGACTTGCACAAAGAGTGGACAGGGCCATTCTTTCTCCAACAATATATATTAATAGAATATGGTCCATTTACCATTTAGCCTCCCATGCTTGGGACCTCAGTGCATCAACTCAAGCCTCAGCCCATTACATTTCATGGAAAAAAAGTTTTTTTTTTGTTTGTTTGTTTTTTTAATATGCTACAATCTGTATTCAGACACAATCAATTTTTTTCTCTATGAACAGCATTTTTTCTTCATAAGTCCTTCTAGGTCATTGTATTGATGAGAACAGCAAAGTCATTCAAAGCTGATAATGCCACTATATTGCTATTACTTTGTACACAATTCATTTCACTTTCCATGAGGTGATAAAGAAATTTCCAGGTTTTTCTGAGAATATTCTGCTCATCATTTCTCATAGAACAGTATTATTCCATCATAACGAGGTACCAGGATTTATACAGTCACCCCAACTGATGGGCATCCCCTCAATTTCTAATTATTTTCCTGAAAAAAGTGCTGATATAAATATTTTTTTACATATAGATCCTTTTCCCTTTTTAAAATCTCTTTGGGGATTCATGCCTAGGAATATCATTATCAAGTCAAAGGATATGCATGATTTTATAATTCTTTGGACATATATCATATCTTTTGATCATTTATCAATTGGGGAATAGCTAGAATATCAAGGATTAATAAAAAAAAATGTAACCAAAGGTAGCCTAGCTATAACTAATCTTCCATTGCATTATAAAATGTTAATCATTAAAACTGACACTGGCTAAGGATTAGAGTGGTGGATTACAAGGATAGATTAGTTACACAAGACTCAGTATAAATGACATATTAATCTGTATTTGATACAGCTAAGGATCAAAACTTTTAGGACAAAAATTTACTATTTGACCAAAAACTACTGGGAAACCTGGAAAACAGTATGGCAGAAACTAGATATAGATAAGCATTTATACTATATGTAAGATAAGATCAACATGGATACATGATTTAAACATATAGAATGATATCATAAGCAAATTAGGAGAGCAAGGAACAGTTTACCTGTTCAATTTATACACAAGGGAAGAATTTGTGATCAAACCCAAGACAGAGACCATTCCTAAGTATAAAATGGATGTGTGGTTACATTAAATTAAAAAGGTTTTATACAAGCTAAAATCAATATTAGAAGGAAAGCAAAAAACTGGGAAACCATTATAAAGGCCTCATATCTCATATATATAGAGAGAGATATAAATGCAGATATTTACATATAGATAGGTTTTCAGATGAATAACATATTCAGATGAAGAACGCAAAATTATCTCTAGTCATATAAAAATAGTCATAGTCTAAATAAATATTGATTAGAGAAATGCAGATTACAACAACTCCCAAGTAGCACTGCATACCTAACAGATTGGCTAATATGACAGGAAAAGAAAACAATAAATATTGGAGGGTTGTGGGAAAATCATGACATAAATGCATCATTGATGAGTTGTAAATTTATCCAATCATTCTGTAGAACAATTTGATTCAATAATATTACTTACAAGTATTTTTGTATCCAGAAAAAATTAAAGGGAGCAGGCAAAGGACATTTTTGTAGAAAATATTTTTAGCATTTCTTTCTGTAGTTTCAAAGAATTGGAAATTGAAGTAATTATGAATTGAGGAATGGTCAAACAAGTTGTGGTATATGATTGTAATGGAATATTACTGTGCTATAATAGATGATGAGAAAACCCGGAAAGACTTAAATGAACAGATGTAAAATGAAGTGAGCAGAACCAGGAGAATACTGCATCCAGTAACAACAATAATGTATGAAGATTATGAATGATTTAATTATTCTCAGCAATACAATTATCCAAGGCAGTTCCAAAGAACTCATAAAGATAAATGATACCTATCTCCAAAGAAAGCATTGATGGAATCTGAATGCAGTTCCATGTTCAATGTTTGGTTTAACTTTCTTTGTTTTATTCATGTTTTTCCCCTTTGTGTTTGTGTCTTCTTTCATAATTTGACTAATTTGGAGATATGTTTTGCATAATTGAACCTCTATAACCAATATAAAATTGCTTACTGTCCAGGAAAAAGATTGAGAGAGGAAAAGAGAAAATTTAGAACTCAAAATATTTTAAGTGAATGGTAAAAGCTATTGTTGCATGCAACTGGGGAGAAAAATAAAATATTTTTTACAAAAGAATTTGTCTTAGATCAGGAGAAGGAATGTGACAGTGTCTTGACAGTAGTAGTACTTAGTGAGAGCACTTTTTTGGTGGTAGTTGTTTTGTTTTCAGAACCTGGCAACTTGGGTGTCTTTGTAAGCAAGATAAAAAGAATCAATAGATTGAAAGGATGATTGTGGCAATAATTAGACTCAAAGGTAAACGTGGAAGGCTAGTCTTGGAGAAGAGACAGGTTAGTTTTTCATCAGGGATATTGAGGAAAGGGAGGAAAGGAAGAAGATTGAGAGATTTTAAGATTTATAGGAAGCAGGAAGGAAAGAACGCATAGGTTAATATTTTCTTGTTTTCACAGTAAAGTCTGGGGTTAGGCTCTTCCCTAAGAGAGAAGAAAGAAAGAAAAGTATAGGAGGTTTGTGGGGAAATGATTTTTTTTTCTTTTTCTTATCATTTATATAAATAACACCCCCAACATAGTGTTAGAAGTACAAGCGATTGAGCTGGTGCTACAAAGTTGGCTTGCTTGTGCTTTTTTCCAGACTCACTAAGGTTTGACGTTGTCAATTGGCTGTACTGTTGGTTGTCATCATAGAGGGGAGAAGAATGAATTCCAGAGGATGCACAGCAATTTCTATAGAAGCACAGAAAATCAAGCAAGAACAGTTTGTGTTACTCAGAATTTAATTTAGCAATTACATAGAACAACTACCATATTTTGCCTATAGTGAGTAGTCCACTCTTTTCAAAGGAGTGCTTTAAAGAAATTAAAAAAAAAAAAAAGACCAGTCTTATATGATCAGGAATATTAAAGCTTTATAAGGAAATTTGGTTTGTTTACCACTTAATAGATGACTTTACTGTGCTCAGCTTGTAGTCAGCATGGTTTATAAATTATAAAGTACTGTGCAAGAATTTTATATCCCCTTTCCCACATGGATGCCCAGAAACAATCTATACATAGCTCTGTAATTAACACATTCTACAAATTAAAATTCAAAACACTTACAAAAGTGCTTTCACAGCTCCAAAGCTGTTCCCATTACTCAACTTCCTCAGATAGATCTAACATATAACCATAGAGTTTCCTTATCCACTGGCTCCTTCCCTGTCATCTTGAAAAATGCCCAAATTTCTTCATTCTTAAGAAAGATTTGTTTGACTCTTCTATCCCTAAAGTTATCACTCCATCACTCCTGCCTTTGACAGTCTCTTAGAATATGTAACAACTCAGGTGTCATTTTCTACAAAAAGTGTTTTATGATACATGACCCTTGCCATTTTGTAAATGATCTTTCCTTCCCGAAATGGACTAGTATATACTTTGTATTTACTTACCTATGTACATGTTACAACCCTCAGACGTAATGTAAGTTCTTTGAGAGCAGAATCTGTTCCATGTTTCTCTTTATCTTCACAGGACATCATGCATACTGAATGAAAGCTAAATTGAATATAAATTTGGTAGAGATTATGATGAGGAGGAGGAATCTTATTTAATAGTTTTTTGGTTTTTTGTTTTGTTTTGTTTTGTTTTTTGTTTTGCTGAGGCAATTGTGGTTAAGTGAATTGCCCAGAGTCACAGAGCCGGGAAGTATTATGTGTATGAGGCTGGAATTGAACTCAAATCCTCCTGACTTCAGGGCCAATGCTCTATCTACTGTGATATCTACCTGTCCTGCTAGGTATTTTCTACCCATTTTTCAAGCTCTTTCAATCTTGATTTCCATTCCTCCATGCAATTAAAGTAGATCTCTTCCCAAGGATATTTGTAAGACTTAAAGACTCAATGTTTTGGCCTTTTCTTAGTCTTTATTCACTTTATTTATTTACCTATTTTTATTTATTTATTAATCTGATCAATCTTTCTTTCTGCATATAATCTTCTACTTTTGACTTTTTTTTTTATTCTTCTACGTGTATGCGACTTCTCCTTGATCTCCTCTCTTGAATTACCATCACCTAACTACTGAATTCCTTAGGTCTCAGTTATGGACATCCTTCTCTTCTCTCTCTGCAGCTTCTCTCTTGATTATATCTATATGTCATTGACACTCACATCCCTTACTTATTAGGCACATTTTATTGCCTACTTCCTAATGTTCACAATTGCCTACTTCCTAATGTTCATGACCTCCACCTCCACCATCCCACATCATTGTTCTGTACATGCCTCACTTGGCCTTTTCTAAACAGAAAGAATTATAATCAGCAGAATGGTGGGACATACTGGGAACTAAAAGAGTTAAAAATACTTCAACAAAGTCTAATATTGTAGTAGAAGGAAAAGTAATAATGAAAAAAAAAGAAAAACAATTGTAAGATTATCTATTCTATGCAGAACTGAACAAAAATACTTCCAGAATCCCAGAGAATCTATAAAGGGAGACAAGCCAAGGTTGGTGAGATGCAAAGCATCTAAGCATGATGAAGTCAGAGAGGAATAATGTACCAAACCAGTTCCCAATTTAATCAAAAGGATAAATCAGATTCTATGCAACATTCAGACAGACTCAAATGAGTGACAACTATCACTGGAGAAGGGCTAAAGCCTAGATAATTTAACACAGAATATATGAATTGCTTATTTTATTATTAGATGATTGACTAAATATGCATTGCTAGATGAATAATCACTAACAGTCATTATCCCTTATAAAATCATAATGGGTTGACTAATGCTGATTAGTAGGGGCCTTCAAAAATTTTTCTTTCTCAGAATCAATTAGGACCTGTATTTATCCAAGAAGACAGGAAAATGCCAAGTCTAATGCAAGAACAAAGACCCAATAAAGAAAATTATATTGGAAATATTGGAATATGGAAGAAAATGCTGGCCACAATAAAGTAAACTATTCCCTGAGAGAATTCCAACAGTAAAACCTAAAGAGAATATTCCAAGAAGTCCATTTAGAATAAGAGGAGAGAATAACCTAGTTACAAAGACTACAAGAAATCTAAAAGAATTGAAATTAGAAACAAAATTTAATATTAAGGGAAATGACAAAGAGAACATGTAGATTAGAACAAATAGCATCAAATAATAAACTACTAAATTCTCTAAGAATTAGAAAAAGCAAGGTAAATATGGTAGGAAATATGAAAACAAAATAAAAAATTGGAAAACAGAAGAAAATATAAGATATGTATTAGCAAATAGAATACAATAGGAGAACATATTGAGAAAATATAATCTAAAATTCATTAAGTTGCCTGAAAATTATACCCAAAAAATTTGCCTGGTTACAATATTTTCAAACATTCTCTTATTATTTATATAATTTCAAAGTGGTAAAGAGAAAGATAAATAAAGCAGAATGTATAAAAGCAATTTTGTTCCGTTTTTAGGGTCTTCAAAAATGAAACAAGAGGGAAAAATATTTAGGAATAAGATAGGTGAGAGAGTTGTAATTTTTGAAAGTACTAGCAAAAAAGTATGAAATGTGAAGTAGGATTAAAAGCAAAGGACAAAAAAAGCCATTTTGGAGCAATTTAACAGAGAGAAGAAAGGTAATGGAGTTGTACAGTTATTCAATTTATTCAAAACAAATTCAATTCAATTCAGTCTATACAATCTATACAGATTCAATTCAATTCAATTATTCAATTATAAAATTTATTCAATTAATTATCTAACTAAATTAATTAATTAATCAAACTGTCTTTTACCACCTTTTTAAATGGAAAAATACCTTTAATTATTTTTAAGACAAGTTCTTCTTATTTTACCCACACTAGAAATGAAGGTATTAGTCATTACTCTGTCCAACACTGATCATCATCTCCTCCAATGTGGACCAATTTGTCTATTGCTATTCAATTTGATCCTCATCATCACCACCTCAGGGTTTACAACACTGATGTCACACAAAGAATGGCTACTCAATTAATTTAGCCTGATGAAACTCAAAATTCCAGTCTCAAGAGATCATCCAAACTCAGGCTCCTTAATTACTATGTGATAATATGTAAAGTCTGGGCTAGCTCCCTGTGGGCCTCAGAATCAGCCAGAGTCAGGATAAGTAAAAATCCTTGATCTTTAGGGAGAGAAGTAGGCAAACTGCTGGGAGTTTAGCCAAAGATCTCTTCTTGATTCTGGAGTCCAGAATCTCTACCTTTCTCCTCCTTGTGCTGGAACCAAGTAAAGTCTCCCCTTTCTTATCCCACCCTCTAATCCTTGCCTACAATTATCTTAACATCAAACACTGAGCCAGCACCAATGGTGAGAAGAGCCATTTTTTCCAAACATATGCTAAGAGAATCATTGTCTCAGAGCAAATAGGTAATTAATCTTAAGTGCTTGGTTGTGTGATTCAAGCATACTTTTTTGGAGTTTCAGCCTTTTACAATAATGCCTTATCTTCTTGGTAAGAAAAAAGGAGAAATGTCCCCAGAGTAAAAAGGGGAGGAAAATAGAGAAGGATAAAAAGAAGGTAAATAAACAATTAATAGGCATAATTATAATTTAAATGGGATAAATTCTCCCACAAAAAGTAAGAGGATAGCAGAATATATTTCAAGTAGAATTCAACAAGATTCTGTATTTAAATAAGTTTTATGTGTTTTCAAGAAACACATACATATTTATAGATTTAAAATTAAAGAATTAGAATAAAATATGTTTTAGACGAGATTTAAAAAAAAAGCATAGGTAGCAATCATGATTTAAAATAAGGATGTAGCATAAATAGAAATTTTAAAAAATTAAATGGAAAGCTTATATCATGTATGAATCATACATGCACATGAATATATGTACATATATGCATATGAATGAATCAAATATATATAAACATGCATAAACATACACACAAATATATATATATATTTATACACATACAATATACTTAAAGAGAAAGTTTGTCAAATTTCAGGGAGAAATAGACAATAAAATTATGATAGTGAAATACTTCAATGTTTCTCTTTCAGATCTAGACAAACTCAATAAAAAGTTGAGCAAGAAAGAATCTAAGGACCTGAAAAGAACTTTAAAAATTAGAAATAATAGTTCTTTGTCAATTTCTGAATAGGAAGAGAATAAAATTAATATTTTGAATCTATATACATATACATATATGTATGTATGTATGTGTATAATATATATATGTATATATATACATATATACATATATATGTATATATACATATAAAACTGACCATGCTTTAGGACATAAAAATATCAGAAGCAAATGTAGAAAAGGAGAAATAAGAAGATAAGAAGCACTCCCTTTACTGATCATAATAAAATCCTGTTGAAGGAAGAATTTAAAAGTACAAAAGAATTGTTAATTCAAAGAATCAATTCATAGAAATCAAAAAAATTTCATCAAAGAAAATATGACAATGAGATAACATGATAAAATTTATGAACTATAGCTACAATAATCCCAAAGTGAAAACTTATTTCTAAATTGTTTTATCACCAAAAGGAAAAAAAAAAAAAAAACAAATTAATGACTTTAGCATGCAACTAAAAGAAAAACAAATAAAAAAGCAAATATGATCCCTTCAGCTAAATATTACTGTAGAAACTTTGCAAATTAAAGGGGATTGCTATAACTAGAAGCTTATTTTAAAACATAATAAAATGTGTAAAGATGCCTAATCTGATTTTATAATGGAGGAATACTACAAGATACTTTTTCGCCTTTCTATTAACTTACCCTTTTTAGTTTTACTCAAGTTAGCACCAATGACTGAGCCAAGGTTCCACTTAGGCATCTCCAGGAAATCATTGAGTCTTGTTTGAAGGCTATGAGATTCCTGTCATACTGGAAATCCCAAGGCTACCAAAATCTATGCACACAGAATCTTGTTCTGAGTTTAATCAAAATGGTCAGTTTATCCACAAGTAAATTTTTTTCCTAGCTTCAATTTGATTAAGCAAGCTCTCTTTTTTAAAGTGGTATCTTTTTGAAAAGAGATTTCTCTTCACTTGATCTTTATTATACTGATGAAACAAGAGGCATAAAACTACCTGTCCTGTAATCCCTTCTAAAAAAAATCCCCAATTGTGACTATAATCAGAGATTTAGGAATCAGCCATCAGATATGCTTCTATACTCACTGAGCTCCTTCTAACCCAGGGCTATGTCTCAGCAGAAGAGTTGGCCCTTGAGCTTTTTATTAGAAGAGGAAATTTCCTCTTTCTTCCCAGACTCAAATCCCCAACTCCTCACATGATCCTATAGGGGAAAGTTCTTGTGTTTGGGGTGAAGAATACTTCTGAACACAGCTATGCCTTGGATTCTCAACTTACTCTTTTTTTTTTGAGACCAATTTAATAGTTTATTAAATGGAGAGATTTACTGGGACCTTGGTTGTCCCAGAGTTGGACTAGACTATCATCTTAAAGAGTCCAGCACTAAGTATCAGAGAGCAAGCTTTTTTATAAGATAACAAGAACAATGACACAATAGGGGGAGGTACTGGAGAGGTTATTGATATTCTAATGACATCTAAAATTGATAAACCTTTATCCTGTCAAACATTAAGAAGGAATGATTATAACCTAAAGATATAAAACCTTTAACTCATCAACCATTTAAGAGTGAATGATTATAGCCTGGGGTTTTGGGGCAGAGCAACTGAGGTAGACCTTTATCTCATCAAACATTAAGAGGGAAAGGTTATAACCTGAGGCAGAATAACTAAATAGGACAATGGGGAAATTAAGTCAGGACATCAAAAGGGAATTGTGGCATAACATTCCATGTTTCTCTCTTCTACCATGTTTCCGCGATAATAAGACCTATCCCATAAATAAGCCCTCCCCTTACTGTGTAAGATTCCTCTAAAATAAGCCCTCCCCCGAAAATAAGCCCTATTGAGATTGCTACTGTAGTGAAGGTGATCCCCTGCGCTACACGCTACATTATGGTACCCTCTAAGTGGGAGTGAGGGGGCATGATGGAGGATAAAAGGGGCATGATGGAGGATAAAAGAAGAACTCAGCCAGCACTCACTGCGCTAAAGAAATGAAGAACTTCGTTGCAGAGAGAAGAATAGATCAAGTAATGATTCCTGCAAGAATGACTGCCTATCTCCAGACCCTTGATATTGCAATAAACAAGCCATTCAAGGACCATTTGTGCATGGAAGTCAATGACTACATTGAAAATAGAATGGAAAGAAATAAGCGTGGAAACTTTGTGAAGCTCTGTCTGCAAGAAGTCATGACTTGAGTGAAGAAGTCATGGGATAAAATTACTGACAGCTGTGTCGCCAAGGCACTACAAGCAGGTTACCTGGACAAGACATGTTCATTTAAAGAGAGCTATATTGCTGGACATGACAGATTGGGTCCACTTCTTCTGAAGGAAATAGAGGCGCAAGACATCCAGGATGGAATTCAGGGTATGGACACTTATGACAATGTTGTTGAAGAAGATGACATGATCATTATTGAATAAAGGTACTTATTTTTGTTCACATTTACCTGTTTATTAAAATTGCTGTCAATGTTCATTAAAATAAGCCCTCCCCTGAAAATAAGCCCTCTGGTGTTTTCCTGTCCAAAAAAATAAGACAGTGTCTTATTATCGGGGAAACACAGTAATTGTTCAAATATTTGAATTACCTTTCTCTAGGTCTTAGCACCATAATTTTGATGAACCTTATGTGAAGTAAATAGATTAAATAAAAATCAAAATAAAGCTAGAACAATGCAAGGACTTATGGCAAGGTCAAGTCTCTCCCTGATAACCCCAGAGTTAATCAACAATACACAAAGTTCCTTATTTCAATCATGTCAGGTCCTCTGTATTTGGGGAGCACAGTGAAGTGTGAGTTTGGTCTGTGGTCATTTGTGCATGATTCGGCCTCTGCTTACAGAGTAACAGGGTTCAAGACAGTTGTGCTGCCTATTCAGAGGGCAACCCACTCCAGGGGAGAAGGGTGAGACTTGGAGTAGCTCTACCTGTCCCTGCCCAGAGGAACAGACAGGGCTGCAGAAAGGATCAGATTTCTGAGCAAATTATGCCCTATTAATTTTTAGCCATATGGAAAGATGCTCCAAGTTATTATTAATCAGAGAAATGCAAATTAAGACAACCCCGAGATACTACTACACACCTGTAAGACTGTCTAGAATGACAGGGAAAGATAATGTGGAATGTTGGAGGGGATGTGGGAAAACTGGGACATTGATGCATTGTTGGTGGAATTGTGAACACATCCAGCCATTCCGGAGAGCAATTTGGAACTATGCTCAAAAAGCTATCAAACTGTGCATACCCTTTGATCCAGCAATGTTTCTACAGGGCTTATACTCCAAAGAGATCTTAAAGAAAGGAAAGGGCCCCACATGTGCAAGAATGTTTGTGGCAGCCCTCTTTGTAGTGGCCAGAAACTGGAAAGTGAGTGGATGACCATTAACTGGAGAATGGCTTAATAAATTGTGGTATATGAATGATATGGAATATTATTGTTCTGTAAGAAATGACAAGCAGGATGATTTCAGAAAGGCCTGGAGTGACTTACATGAACTGATGCTAAGTGAAATGAGCAGGACCAGGAGAGCATTATATGTAATGGGCTGAGGCTTGAGTTGATGCACTGAGGTCCCAAGCACATGAGGCTAAATAGTAATTGGACCATACTCTATTAATATATAAGCTTGGAGAAAGAATGGTCCCCACCCACTCTTTGTGCAAGTCCTGATGTGTTGTATAGGAAATGATGATTTTGGTGGGTGGAGGCAGGGGAGTGGAAAAGGAAGGGGAAGGAGAGACTTTTTGCATTGCCATTGCAACAGTTTGCTCAGCTCAGATCTCTCTCTGTTAGCTGGCTTCCTGTCACAGCTGCCCATATTGCTATCGCAATCTTTCTTGCCCATATTGC
Organism: Antechinus flavipes; assembly: GCF_016432865.1. Classification (NCBI taxonomy): domain Eukaryota; kingdom Metazoa; phylum Chordata; class Mammalia; order Dasyuromorphia; family Dasyuridae; genus Antechinus; species Antechinus flavipes. The sequence goes on along the minus strand of NC_067401.1, from coordinate 291,090,190 downwards.
TATTGCAATCCTTATTCATCTCTTCACTTCAATAAAGATTGAAAATTTTTCCCTTAACCTGAATTCCTGACTCCGGCTGATTTTAAATACGCGGTCATTACAATTATATGCTTCAACAACAATATTATGTGATGATCAATTCTGATGGACGTGGCCATCTGCAACAATGAGATGAATCAAATTAGTCCCAATAGAGCAGTAATGAATTGAACCAGCTACATCCAGCGAAAGAACTCTGGTTGATGACTATTAAACACTACATAGAATTCCCAGTCCTTCTATTTTTGTCCACCTGCATTTTTTTATTTCTTTCACAGGCTAATTGTACACTATTTTGAAGTCTGATTCTTTTTGTACAGCAAAATAACTGTATGGTCATGTATACATATATTGTATTTAACTTATACTTTAACATATTTAACATATATTGGTCAACCTGCCATCTAGAGGAAGGGGTGGGGAGAAGCAGAGGAAAAGTTGGAACAAAAGGTTTTGCAACTGTCAATGCTGAAAAATTACTCATGCAGAAAACTTGTAAATAAAAAATTATAATTAAAAAAAAAAAGAAAAGAAACATTTTTTCTGATGTACATATAGCTATTACTGCTCCTTCCCCCTTATCTTTAGCTCTGAATATAGTGCAGAATAATGAAGTTTTATAAAAGCTTGATGAAATAAATTAAATTAAATATTCTATTCTCTATATTTGAACTTCTGTCCTTCAACTGCCCCTGCTAATTCCTAAGAACATATGAATGACAGTGTTATAATAACTTCTCTGTAAAATCAGATTTGTTTTCTTTCATTTGAAAAGTAATACAGATGTTTTTAACCCGAAGTCTTTGAATTTTCTCAAAACATTTTTATAATTGAATTTCATTGTAATTGGTTTCCTTTGTAATTCTATTTCATAAGGTGGCCAAATGCTGCACCATGCTGCCCAAGTGGTCTATGATTTGTGAAAAGTAAAGAAACCCTTTTCTTGAGGACATATGAGATATAGATCAATAGACAGTCAGCCTCAGGGCAAGAAGATTTTAATTAAATAAATCATTTTCTATGACTCTGACCAAATCATTTAACCATTTCATGCTCTAGGTAACTGTGTATTATAAATTAAAAGGAAGATTTCTAAATTTGTTGGTAGAGGGAATTGCTTGTCTGAAATATGTTCACACTAATGAAATCATTGGCCCAGTATGCACTATTATCTAGGCCACAGATGAATATATACCAGCACATGCTAGCAAAATTGCACATAAAATCTCATAACAAAATGTAGTTAGATTGACAGTCCTGTTTATGTTCCCATCAATGAAACTGTGATATATATATATATATATATATATATATATATATATATGAATGCATAACATGTAAGTATACACACATAAATTAAAGAATGTAGCACTGACTGTATATAACTGAACTAATTCAAATAATAGTTCGGCTAAAGTTGGGGTTCTGTCATGTGAAGAATTAACAATGGTCATTCTCTCTGGCAAAATACAGGTTTATTTAGAGAAGAAGTTACAGACAAAATGACAGCATACAATAGACACCAGGAATGGTAAATATGAAATAGAGTTGGGACAGCTAGTGATAAGTTTTAGATTTAGGGAACCAAAATGAAATTAGGGTTTCTGGTGGTCAGGGAGTTAAATGATAAGGTCTAGTGGCAGGTTTCCAAATGGAGAGGTTTGGCTCCCCTGCAACCCCTTGGGATTCATCACAAGGGTAGGGAGTTTTGGGGACTCCCTTCTGGCTAGGCAGAGGTTCTCTGTAAAGGAATTTACAGACCTGAAAACCTAGATTGATGATAGAGGTTTATTATGGGGATTGGAAGTCAGGTTAGAAATCCTGACAGAGAGGCATAAAATCTGGTTAGGGAAATAGGTGAGGATAAGGAGAGGATAACAGTGGGAAAGAATATTATTCCAGCAGGCAGATCTATGGAAAATGGAGTTTTGCACTGAGAATGCAGTTCTCAGTGGACAGAAAGTCCTGGCAGAAAAGGGAGCTGCCAAGGTCCATCTGTAAAGACCTTAGTTGATGGAAGCTCATTATATTGGGTGTCTTAATGGGGGTTGGGAAACCCGAGCAGATCAGAACCAGTGCAGGCTAGGAGAGCCCAAGTTGGCTCAGATCCAGTGGGGGCTGGGACAAGCCTGGATCTTCTATTGGAATTCAAAGGGATGCTTTTGACCAGGATTTGTGAATCAAAGGCCCTGGCAACTGGGAAAGACAAGTTTTTTTTTTGTTTTTTTTTTGTTTTTTTTTTTTTTTCTGGAAAGGATATGCCTCAGCCAGAAGGGACTGAGAATCTGAAAGGAATCACAGATCAATAGGAAATATAGTTTCTTAAAGGGACCACAACCCACTTCACTAGAGCTTACAAAGAGCTTTTAATGATGATGGAAAGGAGGGAGGGGCAGAGCCACGATGGTGGAGGGTAGAAACATCTCTATCTGAGCTCTTTCTAGGGTTCCTTGGATCAACAACATATCAAGTCTCTGAACTGGCTTTGTAATGACAGAAGACACAAAATATCTGGAGTATAACAAATTTCCAGAAGAAGATACTTTGGAAGAACTTCAGAAAAGGTCTGTTTCAACTGGACAGGGGAGAGACTCAGGATCCCAGACACATTGCAAAGAGCAAGGGAGTTGCAGAGTCTGCACACCTGGGAATCTACTGTAAGAGTCTTAGGCTACTTTGTCCTAGTTGCAAGCCAATGCTTCAGCAGATTACCTGGGAGATATTGAAGGCAAATACAAAAGGTCATGTCTACACAGCATCAGGAGTCAATTAGCAGTATCTGCCCCATAGCAAACTAAAGCTGCAGTTACTCCTTTGCCTTAAGAGCAGGCCTCAAACTTTTAAAAACTGAGCAAAAAAGGAAAAAAAGAAACTCTGAACATAGCTTTTATGGAGAAAGAGAAAAGCAGACCTCAAATTCTGAGGATCCTAAAGGCAAATCATCTCCATATGAAGCCCTAAAGAATAAGATGAGTTGGTTGCTATTTCACAAGGCTTTTTTGTAAGAATTCAAAAAGTATCTTAAAAGAAAGAAGAAAAATGGGGAACGGAAATGAGATCTTTGCAAGAGGATTTGAAAAAGAAAAACAGAAACTATCTGAAGAAAACTTCTTAAAAATAGATTTAATAAAAGTAAAAAGCATATATCTCTTTACAAAATAGATACAAAAAAGAAACCAATTCATTGAAAAACAGAATCTGTAAAATGGAAAAAAATGCAAGAAACAAAACACCTCATTTAAAAGTTCAATTGGCCAAATGCAAAAGGAGACTTAAAAAGCTAACTGAAGAAAATAATTCACTAAAAATTAGAATTGAACAAATGTAAGTAAATGACTAAATGAGACTTTAAGAATCAGTCAAACAAACCCAATAAATATGAAAAAAAAAATAGAAGAAAATGTAAAATACCTCATTGGTAAAAAAAAAAAAAAAAAAAACAACTGACCTAGAAAATAGATCCAGAAGAGACAATCTGAGAATTTTTAGATTTCCTGAAAACTATGATTACAAAAAAAAAAAAAAAAAAAAAAGAGCTTAGAAATCACCTTTCAGGAAATAATCAAGAAAAACTGCTCAGGTATTCTAAAACAAGAGTAAAATAACCATTGAAAGAATTCATCTATTGTCTCCTGAAAGATATCCCAAATTAAAACTCCAAGGAACAGTGGAGCTGAATTTCAGAATTATCAAATCAAGTGAAAATATTTCAAGCAGCAGAAAGAAACAATTCAAATATCAAGGAGACATAATAAGCATAATTAGGATCAAAAGACATGGTAACTGATATTCCAAAAGGCAAAAATACTTGGATAGCAGCCAAAAATCAACAATAAATCAAAACTGAGCATTGTCTTTAAGGAACAAATGTGCACATTAAATAAAACAAGTGAATTTTATTTATTTATGATAAAAAGACCAGAGATAAGTAGAAAATTTGATTTTCAAATACATAACTCAAGAGAATCATAAAAAGGTAAAAAGGAAAGAAAAATAGCTTTCTTTTAAAGTTAAAAAAGCTTATATCCCTATATGGTAAGATGATATGTTTAACTCTTCAGATCTATAGCTCTGTTACAGGTATACTTAGAGGATGCAGGTATAATATTGTGATGATACATAAAAGAAACTAGAGGAGGAAAGGTGATGCTACTGGAAGAATAGGAAAATGGAGTTAAATGGTGTAAATTACATCTCATGAAGAGGTAAAAAATGGCTTATCACAATTGAAGGAAAGAAGACAGGGTGATGAACATTGTGTAAATCTCAGTTTCATCGGATTTGGCTCAAAGAAAGACTATTAGACATATTTAGTTTCACCAAGAATCTTGTCTCATCCTATAGAGATGTAGGGGGAAAGGAAAAGGGAATGTAATAGAAGTAGAAGTAGAAGAGGAAGGTATAAAAAAGGGAAAGGGCCTGCAAAAGGGAAGGGCGGTTTGAGGAAGGAAGTGGTCAAAAGCAAAACACTGGGAAGGAGGGAAAGGGGGAAAGGAAAGAGAAAAGTATAACTGGGGGAAAACAAGATAGCAGGAAAAAGAGTTAGTAATTTTATCTATGAATGTGAGTAGGATGGATTCTCCCATAAAACAGAAGCAGATAGCAGACTGGATTAAAAGCCAAAAACCTACAATTTGTTGTTTACAAGAAACACATTTAAAGCAGAGTGAGACATTCAGAGTAAAGGTAAAAGAGTGGAGCAGAATCTATTATGCTTTAGCTGAAATAAAAAGCAAATCAGGGGTAGCAATTCTGATCTCAGATCAAGAAAAGCAAAAATAGATCTAATTAAAAGAAATAAGAAAACTACATCCTACTTAAAGGTACTATAGATAATGAAGTAATATCAATACTAAACATAAATGCAGCAAGTAGTATAGCATCCAAATTCCTAAAGAAGAAGTTAAGAGAGCAACAAGAAAAATTAAAAAGCAAAATTGTCCTGGTGGAAGATCTCAACCTTGGTCTCTCAGAACTTGATGAATCAAATCACAGAATAAATAAGAAAATTTAAGGAAGTAAAGAGTATTCTAAAAAAGTTAGGTATGATACACCTATGAAGAAAGTTGAATGGAGACAGAATGGAATATACATGTATATTCTCAGGAATATACATGAAACATATACAAAAATTGATCATGCATTGTTGGAATCTTTACAAACTGCTAACTAATTAGAGTTGATCTAATCTTACAAGAAGATGTTTTGGGCAGAACCTGAAACAAGGTACTAAGTAGAACTAATTAATACAAGGCTTGTGTTCACACCTTTACTCATTGGAGTTCACAAGTATGCCAGCTTCACAAAGTAAACTTTCTAACTTCAAGGGAGTTCACACCTCCCTTAAAGCTCTTTGAGCCAGAGAGCACTATGGGAGAAAACCCATAATCCCATTATCTCAGAAGATTCACATATAAGGCGAGAGAGCTATTCCAGAATACATTTTTTCCACTTGGCTGGCTGGTCGCAGAGGAGAGTTCAGCTGGACTGGAGAGGAGCAACTCTGGTATAGACAGAGAGCACTTTGCGGAATTACGCCAGAAGCCCTCTCTCCGAGGCAAGGCAGAATATATTCCACTTGGCTGGCTGGTGGCAGACGAAGAGTTTTCAAAGGATAAAGCTATGAGTGAGAGTTCAGTGGACAACCAGATTCATCTTCATCTCACACCACTGTGGTAGGTGGCTGGGCTCCTGCATGCCCCCCACTGAGACCAAGCTGGTCTGAAAGACTCACCAGAAAGCTAGCTGAGCTCCAAGAGAAGGAAACAAGAGATTCATTCTATCTCTGTGCTGGTTGGAGACTGAAGAAAGCAGAGGCAGAGGCTAACGGACAGAACCTTTGGATGTGGCGATATTCGGAGGGCCCTAAGCTAAACCGGCTGTGCTTTGAGAAGAACAAGAACTCCAACATTTGAACTCATAACAATGCATCAAGGCACAAAAACTCAAATTCAAATGCAGAAAAGTAGAAAGAGTAAATGTGTTTTTAAAGATCGTGGTGCAACAAAAAATCGACCAAAAGTTCATTGGAAACTAAATAATCTAATTCTAAAGAATGAATGGATGAAGCAGCAAATCATAGACACAATCAGTAATTTCATTCAGGAGAATGAAAATAATGAAATAACATACCAAAATTTGTGAGATGCAGCCAAAGCAGTTATAAGGGGAAATTTTACATCTCCAAATACTTAGTTGCATAAAATAGAGAAAGAGAAGTTCACTGAATTGGGCTTGTAACTAAAAAAGGTAGAAAAAGAATAAATTAAACCCCCCCTCCCTATTTAAATACCAAATTTGAAATTCTGAAAATAAAAGGTGAGATTAATGAAATTGAAAGAAAAGTATTGAATTAATAAATAAAAATAAATAAAATAAGGTTTTATGAAAAAAACAACAAAATAGATAAACCTTTAGTTAATTTGCTTAGGAAAAAAAAAGAAAAGAAATTGGAATAAAGGATTTTGTAAAGTCAGTGTTGAAAAATTACCCATGCACATATCTTGTAAATAAAAATCTATAATAAAAAATAAAATATGAAAAAAAGAAAAAAAGAAAATTAAATTGTTAGTATCAAAAATGAAAAGGAAGGACTTTTCCACCAATGGAGAGGAAATTAGAGCAATAATTAAGAGTATTTTGCCCAGCTTTATGTCAATAAATCTGATAATCTAAATGAAATATAGACATATTTACAAAAACATAGATTGCCCCGATTAACAGAAGAGGAAATAAATTACTTAAATAATCCCATTTTAGAAAAAAGAAATTGAACAAGCTATTAATCAACTCCCTAAGAAAAATCTTCAGTGTCAGATGGATTTACATGTGAATTCTATCAAACATTTAAAGAACAATTAATTCCAATATTATGCACACTACTGAAAGAAAGAGTCCTACCAAATGCCTTTTATGACATAGATATGGAGCTGAAACCTAAACAGATAGGGTCAAAACAGAGAAAGAAAATTATAGAATGATTTCCCTAATGAATATTGATGTAAAAATCTTAAATAAAATGTTAGTAAAAAAATTGTAGAAAGTCAGTCCCAGGATAATCCACCATGACCAAGTAGGATTTATACCAGGAATGCAGGGCTGGTTCAGTGTTAGGAAAACCATTAGCATTATTGACTATATCAATAACCAAACTAACAAAAAACATATGATTTTCTCAATAAATGCAGAAAAAGCATTTGCTAAAATGCAATATCATTCCTATTAAAAACACTAGAGAATATAGGAATAAATGGAGTTTTCCTTAAAATGATCAGTAGTAACTATCTAAAATCATCAGCAAGTATCATATGTAAAAGGAACAAACTAGAACCATTCCCAATTAGATAAGGAGTGAAACAAAGTTGCCCACTATCATCACTATTATTCAATATTGTATTAGAAATGCTAGCTTTGGCAGTAAGAGAAGAAAAGGAGATTAAAGGAATTAGAGTAGGAAATGAAGAAACTAAATTATCACTGTCTGAAAGCAATATCATGGTATACTTAAAGAACACTAGTGAATCAATTAAAAAAACTACTAGAAACAATTAACAACTTTAACAAAGGTGCAGGATCAAAATATATCCACATAAATTATCAGCACTTTTATATATTACTAACAAAGTCCAGCAGCAAGAGATAAAAAGAGAAATTCCAATTAAAATAGCTGTCAATAATATAAACTCATTGAGAATCTATCTGCCAAGGCAAAGAAAGAAACTATATGAACACAACTACAAAATATTTTCCACACAAATAAAGTCAGATCTAACCAACTGGAAAAATATCAAGTGCTCGTGTGTAGGCCAAGCCAAAATAATAAAAATGTCATTACTACCTAAATTAATCTACTTATTCAGGGTCATACCAATCAAACTCCCAAGAAATTATTTTATAATCTAGAAAAAAGTAATAACAAAGTTCGTCTGGAAGAAAAAAAAGGTAAAAAATTTCAAGGGAATTAATGAAAAAAAAAAAGTCAATGAAGGTGGGCTCACTATGCCAGACCTAAAATTATGATTATAAAGCAATGGTCATCAAAACTATTTGGCACTGGCTAAGAAAAAGAGTAAATGATCAGTGGAGTAGGTTAGGCTCACATGACAAAATAGTGACTATAGTAATCTGGTATTTGACAAATCCAAAGACCCAAGATTTCAGGATAAGAACTCAATATTTGACAAAAACTGTTGGGAAAGCTAAAAACTAGTATGGCAGCAACTAGGCATTGATCCCCACACAATACCATATAACAAGATACAGTTGAAATAGTATCAACAAAGGATATTTTATCTCTCAGATCTGTAGAGAAGGAAGGAATTTGTGGCCAAAGAAGTATTGCAGTACATTATTGAACACAAAATAGATAATTTTGATTATACTAAGTTTAAAAATTTTATACAAACAAAATTAATAAAGAAAAGATTAGAAGGGAACCAATAAACTGGGGGAAAATTACATTTAAGGGTTCTGATAAACACCTCATTTCTAAAATATATAGAGAATTGACTCAAATTTATAAGAATTCAAACTATTTTCCAATTGATAAATGGTCAAAGGATATGAACAATTTTCAGATGAAGATATTAAAATCATTTCTAGTCATATGAAAAGGTCCTCTATATCACTATTGATCAGGGAAATGCAAATTAAGACAACTCTGAGGTACCAATACATACCTCTCAGATAGGCTAAGATGACAGGAAAAGACAATCACAGATTTTGGAGGGATTTGGGAAAACTGAGACACTCATCCATTGTTGGTGGAGTTGTGAACTGATCCAACCATTTTTTGAGAGCAGTTTGGAACTATGCCCAAAGGGCTATCAAAATGTGCATACCCTTTGATCTGGAAGTTTTTTCTACTGAGCTTATATACCAAAGAGAACATAAAATGACATGATTGAGGCCAATTCCAATGATCTTGTGATAAAGAGAACTATCTACGCCCAGAGAGAGACTGTGGGAACTGAGTGTATATTGCAATATAGCATTTTCACTCTTTTTGTTGTTGTTTGCTTTCATTTTGTTTTCTTTCTCTTTTTTTTCTTTTTCATCTGATTTTTCTTGTTCAACATGAGAATTGCATAAATATGTATACATATATTGGATTTAACTTATATTGTAACATGTTTAACATACATTGAATTACTTGCCATGTAGGGGAAGGAGGTGGAAGAAGAAAGAGAAAAAAATTGGTACACACGGTTTTGATAAGATCAGTGTTGAAAAATTATCCATGCATATGTTTTAAAAATAAAAAGCTGTATTAATAAAAATAATATTGGAAAGGATAAATTCCCCAATGGGACTAGCTGACAGGTTAAATCTTGAAAGTGAAAATATTTTAAAAGAGTTAGCTAATCACGAGGAAGAAAAGTGAGATTATTAGAGACACCAAAAGTCTTAGTTGAATTTGGAGGTGTTACGTGGCATGGGGGAGAGGTAAAGAGAAAAACCCAGCTGTGACTGAACTGACCCATAGGAGGGTTGTGGCCATGGGATGAAGTATAAATAAATTTATAGGGAGAATTTAATCTCAGGAATTTGATATAGTTGGAATTTCTGACTTGACTTCCCCAGAGACTGGGACCACAGAGCTAAACTGATCTCTACCTCTCTTCAATTTCCCTCTGCCCAATACACCCACCATTCAGGACCTCATCATTTTCTTTCTGAAGTCTTCCCTGATTTCCTAGATGGAGTGATCTCTACTTTCCTTGGATTTTTGTGGATTAATATCAAGCACTTGTAATATAATTTATTCTTATTTGTGTCATTATTCATCCTATCATTGTGTTTATTTGTTATAGGTCTGTTGTGTCTTTCCTACTTATAAATGCCTTAAGGGCAGCAAGTTAATCTTAATTATCTTTGTTGTTATTTTTCTCCTCTAGCAGGTAGCACCATGCTTAGGCACTTAATCAACTGTTGAATAAGTCTTAATGAAGGAACAGATCTTGAGAGATGTTTGGATTTATAAATGAGGGTTCTCTGAAAAGACACAGATTACTTGGTGAACTTACTGGGCTTGTCTTTTTGGTGGCAACTAGAGGGCATTTTTACATATAACACAAGCAAGTTCAAAGTCTATTGATTGAATTTCAGAGACTGGAGCTATCTTCAGAGAATTGCCTCTTCCTGATGTTCATAGATGCAAGCTAAGATTGTTATTCACTGACTCTTCTGGATATCTTCTCCTACAGAACATAGTTTGAGTGTATAAGTATACCTCTGAGTTTTGGGAGAGGGTTTTTTCCCTACTCTTCATGTGCAGTTTTCTTCTTTTTCTGCCCAAGTCTGGGTGATGGCAATTCATATCAGAAGCTCTTTAGAGGTAATATAAATGTAGCCTGAAAAGGAGAGTTCAGAAAATTGTTTCTAAACTTCAACCTGGTGTGTAGAAGAGAAAGAATTCAGAATTTTCTAGATAGCATGATCCAGTCTTCTAACAGAGAGGGGAGATTTGCTGTTTAGCACTTTGAGAGTTACCTTAACTCCAAGTTTGAGGATTCCTGACTGTAAGTATACAGAAAGTAGACCGATTTCCAAAAGATACCCTGTTGCTTCAAGTTCCTTAGAGAAAATAAAAAGCATTTCGTATGACTAGAAATTGTTTCTTTTTTGTTTTCTTGTTTTGATTTTTTTCGAGAGCATTTCTCAACTAAAAGTATCCATTTTTTTCAAGAATTCATGAGGAAACAACACAGAGTAAACCCAAGTGTTTCCATTTAAATTTGTAAGCCAATGGTATACTTTTCCCAGAAATTCAATCAAATTACCTTTCCAGAAAAAAAAAAAAAAAAAAAAAAAAAGAGTAAACCCTCATTGAAAGAAATACCTTGGCCACTTCCTTTCATTCATTTAAAATTGTATTCAGCTTTGTTGGCAACTGATTGTTTTGTCTATAATATTAAAGGAGGTGGTGAAATCAAATTTATTATGGTACAGATGAATTTCTTTTTTTTATGTGTGTTTTTTTTAATGAATAAGATTCTATGTTTTTCACCTTCCAGAAAAAAACCATTGTCCTCCTCCTATGGGTGGCAGAGAAATAGAAACAAATTCCCTGAAACAAATATAGTCAAAGAAAACAAATCCTCACATCGGCTATGTCCCAAAAGTATTTCTCAATCTACATATCTAATTCTTCAACTCTCTGTCAGGAAATCAGCAACATTTTAAATCATTTGTCCTTTAGAATCTAGACTGATTTTTCTATCACTCAAAATTCTTGTGTCTTTCAAAGTTATTTGTTTTTATATTTTGTTAGATTTAAAAAAAGAAATGTTTTTCTCTTTCTGCTCATTTCACTACATCAGTTCAAAATGAAGTTCTTGTGACATCAACTTCCCTCTTCCCTTCCTACTTCCTATAGACTTCTACTTGTGTCCCTTGATTAAATGTTTCCACCCCATCCCTTTCCATTTCTTCCCTGTATTTCCTTTATCTTTCTCACTTTCTCCTTTTGAAATTATGTCAAAATAACAAAAATTATTCTCAAGCTCTTTATCTTGGATGATTCTCTCTATGAACTATTGGGGACAATATAGTTTTCTAGAGATACTTGATTATAAGCCTCCTTCCCATTAGAATACAAATACTTGCTCCTTGCAAAATCTTTCTGAATGACAACTTTTATTTATGTATGTGTGTGTTTCTCTTTATACCTTTATTTATACATCAAAATGTCTACTCGGCTCAATCATTTGCAGGACCGCTTGGAAGTCCTCTGTTTCAGTAAAGGTCCATTCTCCCTTCCAATAATAAACATATAGAATTATTCGCTATTTTAGTTGGAACATTATCTTTGGTTACTATGTGGAATAGTATGTCCACAAAAACAACCAGAGACTCTCAGAGTAAGAAAAAGCAAAGAGGAAGTTATTAATATCTCATGAAAAAAGGGCATCTTGCCCATCAATTGGAGAATGGCTGAATAAATTGTGGTATATAAATGATATGGAATATTATTGTTCTGTAAGAAATGACCAGCAGGATGATTTCAAAAAGGCCTGGAGAGTCTTACATGAACTGATGCTGAGTGAAATGAGCAGGACCAGGAGAGCATTATATACCTCAACAACAATACTATATGATGATCAATTCTGATGGACATGGCCCTCTTCAACAATGAGATAAACCCAATCAGTTCCAATAGAGCAGTAATGAACTGAATCAGCTACACCCAGCGAAAGAACTCTGGGAGATGACTATGAAACCACTGCATAGAATTCCCAATCCCTCTATTTTTGTCCGCCTGCATTTTTTATTTCCTTCACAGGCTAATAGAGCCTTTTTCAAAGGCTCTATTTCAAAATCTGATTCTTCCTGTATAGCAAAATAACTGTTAAGACCTGTACACTTATATTGTACTTAATTTATACTTTAAAATATTTAACATATATTGGTCAACCTGACATGGGGGGGGGGAGGGAATGGAGGAAAGGAGTAGAAAAAGTGGAACAAAAGGTTTGGCAATTGTCAATGCTGTAAAATTACCCATGCATATAATTTGTAAATAAAAAGCTATAAAACACAAAAGAAAAAAAAAAAAGACAAGAAAAAGGGCATCTCCCATCTGGAGAATCCAGGCTTACATTCTAATCCTAGAAATCTAACCCAGAAACAAGTCATCATCATCTTTAAAAGAAATACTTAAATGCTAATTAAGAGGTGGTAGAAAAAAAGTGGGGACAAACACCAGTAACTTTTAGCTATAGCTCTATTTGTTATTATAAAGTCTCAAGTCACAATTAAGATATAAGGCTATATTCCCATGAGACTGTCTTCACTCAGTTAATTCCTCACAGTTACAAATTTTGAACTTGACTTCAAACATTATATTCTGTGCTTTCCATGTTTTCAGTGTGTTAACTGCTAAATCATGAGTGGTATTAGCTGTGGTTCTTTGATATTTAAAGTCATTCTTTCTGACTATTGTCATGTTTTTTTTTTCCTCTTCATATGGGAGTTCTGTGATATTCTGTGATATTCCTTGGAGTTTTCATTTTCAACCTTCTTTCAGGAAGTGGCCAGTAGACTTTTTTTACTTTCATTTTACACTATAGATAGAAGATATCTAGACTCTTGTCTTTTATGAAAAACTATATTTAGGCTCTTTGTTAGTTATGAATTGTATGTAGTCCAGTGATTCTTAAATTGCCTCTTATTGATTTATACCCTGGGTCAATTATTTTTATAGGCAATACCTTTATTTTCTTAATATTTTTAAATCTTGACTTTAAAAAATTCTTGTTTTCCAATGTAATCATTGAATTTGTTTTATCTATTCTATTTTTGGAAAGGTTGTTACTTGGCTCAAATTTTGTACCTCCTATACCAAATTATTAATTATCTTTCTAAATCTTTCCTTCATAGTTTCCATGTTTTTCCCCTTTTTTTCTATTTTCTCTATTTCTCTGATTTAATTTATAAATAATTAAAACTAATTTATTAATTGCATAATTTTTCTTAAAAATCTAACTGATCTTGTGGGAGAACTACATTTTTCTTTGAAGTTTTGATTGTGATTTTGGATTTTATCTCCCCTTGTTTGTGTCTTAGAAGCCCCAACACCATCCTTACAATAAACCTTTATCTTTGCTTGTTTAGCCATTCTTCCATTGATCTGGGAAATGATAACCAAGCTGAGAAATTATCATAAACTGAGTGTGTGATTAAAGCCATTTTGGGAATGCTTCTTTCACTACTTTCTTACTTAGGGAACCCCATCCTTCAAGTTCTAGGTCTTGAGATCCTCTATAGCAGGTCTGGGCAGGGAACTGAGTCTAATAATTGCTGTGGGTGTTCCCTCTGCACATCCTTGTGCTATCTCCCAATTTCTTCATCTCAATTGTGAAGATAGAGATGCAAAATTTGGGCTATGCGATCACTTAAGAGAGTAATAATTTATCTATTTATGCTTTCAGTATCAAAAGAAATTTCTCCATTTATGGTTTATTTTTAGTAAAATATTAAAATTTGTCACATAAAAAGTGTAAATTGCCATAAATGACTGACTGCTAGAACCAAATGTATTGGTCAAAATTGCTGTGCTAAAGCAAAAATAGGAAAATTTCTTCTTACCCTCCTATCCTCCCACCTCAAACAAAATCATTATTTACTGACTTATTCTTGAAACAATGCAATATTGCCTATAAGTCCTAACTAAAATATAGCTAGAATATGATAAAATCATTATATACTGTTTCTTTTGATGGTAGTAGGATTAAGAGATAGATCATGGGATCTTATGCTTAGAGACAGAAATATTTTCAAGAATATCCAGGCCAACTATACTTTATATTGTTGAAGAAATTTAGAGCCAGAGAGATAGATGACATGCCAAACCTCACACAGATTGATTATAGAGATAGGTAATCTCTACATAGAAAATGACTTTTTGTATCTTCCATGTAATTTGTTGATTGATGTAAAAACTATGTTTAGGCTCTTTGTTAATTATGAATTTTATGTAGTCCAGTGATTCTTAAATTGCCTCTTACTGATGTATACCCTGGGTTAGTTATTTTTATAGGCAATACCTTTATTTTCTTAATATTTTTAAATCTTGACTTTAAAAAAATTCTTGTTTTCCAATGTAATCATTGAATTTGTTTTATCTATTCTATTCTTGTTAACCAGACCAGGTTTAGTTATAGCTAAATTTTATTTATTAATTTTTATTTATTTTATTTCAAAGAGTACATTCTTGAAAATAAAAATAACTCCTTCCTTTCTCTTAAGTCATTTTTGTTCCTGAGTCAAAATGTCAAGAAAAGAAAATTTCATTTTTCTATTATCTTCTGTTATTCATCCTTTTCTATCCCTTTAGCCCATTCTCTGTTTCTTGTCTCACACATGAGTCTTTGGATGCAGTAAAGCCTGAGTTGCCATACTAAGTAAACATTTGCCCATCATGCATATATCGAGCAACAGAGAAGGTGAAATCTTTTAACCTCTAAGTTTCAAATTCAAACTCTGGCACAAATCTCAGGTTAGATAACTGCAGATTTTAAAAAGAGAAGAGTCTAATGTGTTTATATCTTTTACAGATTTATTTTGCACATTTTCTGTAATTTTTTTTTTAATTTGGGAGCTTTTGCAAATGTATTGAAAAAGTCTTGAAAGTTCTTTTTATTTTTCCAACTTTTAAAAGAAAAAAAAATCATCTAGCACACACTTTCTACTTTCTCCATAGGCAGTGAAAAGTATTTGAATTAGAATTAATGAAAGCTTTTTTTTTTTTCCACTAAGAGAAGCAATTGAAGAATTTCACTGAAAAAAACAAGCTTTAGTCAGAGCAAAGGAAACTGGGATAGTGATTGGGGGTTAGGAGTAGGCAGAGACCTACCCACCACTGTGAACAGTTTTAAAAGGGAAAAGGCCTTGCATAATTTTACCTGGTTAGAAAATTAGCAGTCATACCAAGACTTTGAACATTTCCTTTGGTCAGGTTCAATAAAGGTATCACTTCAACTTTTAAATCAAGGGATTATTATCAGATTCAAGAAAGGGATGATAAAAGTTTAAAAAAACACTTGAGAGGACCAAAAACTTCTTCAATTAAGTTCAAAATAGTATTGTTTAATTATTTAATAAAATGCATTAATATATTTTTTAATTGCCTGTATCTCCTCCTTTTCCCTAAGAACTATCCCTTAAAATTTTTAAATGGAAAAAGGAAAATAAGAGAAAACAAATTAAGTAAAATTAATGAGGACATTAAGAAATGTGAAATTATATTCAATATTGTGCACCAGTGGACCCCAATCTCTGTAAAGTGTTAAGAGTAGAATAATTTTTATATCCTTTTTTGGAGTTGTTTGTTTTTTATAATTATTTTCAACATTTATTTTTCATTTTTTATTTCAGTTATTTTCTACCATTCCTTTGGTCCTTTGGTATCTTTTTACAATTCAAGAGAAATAGAAAAAGAAGGCCAGTCAGCTAGCTATCTTTGGCTTGTGATTGAGACTGTCTGACTGGTTTAAATGTTTATAAACATTATTTATAATACTACTACTAGGTATATATCCTGAAGAGATCATAAAAGAGAGAGAAAGAACCTAAATGTACAAAAATATTTATAGCAGCTTTTCTTGTTTTGGCAAAGAATTGGAAATTGAGGGGATGTCCATGGATTAGGGAATGGCTGAACAAGTTGTGGTAATTGGATATAAATGGAATGCTATTGTGCTATAAGAAATCATGAGTAGGTGAATTTCAGAAAAAAAAAAAAAAACCTGGAAAGATTTACATGAACTGATGCATAGTGGAATGAACAGGATCACAAGACTGTACACAGTAAGAGCAGTATTTTGTGATAATCAACTATGATTGACTTAGCTCTTCACAGCAATGCAGTGATCCAAGACAATTTCAAAAAACTCAGAATGCTACCTACATCCTGAGAAAGAACTGAGGAAGTCTGAATGCAAATCAAAAACATATTATGTTCCATTTTCTTTACTTTTTGCCTTTTTTCTTTTGTTCTCTATTCTTTCACAACATGACTAATATGGAAATATGTTGTTTTGTTTTGTTTTGAATTTTTAATAAAACATCAAATTAGAACTTCAAATGTAGAGATAGCCATATTTGGATTAACTTCCAGTTAACTTTATTTATACATTTAAATTAAAAAAAAAATCTTAGCCATTATGATGTATTCTTCATAAAGTACTTTCAGAATTCTACCATTTTAAAATTGGTTAGCATTAGATGGACTCTGTAATCCAAAAAGATCAGGGTCAGGAGGAAAAGTTCAAAGACAAGCTCCTCCTACAACTGCAGGTTCCCTCAAGTAACTAAATTATGTAAAGACTGAATTGGCTTCAATTTATTTTGACTTCATTCCAGATTTTGTTATCTCAAATTGGAAGGTCAGTCCCTAAGGTGGTAAATGGTAGCTAGCTGCTGAAATCAAATTAAACATTCTGTTTTGCGACAACTCTATCAGGAAGCTTTCACACCAAAATGAAACTCTTAGCTTTGTTTAAAAAATTTGTTCTTTGAGGACCTTAAATTCATTCCCTCCTTTAACTCAGTGTTACATAAATGCTGCTAGATTTTCTAGTACTCCAAAGAATAAATTTTTGGCTCTAGTTTATCTAAGCTTTAATCCCCTAGGCCTTAGAAATGAAGGAGCAGGTTAGAATTTATGATTTCAATGGATTAGGGAGTTCATAGGAAAGAACTTTCTCTACCAATATAGGTCACGACCTCCTTTATAACTTACTGTTTTGCAGAGTTTTACACAGGGCACTGGGATTGTTATGTTACTTGACCAGGGTCATGCAGCAAGGATGTTTCAGAGACTGAATTTGATCTTGAGGACCATATGCAGGTTTTGCTAGTCATGAAGTCAGCTGTCAATCAGCTACCACAGTCTGCTTTCTAAGTCCTTGGCTACCAAAATTAAATCTTGGAACTACCAACCTCATGGGGATGTTGTAAGGAAAGATCTTTGTAAACCTTAGTGTTACCATACTGTGATGAAAACCCCATGACCTAGTTCACTCAGTAATAATCATTGTTTTAATAGCTTATTATAACAGCTTGCTCTGCTATTATTTACATTAGATGAGGAGAGTGGTGGGTAAACAGAAGCCAAGTTACTATTCTACCCAGCTTGTACATTCTCTCTCAGAACTCAGTAGTTAGAGGAGGGTCTCTTCCATCACATATTCCCTAGAATATATTGTGTTACTCATCCTTCTCATTGAGAACTTTTGATTTAAACTATATGCAAAGCAGATATATCTCAAAAAGCTATAGAATACTACCTGAAACCTAGCTTAATTGAATTGGAGGCAGCTAAAAAATTAATGTCAGAAACTAGATTTGAATCTCTATCTTAAAATAGTTAACACAAATACTCAGTGTGGTAGCCAAGTCATTCTTTTCATATTTATACTTGATAAATTCCTATAATGCACATACTCTTTATTTTTTATTATATATTATATTTTATTTATATCATTAAATATTTTCCAATTACATGTAAGAATTTAAGAGGCTTTAAAATATTTTTATTCATTTAAAACATTCTTGTATTTTTAAATATTAAGTTCTGAATTATTTTCCTATCATCATTCCTCCTCCAACTAAAAAAAGCAAAGGCTCATCAGGGGTCCTCAAAATATGCCGCGGGCCAGATACAGCAGCCTAGGACGTTTAACCCCCTCACCCAGGGCTATGAAGTTTCTTTATTTAAAGGCCCACAAAACAAAGTTTTTGTTTTTACTGTAGTCTGGCCCTCCAACAGTCTGAGGGATAGTGAACTGGCCCCCTATTTAAAAAGTTTGAGGACTCCTGGATTATACATTTGAAATCATGCAAAACTGTTCTCCATGTTAGCTATATCCTAAAAAATCAAACAAAAATTAAAATGAGAAAATGATATTTCAATTTCCATTCAGGGTTCATCAGTTTTCTCTCCAGAGGAGAATAGAATTTTTTATTATGAGTTTTCTTTTTTAAAATTTTTATTAAAGCTTTTTATTTTTAAACATATGATAATTTTCAACATTCAACTTTGGAAAAACTTGTGTTCCATATTTTTTCTTGCCCTTCCCCATCTCCTCTCCTAAACTGCAAGTAATCCAATATGTGCATTTCTTCTATACATATTCCTACAATTATACTGCACAATAAATATCTGATCAAAAAAAGAAGCAAACAACAACAACAAAAAAAAGGTGAAAGTACTATGTTGTGATCCACATTCAGTCCCCACAATTCTCTTTCTGAATGCAGATGACTCTCTCCATCACAAGTCTCTTGGACTTGTCCTAAATCACCTCACTGTTGAAAAGTGTCATGTGCATCAGAGTTCATCACAAGAGTGTCTTGCTATTCCTATGTACAATGTTCTCTTGGTTCTGCTCACTTCACTTAGCATTAATTCAGATAAGTCTATCCAGGCCTTTCTGAAATCATCATGCTATTTCTTACAGAACAACAATATTCCATAATATTCACATAGCATAACTTATTCAGCCATTCCCCAACTGATGGGCATCCACTCACTTTCCAATTCTTTGCACTATAAAAAGGGATGCTATATTTTTGCACATTTGGGTTCTTTTCCATTTTTTTTTCTCCCAGACCCAGTAGAGATCCTGCTGGATCAAAGGATATGCACAGCTTGATAGCCCTTTGGGCATAGCTACAAATTGCTCACTAATCAATAGTGATTTAGATAATTTTTTTTCATATGACAGAATGTAGTCTTCTTATAATCCTTAGGTCTTCCCACACTCCCCTTTCTCAGTTTATCATGCTGGACTAATGCTGAAAGTAGTTTTGATTTCTGCATGGTTGAAAAGCCTTAAAGGGTCTGTTTCTTGGCTGTCCCTTCTAACACATGACACCTACAATGAAAAAGAGCTATCATTTAAAAGCACAGACTGTTAGTTCAGGCTTTTGGGGTGTAAGTTTTCTGTGTGACAAATTCTCTTTGCCTTTTTCTTGCTTATGCAGAGAATTGGGGTCCAGATGGTTCTCTTTCCCACATTCTACTACCACTTATACATGGAAAATGAACTCAGGTAGGCAACTTGTGTGCGGGTCTCTGTTGTTTTTTTTTCCCCTGCTTTGTATTTCTACTCCTGTGTATGTGACCAAACATGGTCTTTGATACATAAGTGTATATTGCATAGAGATTGCTTTTTGAATTCAAGATGTTCAGAGTTCTAGAGCCAATTATCGACTTACTGGTTGCAGAAAAAGAAAGAGCTCTGGAACAGGAAGTTCTTATGCATTGAAGAAGGTCACCAACAACAGAAAGAATTCCCCAAGAATATCTGTTACAATTATTGAAGTGTTATGAGCAGTGCAGAATCAAAGCAAAATGTAAATTATTTAATTAGAACTTCTGAAAATTGATTTATGTTCCAACAAATTTTAAGTATTACCTCTTAGTGAATTATAACACAACAAAACCTTTGTTCTTGGATCTTGTTTTAAGTGCACCTTTTTTAAATACATATTTGTGAAGGCCCAATGTTTAGTTTTGATTTTGTACATGGGAATAAATTATCTGCCCCATTTCTAGTCATTTTCATTGGTATCTGATTCTTCATGACCCCATTTTTTTTTCTTGGTAAAACTACTAGATTGGTTTGCCATTTCCTTTTCCATCTCATTCAAAGAACTGAGACAAACTTGTTTAAGTGACTTGTCCAGGGTTATCTAGCTAATAATGTCTAAATAATGTCTAAAGACATATTTGAACTCAGGAAGATGAGTCTTCTCTATCAACAATGTCACCTAACTGCTCTACCTTCCCAAAATATGTTTTCTATTGTATCTTTTTTTTTTTTTTTAACTAAAACCTCTTTGGGGGTGTGGGGAATAGATAAGGTGAAGAACTTACAGGGATGTATGAATTCTTTTTCTGTATTTTATTATTTCTGTGTCTCCCCTATGACCTGTATATGTGCAGGCTCATATCTACTTGAGCCTTGGCCAGCTAGAAACATATTCATTTAACCTGAACTGATGACATTTATTGGTATTTGGCATTTATCAATATTTAGTCTATTAGCTGGACCACTGTCTGCTTGATTAAGCCTGACGGCCTGACTTTGTTTCCCAGAAATCAGGAGATTTCAGGGAAACAGAAACCTTCCATTCCAATCTCCCCAAATAGCAACAACCAATTAGATGCCTCCCCCTCCCCTTCTCAATGCTCTCTTACTTGTGATGTAATTTCTTGTGTAAAAGCTATGTATCTTTACCACTTCTTTAGCCCTCCTACCGCGAGCTTATCTTGCGATGGGACGGCTCATCCTCCGGAGGTTTTTCAATAAACAACTTTTCTGCCTTCTACTGAGGGATCTCTGAGTAGTCATTTTGGGTAAGGGTCTTCTACATCCCTCACAGAGGAATCCTAAACATGATCCATAAATGAGCCTGTTCTAGGGGTGCCAGTGTGGGGACTTACCAAGTAAAACTTCATGAGAAAAAAAGAGCCTCCTCCTATCTCCTCTCATTAGAAATAAGGCTACCTAAAAGAAAAGTTGGTCAAAACCTCATGCCTGAGTGTAGAACAGACAGTAAGAAGAGTATACCTATCCTCTCAGGTAATCTAGCAGTGGTTCCTCAGGAGTAGACAAAGATGGTCTCTTTATCTCTTCAGGACAAATACTATTCCTAAGCTATTTCCTGAGATTCTTAAAATACCTCACAGATTTGGCAATATTTAACTTCTTTTCTCTATCCCCTTACTCCTTCCCCATTTTACATCCTGCATGGCAAACTTGTGACATGACATCTCCTTTTCCTTATCCATTCCACCTGAAGTTCCTGACACTTATGATACATTATCAATTTGAGTTATTTTTTTGAACACAAAAGAGTCCTATCAGAAAGCTAAGAATGGGGAGTAAGGATGATAAGAATATAATAATAATAAAGGAGTTTTTAATAAGTAAATGTATTGTCTTTGGTAATTTTAAAAATGATTATACCTAGCATATAATAGTTATTCAACAAAGGTTTATTGAATTGAAGAAATAATTAATATGAGCAAAATCAATTTCTAATTTTCTTAAATCAGTCCCCAGAATATAACAAATTCACCATTTATTAAATTCTATTGACTGAACTTTATTATGTGAAAACTTTACCTATTATTTATGCTTACAGAGCTATCGCCTATCGTCACCAAGAACTCCTTAGCAATCGATATCATGAAGACTGCCAGTTAATGAGCTGAAAACAGAACTAGGGGAAGAGTTAATATGGAAAAATGAAAATAAAAACTCAACAACAATGAAAGAAACAGAGATCATTTATTTTTGGAATTTCTTTAATGTCTGACAATAGAAGACATCTGGATTCTGATACTTGCTTTTTTAAAGGTAAAATTATTTATTTATTTTTAACCTTTTGAGTTACATGTTCTCTCTCTGCCTCACAACCCACCTTAGTTACTGAGAAGGAAAGCAAAATGATTTCAATTAATTATCCATGTGAATAATTTAAAATACATTTTCATATTAGCTGTATTGAAAGAGAATGAGAAGAAGAAGAAGAAGAAGAAGAAGAAGAAGAAGAAGAAGAAGAAGAAGAAGAAGAAGAAGAAGAAGAAGAAGAAGAAGAAGAAGAAGAAGAAGAAAGTAAGGAGAAAATGGTGCTTCAGTTTCCACTTATAACTCATCAGTTCTCTGGAAAATGGATAACACTTTTTCCTTACAAGTCTTTAGAATTATCTTGGATCAGTATACTAATCAGAGTAGCTAAGTTACAGTTGATCATCATTACAACATTTCTGTTAAGATGAACAATAATTTCTCAGTTCTTACTTCACTTTCTTCATATAATTAAATGCTCATATAAGTACTCATTCTCACTTTACTCTGCTTCACATTGTTCATTTAAGTCTTGCTATGATTTTCTGAAATCAATATCTTATAATTTTTACAGCATAAGAGTACTCCATCATAACCATATTTGAACTTGTTTAGACATTCCCCAGTTAATGACCATCAACTCAATTTTCATTTCTTTGCCACCACAAAAAGAGCTGTTATG
Source organism: Antechinus flavipes (assembly GCF_016432865.1). Taxonomy (NCBI): domain Eukaryota; kingdom Metazoa; phylum Chordata; class Mammalia; order Dasyuromorphia; family Dasyuridae; genus Antechinus; species Antechinus flavipes. Next base: position 291,067,606 of record NC_067401.1, on the reverse strand, counting down.
AATATTTCCATAAATATAGATCCTTTTTTATATCTTTGTGGGTACAAGCCTAGTAATGATATTGCTGGTCAAAAAGTATAAAAAGTTTGATACTCCTTTGAGTACAATTCCGATTTTTCCTACAGCAGGGTTGAACCAGTTTACAATTCTACCAACAGTTAGCAGTGGACCTGTTTTTCCTTTATCCTCTCCAGCATTTGTCATTTCTGATAGATATGAAGTAGGCATTTCAGAGTTGTTTTAATTTACATTTCTCTTATGAATAATGATTTAGAGCATTTTCATGTGATTTTAAATAGCTTTTATTTCTTATTGTGAAAAGTGTTTTTCATCTCCTTTGACCATTTGTCAATTGAGAAATGGCTCTTAGTATTATAAATTTTGTTGTTATTGTTGTTGTTGTTTTCTAGTTTATTTCTTGACTTTGAATTTTATATTAAAATTCACCTTTGCTCACCCTGAGAGAGTCACCTAAGCATTAGCCTATTTTGTTGCTTTTTTCAGAGCTAGTTCTGGAGTCTGCAAGTTTTTGGTGTTTCCAAGGTCAAACAACTAGAAAATGTCTGAAGTTAGATTTCAACTAAGAAAAATGAATCTTCATAATAGTTGACTAGTATAATGCCAGAAAAACTGAGGCAAGATAGAGATTAGAGCATTTTTAATATTTTATTTGGATTTCTGAGAGGGAGAGATTATGCTGGGGACATAATGCCCCCAAGGCTGTTGTCCAAAGCATCCAGAAGTGAATGTGAGTTCTCAATGACATATATATGCACAGGTACCTCCAGGCTGAGGTAGCTAAACAAAGTCAAGAAGTGGAGACTAAACTCTGGTGAGCTGGAATCTCCAGGCAGGGACCATCAATCTGGTTCTGACAAGGTGGAAGGTAGGACCATGAATTCTTGATGTTTTAGGAGGATTTAGAAACCAGGAAGGCTGAACTCCCCCTTTGTCTTCAGTTTACACATTTACAATATATAACCTTAGTGTAAATAGCCCTATATCAATCCTAATAATCAGGAGGAGGGGTTGTAAACCAGGGGGATTAAGGCAGAATAATTTAGGGAAACTGAGGCAAGACAATTAGGGAAATTGAATCAGAACAATAAAAGGAAACTGTGGCACAACACTAGCAATTTCTTTTTTATTCATTTATTCATTCATTTATTTGTTTGTTTGTTTATTTATTTATTTATTTGCTGAGGCAATTGGGGTTAAGAGACTTGCCACACAGCCAGGAAGTATTAAGTGTCTGAGATCAAATTTGAATTCAGATGCTCTTGACTTCAGGGCTGGTACTCTATCCACTGCACCATCTTGCTACCCCATAGAGTAGCAATTTCAAAGAGCATAATGGGATGAGAAATATTATCAACAAACCCAAATTGGAGTAGGCTGATTAGAACAGAGATGACATTTGTGGCAAAGTGTCATAAATATGACAATGGTATCTAAGACAGGGAGTTTTGATGAACAAGATTAGGGAAAAAGTGAAAAAGTAGACTAAAGTGAGAGCTATATAGCAGTGCACTACTAGGTTTACTATTCTCAAACTTTAAAGTAGAATTTGAAATGTTAGTGTTCCAGAACATAACTATACAAAAGATTACTCCCAGGTAGTCTTCTGTACTTTGTTGGTGGGGAATGTAATGACTGCTTCAAATAGCAGAATAACCCTCTACTTTTGTAGGCCTATGTTCTAAATAACAGAAGATTCTGATCTTCTAATAGCAAATAATAATAAAATAACAATGATAATAATTAGCATTTGTAAATTATCTAATTTGATTTTCACAATAGATTCTATTATTATCCTTACTATATGGATAAGGAAACTGAGGCAGACAGTTTAAATTATTTGCCCAAGATCACTAAACATTTGAGGTTTTTAGGTTCCAGTTTCAATGCTCTATATACTGTGTCCCTAAGAAAGATTAGCTTATACTTGGGTTACATAAAAGTTTGTACCCATAATGCAGGGTCTGCCATGATAACTATCTTTCCCAACTTTATATTTTTGAAAAATTAAGGAGTTCTCATTTTCATAAAGCTATATCTATCATATGAGGGTCAAAATGAAACTGTGGAACAAAGTTGAGCTACTTAGATTGCTGCTGATGGAAACTATTCCCAGTGTCATGAAAACTAGATTCTTATCTAAGAGTTTGGCCCTGAGTTTCTCCTATCTGGTCATCAAAAATAAATCTCTAAATAAGAAGATGATTTTTTTTTGGTATCAATGGTTTCAAAATGAGTCGATCATCCATATGTTTTGTCTATATGATGCTGTTGCAAAAGCAGACTACTTTTTATTCATAAATAAATAACCCATAAGAATTCCAGTGAATGCTTGTCAATAAAAAGATCATGCATCTAATAGATAATGGTAACATACAAATATCAAAGGAATTAATTTTGGGAGACACATATTCACCAATACATAAAATGTTGGATTTGTAGTCTGACAAACTGAGATTCAATGAATTCAGTCTGTGTTGACCCAGAGCAACTTATTTATTTTCTATAAAAAGGGAAAGAATAGGGGAAATAACAGGATCTACCTCACACATCACCTATTGAAGGAATCAAATGAAGTAACATATAAAGTTCGCTTTATAATTCTTTTTTTTGTTTTTCTTTTTTTATTATAACTTTTTATTGACATGCATAATTTTTTTTACATTATCCCTTGCACTCACTTGTGTTCTGACTTTTCCCCTCCCTCGATCCACTCCCTCCCCTTGATGGCAGGCAGTCTTATATATGTTAAATATGTTATAGTATATCCTAGATACAATATATGTGTGCAGAACCATACAGTTCTCTTGTTGCACAAGAAGAATTGGGTTTAGAAGGTAAAAATAACCTGGGAAGAATAACAAAAATGCAAATTGTCGACATTCATTTCCCAGTGTTCCTTCTCTGGGTGTAATTGCTTCTGTCCATCATTGATCAACTGGAACTGAATTAGATCTTCTCTTTGTCAAAGAAATCCACTTCCATCAGAATACATCCTCATACAGTATCGTTGTTGAGGTATCTTGCCAAGCCTCTCTGTATTCATCCTGCTGGTCATTTCTTACAGAATAATAATATTCCATAACGTTAATATACCACAATTTACTCAGCCATTCTCCAATTGATGGGCACCCATTCATTTTCCAGTTTCTAGCCACTACAAAGAGGGCTGCTACAAACATTTAGGCACATACAGGTCCCTTCTGCTTATTTGATCTCTTTAGGATATAAGCCCAATAGTAACACTGCGTTTTGTGATTCTTAAAGCACTATATAAAGGTGAAGTAAAAAAAAAATTGGAAATGCAATGTTATAATGAAAAATTCAAACTAAAATGATTTGGTCAAAGCATAGGAGCAGTTTTGGGAGTGGGGGTGGGGAGAAAACCTGCTCTGGATTTTTTTTGGTAGTTTTCATTCCTCTCTCATTTTCATCTTCTTCTCCAGCCTTGGCTTCTATTCTAAGCAACCAAAAACAACATACAGAAGAAGGGTGATGGGGAAAAACCAATGGGATTTAAAAAAAAAAATTAAGGTGTTTATTTTTTCTTCCCCATACCTAAGGTCATTTAAACCAAATTTCTTGCAATCAACAAATATATTTTGAGAAAGTGGGGCCTACAGGACTGTGTCAGGCATTGTGATGCAAAGAAATGTAAGCCATGATACCTGTCCTCAAGTATCTTTCAATTGGTTAAGATAACATAAAACCAAAACATTTTAAATGTTAGCAAATATTCCATCTTATAAAATTCCCTGTAATTTATAATGTCTAAAGACTATAAACTTGTTTACACAAGTGGATTAAAGTCACCACAAAGAATGTTTAAAAAAAAAAAAAAAAAAGCTTTATATATTTTTGGATTAAACCTTCCACCCAGAATGAGAAACTACATGGGACAACTAGGAAGTTAGAGATCTTTTCCTTCCAGCAAACACATTTTTAGGAAGACAAATGATTTGCAATGCAAAATATGAACTTACATTGTTTGCTAAAGCCAAGGTTAGCACCCAGCTGTGTCAAGAGACATTTATTGTTCTGTTTCCCTTGCCTTTGGGAAGAGTTTGCTATTATGTCTCTGTTGTGCTGTTCTCTGCAAGGAATTTGCAAACATGTTGGCTTTCCTTTAATATTCAGAAGAACTGGATTGAATTTCCTTCTCTACCAGCTGTGAGACCTTGGACAAACTAAGGTCCTTGCTTTTTCCTCTAAAGCTAAAAAAACAAACACGGAATCCAAACACACACAGACACACAGACACAGTATTTAGTGCATGTAAGTTTTGCTGGAAGATATTCAAAAATTATATATATATATATATATATCTTCTTTTTAAGTTCAAAAAAGCAAACAAACTTTAACATTTTCATGACTCTATTTATTATAGATTGTATATCTCCAGACTTCTACACTTATAGGAGATGAAAAATAACATAGAGGCAAGAACATTAGATTGTGACTCAGGAAATTTTTATTCAAGTTTCTATCCACCCACTAACTTCCTGATTGATCTTGAGCATGTAATTCACTGTGTCCCAAGTTCCACATGGTTAAAATGAGGAGTTTAACTGAGATAATATATGCCAACTTTGATATAAGCTTTTGAAATGATGGTGCTTAACATTGTCCTATATACAGGTTATTTTCCATAGAAAAATAATTTTCTAGTTCTAAATACTATCATCCTATTATTTATTGTGTTTCTAGAGTTCCCCAACTAAAAGAAAACAATCTGAAGATAAAGAAGAAAGCTGAACCCTAATATGGGCTAATCCATTAACAAGCATTTATATGGCACCTATAAAGTGCCAGGTATTGTGTTAAATACTAAATTTATAAATATAAAGAAAACAATAATTTTGCTTCTCAAAGAACTTATATTCTAATTGGGAGAAAACAGATTAGACAGATAGATAAATGATAGATGTTTATTACTATGGTTCCACAGAATAAATATAAAAGCTAATAAATATAAAATATAAAAGATGATATCATTGATGAATCATTTCAGTCATGTCTGATTGTGATCCCATTTGGGGTTTTCTTTGAAAAGATAACGGGAGTGACTTGACATTTCCTTCTCCGGCTTATTTTACCAATGAGGAAACTGAGGCAAATAAACTTAAACTACTTGCCCAGGATCACATAGTTAGTAAGTATCTGAGGCTGAATTTGAATTCAGGTCTTCCTGATTCTAGACTTGGTGCTCTATCCACTGTTAAATAAAAGATAATGAGGAAGGTGATTGCTCATGGTAATAACTGAGAAAACCTTCTTATTTAAGGTGATAATTTAGCTGTCTTGAAGACGAAGATAAATTCTATGACCTAGAGATAAAAGGAGTGGGTAACCATGCTTAGAGATGGTCTGCATAAAAGCATGGAAACCAGAGATAAAATGGTGTATGTGAAAAATATATGAGAAGGCCAATTTGACTATATCATTGTGTGAAGAAGGGGAAATAATGTATGAAGAAGCTAGAAATATAGATTGTGACAGGGTCCTGAAAGTATTAAAAGGTTAAGCAGAGTTTCATTTTATCTTAGAATTAAGAAGTCACTGGAGTTTACTAAGTAGTGGTATATTAGATTTTGTCTTAAGGAAAACAGTTTTGATAGCTATAAGGATAAACCAAAGTGAGAAGATATTTGAGATAAAGGATGTTATTATAATAATCTAGGTGAAAGATGACAAGGGCCAAAAATTAAAATAGTGTCTGTGTTAGTGGAGACAATGCATAGAAATAAGTTAACATATAAAACTTACTATGCACCAGACACCATGCTATAAAGCACTTTATAATTATTATCTCATTTGAATCTCACAACAGCCCTGGAAGGTAAATTTTATTATTAGCCTCATTTTACAGAAGAAGAAACTAAGATAAAAAGAGATCAACTGGCTTGTCTAAAGTCATAAATGTAGGATGTGTGTTTAAGACTGGATTTTAACTCAATTTTTCCTGACTCTAGGAACAATATTCTATCTACTGAGCCACCTAGCTACCTCTAGAAAAAATATCCAACACATGAAAAGCATGACTCTAAATGCATTATTTATGCATCAGCTTCCAGAACTCCTCAGAATATCTGAAATGAAATTGATACTGTTTTCCACACCAATATTATAGCTGCACTGGGGAGACATCACTTTTTATTAGTTCCACCCCTCTACTGAGATGTAATGGACATAAGGATTGACTTTCTTAAAAAAGGAAACTTTTTTTTAAGTACACACTGTGTTTTAAATATTCCATTTTAGATTTAAAAGCATGTCATCTTTTGTCCATAGCACATCATTTATCTACTTAAAGTTTCTGTTTTTTCTTTTTAGATTTAAATGATTTCTGATAGGAAAATGACAGAACTTCTTTTTTAGAAAATGTCAGGGTAAATTATGGTTTATGTTTATAGTGAAATATTATAGTCCCACAAGAAGGGAGAAAAGGGAGGATTCAGGGGGAAAAAAACAACTGGGAGGCCTGATATGAATACAGAATGAAGTTAGTAAAATCAAGAGAATAATTGACATGATGAATATAATACTATGATGAAAAACAACTTGGAAAATTTTAAGAATTCTGACCAAAACAATGAACAACCATGACTCTGGAGGATCTATGATGAAAGATACTTCCTCCCTCATTACAGAGGGATGATGGATAAGATGTGAAAAATGGATGTGGCCAATGTGTGGATTTTTTTACAGTGTATTTAAATTTTTTATTAAAGCTTTTTATTTACAAAACATATGCATGGGTAATTTTTCAACACTGACCCTTGCAAGATCTTTTGTTTCAAATATTCCCATCTTTCCCCCCCACTCCCTCCCTTAGCTGGCAGGTAGACCAATACTTGTTAAATTTGTTAAAATGTATGTTAAATCTAATATATGTATACATATTTATATAGTTATATTGCTGCACAAGAAAAAATCAAATCGAGAAGGAAGAAAAAAACTGAGAAGGAAAACAATATGCAAGCAAACAACAACAGAAAGAGTGGGTATGCTATATTGTGGTCCACACTCAAGTCCCACAGTCTTTTCTCTGGATATAGGTGGTTCTTTTCATCACTGAACAACTGGAACTGGTTTGAATCATCTCATTATTGAAGAGAGCCATGTTCATCAGAATTGATCATTGTATAGTCTTATTGTTGCCATGTATGATGATCTCCTGGTCCTGCTCATTTCACTCAGCATCAGTTCATGTAAGTCTCGCCAGTCCTCTCTGTATTCATCCTGCTGGTCATTTCTTACAGAACAATAATATTCCATAATATTCATATACCACACTTTATTCAGCCATTCTCCAACTGATGGGCATCCAATCAGTTTCTAGTTTGTTGCCACTACAAGAAGAGCTGCCATAAACATTTTTGCACATGTGGGTCCCTTTCCCTCCTTTAAGATCTCTTTAGGATATAATCACAGTAGAAACATTACTGGATCAAAAGATATACACAGTTTTGATTTCTTTTTCAGCATAGTTCCAAATTGCTCTCCAGAATGGTTGAATCCGTTCTATGTGAATGTTTTGTTTGACAATACTTATACAAGGAAGATTTTTAAAATGAGAGTAGGAAGAAAAGTGTAATGACAGATGTACATGTTTTAAAAATATCAAAACATTAACAAAGTACTTTTTAAAATATTCACAGAATAGAAAAAAGCTTAGAAGGAAAGATAAGTTGGAAAGCTTTGGAACTATTGTACTAAATATAAAAAAAAATCTGTATATATTGAAATTGTAGTTTCTTGAACAATTTTTTTTCTGTACTTTGGATATGGAGATATGTTCCTTAAGTTATATGTATATATTTATCTATATGTATATGTGTGTATATACATGTATATATAAAACATTTATGTAAATAAGTTTCTATATGTGTGACTATAATATATATATATTTGATCACATATGTATAAGTAGATGATAGATATATGTTTATCCTTATACGTGTGTGTGTGTGTGTGTGTGTGTGTGTATAAATGATATTTTAGGCACAGACTTGTCATGAGGATTAAATGAGAGAAAAGATGAAAATAATTGGTAATGAATTGAATATAGCTAAAGCCTTTCTTTTGACAGTTTTTCTCCCTCTATTTTATACTCACGAAGCACAACTTCATAGAAAAGGTTAGATATTGAAGCAACTGTATAGCTTCAATCCCCTTATTTAACAGATGAGGAACATATTCCCCTGACTGTTGAAGTGGTTTGTCTAGGTCATATAAGTTGATGGCAGACATGGAACTAGATTTTAGATGTTTTAAGTTCTCTTCCAATGCTCCTAAAAATACAGAAGGAAAGCAATGTGTGATGGAAACTCAAAGATTGAAAGAGAAGGTGTGTGTACAGCTCCATAATGCTTCTATTTTAGCTCTGAGATGCAATTAATGTTCTAAGAGTTAAATAGTAGGATACTTGATTTAGTCCCATAATTTTTAACATTTCACAGACTCACAACATGGGATTTGGAAGGGATGTTTGATGTAATCTAATCCAATCTATACCTGTATAGGAATAATCTTTATAATATATCTGAGTAATTCAACAGCATCTTATAATCTTTTAGTGATGAGAAACTAACCACTTTCTGAAATAGACCATTCCATATATTTATTTTTTTAATTATCTTACATTTTTTCAGTTTTCAGTTATTTGTTTTCTCCATTCCACTTATTTCGCTTTCAAGTAAGCAAATAAAAAACAAGGAAAGAAAGAGAAAGGGAGGGAAGAATGAAGGGACAGAAGGTTGAAAGAGAAAAGGAGCAAAGGAGAAAGGAAAGGCAAAAAGGAAGGGTAGGAAGAAAGAAAGAAGTAAAAAGGAAGAAAAGAGAAGGAAAGGAAAGAGGAAGAAAGGAAGAGAGGGGGGAAATGAAGAGAGAAGGGTGAAAAAGGAAGGTAGAGAAGGAGAAAAAAGACAACAGGTAAAATAGGAGGAAGAAAGTGAGAGCTCTTTTAGTTCATACAAGTCTTTCCATTTTTTTTGAAACTATCTATTTTTACATTTAATACAGGACAGTATTGTTTCATCACATTTACATATGACATTCTACTTTTGCACATATCAGGACCAACATGATAGCTGCTCTTCTATATGATATCCTTAAATAGTTAAAAAAAAAATACAGCACATTCCTAAGTTTCCTCTTCTCTCCTCTGATAAATAGCATTAGTACTTTTGAATTCACATGGCGATAGTTTCTAGGCTATTCAATCTCTTGACCATATTCTTTTTGGACACATATCTGAGCTTGTCAATTTCCTTCTTAAAATGTACCACTAAAAACTGAACAGAATAAAGTATATTTAGGCTTAAAGAATACAGAACTATCATCTTCCTAATTTTGGACATTATTCTTTGTTAATGTAGCTTGAGCTCATTAGACAGAGAGGGAATTCAACAACAAATCTAACTTAGTTTCAGCTTGTAATTTCCCTGATTTTTTGGTCCCTACACACATACACAAAATGTTGTATTAGATACTCTTTCCTGTCCTGTGATTGTGAGACCAAGATGCTTCTAATTTCAAGCCTTAAGGATAATGACTACATTAGTAACCAGCATTAAGGCCCTGTCACTCTCTTTCCTTATAAGTAAAGATTACCATCTGTATGGGTCCAATGGTGAGACATGATTGGACAAATGTTTATTCTATAGATCAAAAATAATATCATTAAAAATATTTCTTGTACAGGTGGAGCCACGATGGTGGAATAAAGGCAGGATGTCATCCAATCTGTCCCTGAAACCTCTCCAAGTTCCTTTAAATAATGGCTCTAAATAAATTTTAGAACATCAGAACATTCAAAAGAAGGAATAGAACATTTTCAGCCAAAGGCAACTTAGAATGTCAATAGAAAAGGTGTGTGGCTTTTAGTGGTCTGTGGTGGGAGTCAGTCCCATCCCTAGACCCAGAGCCAGACCTAGTCCAGGGCCCCAACTTTAGCAAAGCAGGACCTCTGGATCAGCAACAGTGCTAGAGGCTTCTGAACCCCTCAGCCTAGGGACAACATGAAGGACTTGGAAATTCAGCTAGAAGGTCTGTGGAACCAGGGTGAGAGCCCAGCATACGCCAGTGCAGCCCTGGCCCCAGTCCCAACTCAGCTGCCAGCTCCAGCCCTAGCCCAGGCCCACCATCAGTGAGGTGGGACCTCTAATTCAGCAGTGGTGCTGGAGGCTTCTGGACATCTTGGCCTGGGAACACTAGGGAGGACTTGGAAGGTTAATGGAGAGGATCTGTAGCAACATGTTGGGAGACTAGCATGCAGTCCCAGTACAGGTCACAACCACACAGTCCTAGCCCCAATCCTGGCTCTGAAGCAGCAAAGAAGGATTCTGTTGTTTTAGTACACTTGATGTTACAGCTATATGGGCAGGGACACCCCTAACAATTTCAGGGCAGAAAAGAGTGCTTCTGGTCAGGTTCCTAAAGGGTCTCTGAAAACAGGTACATAAAATCTCTGAAGCTTGGGACAATGTATCCTCCACCCTGAAGCCCTACCTTAACAGAGTTAAAAGCTGAATAATAGGCTAGGAAGATAAACAGACAACAGAAAATGTTTCTGACCATTGAAAGTTACTATGGTGATAAGGAAGATCAAAACATACAATCAGAAGAAAATACAAAGTCAAAGCTCCTAGATGCAAAGCTTCCAAGAAAAAATAACAATTGGTCTCAGGCCATGGAAGAAATCAAAAGGGATTTTAATAATAAGAGAGATAGAGGGAAAATTAGGAAAATAATTTAAAATAATGCAAAAAGAAATACAAGAAGCCAATGAGAAGAATGTCTCAAAATTTAAAAAAGGCAAATTGAGAAAAGAGGTACAAAAGCTCACTGAGGGAAATAATTCTTTAAAAATTAAAATTGAGCAAAGTTAATGACTTTATGAGAAATTAAGATACAATAAAGCAAAGCCAAAAAATTAAAAAAAAATGAAAAATGTGAAATGTCTCATTGGAAAAATAACAGAACTGGAAAATAGGTTCAGGAGAGATAATTTAGAAATTATCCTCTACATCATTTTTCAAGAAATTATCAAGGAAAACTATACTGATATTCTTGAACTGGAAGGTAAAATAGAAATTGAAGGAAGCCACCAATCACCTCCTGAAAGAGATGCCAATATGAAAACTCCCAGGAATATTTTAGCCAAATTATAGAACTCTCAGGTCAAGAAGAAAATATAGTGGGAGTCATAGTCAGTGTAACACAAAATTTAGCAACTTCTACATTAAAGGATGAGAGAGCTTGGAATATGATATATGGAGAGCAATGCAGTTAGAATTACAAGCAGCAAAATTGGATATAATATTTCAGAGTAAAAGGTGGTCATTCAATGTTATAGAGGATTTTCAAGCATGTATCCAGGACTTAATGGAATATTAGATTTTCAAGTACAGAATTCTGAAGAAGCATAAGGAGGTAATTAGCAAAGTGATATCATGAGAGACTCAATAAGGTTTATCTGTTTACATTCCTAAATGGGAGTATGATACTTGTATCTCATTAGAACTTTCTCCTTAATTTGGCAATTAGAAGCAGTATATAAAGACAGAGGGCACAGGTATGAATTGAATATGAAGGGATAATATCTTTTTTTAGTGATGTAATTAAGGGAAAGGAGTGTTTTGGGAGAAAGGAAAAAAGAGAGGTAGAATCATTCAAATTATCTTCCTTAAAAAAAGAGATGAGAAAAAGCTTTTATACTAGAGGCGAAGAAAGGGCAAAAAGGAAGAGAGAATAAATCTTACTCTAATCAGAATAATATATATATTCAACAGGGGTAAAGAAATCTGCCTTACCCTGAAACAAAATAGAAGGGGAATGAGATATGGGAAAAAAGGAAGGTGATAAAAGAGGGGGCATATTAGGGAAGAGAGTGATAAGTACAACATACTTTTTAGGAGGGCAGACTAAAAGGAGAGACAACAAATTAGAGGAAATATAGTTGGCAATAGTAATTGAAAAAAAATTTTTTGAAGCAAATTTCTTCTTAAGCATAGAGGTAAGTAAATCAAATTTATATAAAAAAAGCCATGCTCCAATTGATAAATCATCAAAAGATATGATTTCTGTCCAAGGGACTATAAAGTCATGCACATCCTTTGACCTAACAAAATCAGTACTAGACATGAATACCAAAAAAAAATTTTTTTTGAAAAGAAGAAAATGACCTATATATACAAATAATATTCACAGCATAGCAAATCTTCTCAGGGAAAAAAATTTTGGAAATTGAAGGGATGTCCATCAATTGGGGAATGCCTTAATAAAGTGTGGTATGTGTTTATGATGGGATATTATTTTTCTGTAGGAAATGATGAGCAGAATACCTGACGGGGAAAAAATCCTGGGAAAATATTTCTTTCTTTTTTAATTAAGGCTGTTTTTCTTCAAAATGTACACATAAAAATCTTTTAACATTCACCTTTGCAAAACTGTGTTCCAAATTTTTTCCTTCCCTTGCCCCCACCCCCTTCCCTAGATAAAAGTAATCCTATATGTTTAACATGCACAATTCTTCTAAACCTGTTTCTACAATTATCATGGTGCACAAGAAAAATCAGGTCAAAAAGTGAAAAAAGAGAGAGAAAGAGAGAAAGAAAAAGAGAGAGAGAGAGAGAGAGAGAGAGAGAGAGAGAGAAAATGCAAGCAAGCAATGATAAAAAAGATGAAAATGCTATGTTGTGGTCCACACTCAGTTCCCATAGCCCTCTCTCTGGATGCAGACAGCTCTCTTCATCACAAGACAATTGGAACTGGCCTGAATCACCTCATTGTTAAAAAGAGCCATGTCTATCAGAGTTGATCATCACATAATCTTATGGCCATGTACAATGATCTCCTGGTTCTGCTCATTTCACTCAGCATCAGTTCATGTAAGTCTCTCCAAGCCTTTCTAAAAATCTTCCAGCTGATCGTTTCTTATACAATAATATTCTATAACATTCATGTACCATAACTGATCCAGCCATTTTTTAATTGATAGGCATCCACACAGTTTTCAGTTTCTTACCACTACAAAAAGGGCTGCTACAAACAAAAAAAATATATATTTCTCATTAGTTGCTTTATCAAGCAAACATAATGACACATCGGATGACATATCACTCTACTGTATACCTTTCACCCTTCAAACCATTAATTTTTTTCATAAAAATTGTTTCATACAATGGGTGCATTTATGTTGCATAGACACTTTATGAAATTATAGTATACAATTATAGAGAAAGAGATAATCTCAACGGCACAAAACTTTGGTTCCATTTCTGGCTTGATCACATACTAGCTGTGTGATCCTGAACAGGTCATAATCTTTCATTGTCATAGGCAACTTTAAAAGATGTTAATCTTCATATACATAAACACATATGTGTATATACATGTATGCATATATATGAAGCTATGTGGATTTTCAGTGATAGAAAGTAGTCAAAATTACAGATTTCATCACATTTCCTCTTACTTCTAAAGACATTAGTTTAAAAATTCTAAATTATATCAAATATATTACAATGTATTATGAAGGGCTTGTTTTATAGCTATATTAAGAGAACCATAGAATTGTCCAAAGGAAGTGAATTCTAACAAACATTTAATCCAATCACCCCCCTTCTATTAACCAGATGGAGAAACCAGGGACTTTGAGGTGAAGTAATCAAATAAAGCTCACCTCGCTGGCTAAATTGTGTCAGGTTTCCTGGTTCTAGTCCAATATTTTTTTCAGTGTCCAACTTCACACACACACACACACACACACACACACACACACATACAATACTGCCTATAACACATTTGTTCTCTTTATCTCCACATTGATACAGACTCTAATACATCAATATTGTTTCCCAGTTATGGAACATTCAGGGAGCCATGTATGATGTTTGCAAAACCTTTAGTAGTGTTCTAACATCATGTTTGAATGTTCACATCGACTGTTTTAAGGTGACATTTATTGCTTACAAGGAAGGAAATGATCAGGTGAAATCTGGCCTCTAAAATAACAATTGGATAGGTTTACTTCTTCTACAGCATATTCTTCTAGACACCTTTGTGATATATGTTGCAACTGCACAGGAGTGATAGGAAGGTTGATATTTAATAAGGAGAGAACAGCTTGGAATGTGCCGATGCAAAAAAGGAATCTACAGGGTAGAAACAGGCAGGAAAAACAGGCTTAGGGTTGCAGTCTACATAAAAGGGAAAACGGTTTGGCTTCAGGAACTCACCCAGCATGAGAGGGAATATCTGAAAGGCTTTAATCCAAGCTGCAAATTGCCCAGTGACAAAGATATTGATGAACTGAATGGGAAGCAGAGTTGAGAAGAAAGTGATGAAAGCTTTGAATCACTGGTGAAACAAAATTCAGTTTGTTTGGGTAAAGATGAAAGGCTTTTGGATTTGTAGCCAGGGGATGCAGCTTAAAATTGTTACTCTAAAACTTGCAGCTAATGCCCCTTGGACAAGTGACTTTACTTTCCTGAAACTCAGTTTCTTCATCTGCAAATGAGTGGTTGGACTAGATGAGTTTTTAGGTTCCTCAGTCTATAACATACATGCTTCTAGAATGCAAAGAATATTTCACTTTTGCCTTTGTTTCTATCCCCAGGGCCTAGAACAAGGCCCGGTATATAATCAATAAGCATCTAAGTGCCTAGTACATTTTGGAAATACTGCCAAGCTATGGAGATGAAAAGAAATTCATAAATAATCCTTGCTCTCAGGGAACTCATCATCTAGTGGAGGAGACATGCAAACAACTATATAGAATAAAGCTATTTACAGGATCAAATGATGATCACCAACTAAGGGAAGGTACTATACTTTGAAGGGGATTGAAAATGATTTCTTGCAGTTTGTTGTTTAGTCATGTCTGACTCCAATAATCTTTTGTAGAGTTTTCTTGGAAAAGATATTGAGTTGTCTTTCATTTTTTTCCCAGCTCATTTTACAGAGGAGAGAACTAAGATAAGTAGGGTACAGGGTCTTGATCCAGATCACCCAGCTACTATATGTCTGAGGCTGGATTTGAACTCACTCTTCCTGATTTAATTCCCCATACTCAAACCTTCTATCTACCCTTGGCTGCTTGTAGAAGGCTAGCTTTTATCGGGGACTTAAAGAAAGCCAGGGAAGTTACGAGTCAGAAATGAGGAGGAAGAACATCCCAGGCTGGGGAAACAGTCAGAGAAAATGGTAGAGGCAGGAGATAAAAATGATTGTCTAAAGAAAAGGATGCTACTGAATGACACAATAAATGTCTTTGGGGAAAGGGGATTGCAAGAGGGTTTAAATTATAGGAAAATTAGAAAATGCGGAAAAGACTATGAATGGCATTGAAGCCAACGAGAGGATTTTATATATGACCTTCAAGGTGACAGGGAGACATTGGAGTTTACTGAGTGTAGTGGTGATAAATACTTGTGGATCAATTTTCTTTTTTTCAATTAAAATTCTCTAATGTGTCACTGTAGTAAGTAGAGCGTAAGTTCTGACCTACTAGTTTTGAAAAAGTTTCAAGGACAAATTATAGCACAGGTTATTGATTTAAAATTGAAAAGGAATCTCCAAAGTTATCATACCCAAATCATGTTTTTTTTAGTGAAATAAAGGGAAGCCTAGAGAGCCTAATACCTCACCAAAGAGAAATTACCATAACAGAGCTTCCCTGACACAAAATTCAACAGTTTCTATTATACCACTCTTTGTGTTACCATTTGGGATTTTCTTGGCAAAGATACTAGAGTGGTTTGACAATCATCTATTATTGTTAATTAATGGAGTTGGAAGGATGAGGAATTCATCAAAGTCATAGTTCCATTAAGTGACAATAAACAAAGAAGATGCTCTTCAATATGAACCGGCTATAGGGAGGTACAAAATGTAGATAGAAGATCATAAGATATAAAATAGAAAGACTATCAAGATTACCACGATAGTAAAAACTCCCATCATCCATTTCTTATAAAGAGCTGCTATAGTAGAGAGGATAAATCCTATTACTTGAGAAATGTAACATTTTATGAGGCACAGCACTAAAGAGCTATTTCAGCAAGATGGAAAGAAGATTGAGAAATTTCAAAATGGCAGGAAGAAGTGAAGAGTTGGATACTTACAAGTAACAATCTCTTTTATCATATTTTAAAACACCAGTTAAACTGTCTATGGGGTATTTTATTTTAAATTGAGTCAATTCTCTTATCTGCATTTAAAGAATCTAAAGCACATGTAATTCCACATTGACTTTCTCCTTGCTCTCTCTCTATTCCCCTAGTTCTTCTCCAAGTTATCTCTCCAAATTTTGTGTATACATACACAAAACAGGCAACCATTTTTAAAATACAAATCTTCAATGTAAATAGACTACTTGTGAAATTTTATATCAGAGTAGCATAATGTAGGCAATGGATTTAATATGTGGTATCTAAGGCATACTATCCAATGCCTAAAGCTATCCTGGCACTAAAAGTTTATATAAGCCAAAGAGTTAGCAGATCTGGCAGGATCTACTAAAAGGGAATAGCACCAACAAAAGGGAATGTTTGTTTCAGTCTACCTGAGATGGAGACTTTTGTGTTAAATAGAATTTTATTTTTCCAAATACATGCAAAGATAGTTTTCAATATTCACCCTTGCAAAACCTTGTGTTCCAATTTTTTCTCCCTCTCTCCTCTCCTTCTACCCCTCCAAGACAGCAAACAATCCAATGTATGTTAAACGTGCAAAATACATAAGAAAAAATCAGATTGAAAGGGGAAAAAGATGAAAAAAGAGAAGAAAAACAAGCAAAGGAACAAGAACAAAAAGATGGAAATCTTTTGCTTTGGTGAACATTTAATCTTTGTAGATCTCTCTCTGGGTGTGGTTGGAATTTTCCATAACAAATCTATTGAAAAAAGAAAGGGACATTTAACAACATGCATCACAGGGTAAGAAACTTCAGAAGTAACAGCATCTTATGAAGCTGCCTCTAAGGAAAGTATATATGAATTGTAAAAGGTGTAAAAATGGGCAGCTTTAGATAGTGATTAGAGATTTGGACATGGAGTCAAGACATCTGGCTTCTAATTCTGCCCTTGATAATTATTAATTCTCTGATCATTGGCAAGATATAATATTTTAGAAGGCCAATTTATTCAGTAAAATGGAATAATAATGCTTTACATTTTGCACAAAATTTTAGGAAGAAATTGCTTTGCAAACCTTAAAGCACTACATTTTCCATTTTCCATTCTTATTGTTGTAATGAACAAGTATTTATTTCTTAAGTATCTGCATTGTGCTGGGCATAAAGATATGTATTGGAGATAAAAGACAAATGTGAATGCTTCTTACTGAACTGAAACACTCAAAGTGTTTCTTGTTGGCATTATTATTGTTATCAGCAGGTATTTATTAAGTGCCTGCTGTGTGTCAGGCACACTGGGGATATAAAGACAGAAGTGAAACAGTCCTGGCTTTAAGGAGTTTATATTCTTAATGTTCATGAATGAGTTGGAGGAAGATTCTTTAGTAATGAAATAAAAAAAAAATTCCAGAAATCTTGAAATTTTATTGAAAACTAGAATGTATGGGACATTCAGTGTCTTGGGAGGCTTTTTCATGTCCTATGTTTCCCAAGAAGTCATTTCTTGCTGCCTATGAGGAAGTACTTTTCTGAGTTGCAACATAACTACAGCCTACCCACCTCTCAGGGTTATTATTAGGAAAATACTTTGTGAACCTTAAGATTTGAACTAGCACTAAAAAAAAAAAAAAAGAAAGAAAGAAAGAGAGAGAGAGAGAAAGAGAGAGAGAAAGAAAGAAAGAAAGAAAGAAAGAAAGAAAGAAAAAAGAAAAAAGAAAGAAAGAAAGAAAGAAAGAAAGAAGAAAGAAAGAAAGAAAGAAAGAAAGAAAGAAAGAAAAGAAAGAAAGAAAGAAAGAAAGAAAGAAAGAAAGAAAGAAAGAAAGAAAAAAGAAAAATGGTTTAGAAGTCATTATCATTCTGCTCAGATCAACCTCTTTCTGGCTGAAAGCCAAACCAAAAACCTCCATTAAGTAGAAGGAAATGGCCTAAGAAACCAGAGGATTTTATAGCATCTCTAGCTGCCAAATACTGGGAAAGAGGTTGAGAGAAGGTAAAGAATATTTTCATCTGCTGTGTTCTGCCCAGTTAAACTTTCATAATTGCTTTATATTTGGAGCTTTAAGATGATGAGCCACATATAAAATTAGCTGACTTTCTTTGAATACCTACTTACTGCTTATTTTGAAGACCATTTTAATATTTCCATTAACAGATTTTTATGTATAGTAATAACTATCAATACAAGAGCTTAGACTGCTTTACAACTATTTATATACAAATTAATTTAAAGCCTAAAAAATGTCACAACTTTTCAGTTTTTATCTATAAGTCTTCATAAGAAATATCAGTCCATTCATTCCCATTCATTTTCCTTGTAAATTGTCATAAATATATCATATTTTATTTAACTATTTCTTCATTATTGAATTCTAAATTGAGTTAATTCCATTTGTTTGTCTCAATTACAAAAATATTGATAAGATATCTATGAACAGAAAACTTTTTCAATGTATTTTCAAGTTATCAATTACAGAATTATTGGATTAAAATGAGGTTAAGTTGATAATTTTTATTCCATATTTTTAGATTGTTTTCAAAGGATTTTTTTCTTAGTTCAGAACTCCAACAATGATTCCCTTATAAAATTATCACTAAATAACCCTAACAATGCTGCATTTTGTTTTTTTCAAAACTATTTTTGCCAATGTGATGGGTATAAGGCTATAACTCCTAGATGTTTTGATTAGCAAAGGTTATTTTAAAAATATATAAACAATTTACAATGATCAGTTGCAAATAACTAAGCAATTCTCAAAAATTCAATAACCTAAAATAATTCCAAAGGATTCATGATGAAAAATGCTACCTACCTTAATGGTATCAATGTTATCAAGAGATTATCTAAAAAAGTCACAAATATCAGAAATAACAGCATCTTATGAAATTACTTCCTAAAAAAGGTGTATATGAATTGTAAAAAATGTATAATGGGCTAGTTGATATAATGACTATATTCACATGGACATGGAGTCAAGACATCTGGCTTCTAATTCTGCCCTTGAAAATTATTAGTTCTATTATCTAACTTTAGTGTTACTCAACTTTGTTGTTATTGTTTTAGCATTCTTCACTCTAGCATGCCAAAATAAAACAAACAAAAACCATTTATCTTTTGTTTTGTTTTGTTTTTTTTTTCATTTTGTATTTTCTTTTACAACAGGACTAATATGGAAATATGTTATGCATGATTGCACATGTATTGTATCAAACTGAGGGAGAGAAAAGAAGGGAAGGAAAGAATTCAGAACTAATTTTTTGAAAGAATGTAAAAATTATGTAATTGAGAAAATATAAAATATTAAATAAATGCAACATGTAAAGCATTAGCAAAATTGAAGTGTCTGAATAGTAGAAATATCAAGATGTGGTGTCATGGGCAGGTCAGCCTCCCAAGTTTTCAATTGACTAATTCATTATAATTTTTTACCAGCTGAAGTCAAATTAGATGTAAGATAAGTAATGAAATCCAATTAACTTTATTCAATTCAAATAAACCAACCTTTATTAAAGCTAGCAAACTTCTTTTCTAGAAAGAATAAATTTAGATAGGTCATAGTTCTTGTCTTCATGGAGCTTTAAATCTAATAATGAAGAATATGTCTGGAAAAAGAAGGAAGAATAATAACAAAAGTGTAAGTACCTGCTATCTCTAAGGCAAGAATCCTGTTTTCAGAAATGGACATTTTCATTCAAATTACTAGGTAGGGTTTTTAATCATTTTTTTTTTTTACAATTTGAAATTCTCAAAAAAATTTGTGTGGCAAAAAAAAATGGAAAATTATAGGATTCTGGAAATGGTATCTAACTATCTTCTTTCTATCTATTTATTTACTGTTATTTTGGGTTTGGATTGATTTGGTTCAATTCAAACTTTCAATTTCATTGGTGTATGGAAGTCCAGATGAAGAATCTCCATCTAACCAATGTAGATCAACAACTGTTCTTTAGTTTAGAATTTCAAAGACTTTACAGGGGCACTGAGAGTGCTTTGGTTAAAGACCAAAATTAAGCAAATGTTAAAAGGAGAATTTAAAACTAAATCCTACTGACTCTAAGGCCAATTCTCAATGCCCCAAGTCAGCTACCTCTTGAGAAATATATAGATGTCAACTTTATTTACCACTTATTAAATGGAGGAACTAAAATGCAGCTTTTTAAATCCCTCAGGAACCATTGAATTTAGTGGTATCAATATTGTTATTTAATATCATCAGTAGTGTGGTCTCTGAAAGAGAGGAATATATTTGTATTTGTTTTTCTTGCTAAGAATCCTTTTCTGGATTTTGTCTTTTTCCTTTAAAAATAGTTTTGTAAACATCATATTGCTGTTATGGAAATGTAAATGTTCAAACCAAAGTATAGCCATCCATTTCTCTTGAGTGCAGCACAACTCCTTAACCATGAAAAAATAATTGGAGATCATCGGTTCATCTTCAAATGACCATTCCTGTTCCTACTGAGCCCTTTTTAAGTAGAGCATTTTGATACACACAAATCAAAAGATTTAACATTTAAGGAATATTAACACCTTTTGTTTTCTATGGACTGACAAAATCAGTACATTTGACATTTTCCCCCTCCATATTTAACTGGCTGCAAATAGGAAGGAATAAGAAATTTGCATGCTGCAAGAAAAATGTGTCAACAAAAATAAACATCATTGAACATCAAGGTTACAAGGATCATATGAATTACTTATAGATCATTGAATATGTCTTTCATTTTTCAAAGAAAAATATTCATGGTAAAAATAATAAAGCTAGCATTTATATAGTGCTTTAAGGTTTGCAAACTACTTTACAAATGTCATTTTATTTGATCTTCCCAACAATCCAATGAGGTAAGTACTATTATTATCCTCTTTTTATTGATAAAGAAAAAGAGACATAAAGAATTTTAAAAGTCTATCTAGGGTCATAAAACTAGTAAGTACCTGAGAATGAATATGAAAGTCAAATCTTGATTCTAGGTTTAATACTTTATTTTGTCATATACTTTCCTATTTCCTAGATTATAGATCTAGAGCTGAAAATAATCTTAGCAGCAATCTAGTCCAATTCCTATATTTTACAAATAAAGAAACAGGTCCATAGGAAACAAATAACTTATCCAAAGTCACACAAGCAACAAGCATCCAACATGAGAAATGAACGTTTGCCTTGAAATCTAGGTCTCCCTCTACTATTTTATAATGTCTTTCAGAGAACTAGACAGTTTAAGTAACTTATTTAAATGATTTAAATGTCAAAGTTAGTTGATAAAAAAAGCTCACATTAATAGAGAATCTTAAGGTTACAATATTCTTTCCCCATGATAAGTCTGTGAGGATAGTTAGTACAGATACTATTATCCACATTTTATAGATGAGGAAATTGAGGGTTTGAAAAATGAAAATGATATAATGACTTTAGAGTAATGGAGCTAATGAGTAAGAGAGCCAGGATTTGGATCCAGGAAAACTTATTCTAAGATCAAGATTCTTTCCAATATATCAAATACGTTAGGTGGTAATATGTCCCAATAAAGTCTCCTGGTACCTAATGTATTCCCAACAAGAGCATAATATATTTACTTTTGGGGTTCCAGTTTTATCATGTAAGAAGTATGATGGAGAGTTATTGAATTTTCAATGTGAGCATTTACCCTTCTGAACTTGGCAAATACTACAAATCATGGCTTGATTCAATTATTTGTTGGATGTCAAGACTTAAGAAAATAATAGAGAAAATGTAATTATGCACATTAAACTTAAAAGTATATCATGTATATGTTTTTTGTTTTGTAAGAGAAAGCTGGTTATTAACCATTTATTTTCACACTTCTTTTTCATCTAAAACTCTATTATTGTAGAAGCTGGAAGCAGGATTAGAAACCGGATACAGGTAAAGAATTCATGGTTACACAGCATTTTGGGAAGGAAAAAAAGTGACCTCAGAGACTTCATGAAATGGGAATTCAATATGAGTTACCAATATGATATAATGACCAAAAAGGTAACACTATCTTGGACAGTACCAACAGGATCATAAATTATAGGAATAAGGAAATAATATTTAATTATTCAATCAACCCCAAAACATTTATTAAGCTCTAACAATATAGCAGTTATTATATGATATATTCATAAAAAGAAGGAAAGTAGCCCTTTCCCTCACGAGTTTTACATTCTAAGGAGAAAGAATATATCAATGCATTTTAGAATAAAATTCAATATTTAATAAATATAAATAAAAAGCAAACATTTTTGTAAGATGTAAGACCTACATAAATGAAATGCACCAGGGGAGACTGTGAAAGGCTTCATGCAGAAAATGGAACTTTCTCTGAGTCTTGAAGGCAATCAGGGAAAATTTCTGTACTCTGACCTGTTTAGATTATATCCAATTTTTTGAGCTCTGAAGACTACATTCCATAGACACTGAAAACTGGATAGTATCCAAAGGGGACAATCACAACCAGGATGGTGAAGAGCCATGAGTTTATGTCATATAAAATCAGTTAAAAGAACTTGTTTTTTTTCTTTTAAGAAGAAACAAATAACAAATACCTGATAACTCTGTTCAAATATTTATAAGAGTTGTTACCTAGCTGAGAGGTTAAGCTTGTTCTGTTTGGAATCAGAAATTATAACCCAAGAATCAATTGTAATATAGAAACATGCAAATTTAGACTTGAAGTCAGCAGGAAAAAGCAAACAAAGCAAAACAAATCCCCCTGACAAATAAAGAGGTCCAAAATTAGGATGTATTGTCTCAGGAGATGATGAGCTTCCCCTCATGGAAGTCTTGCATTGAGAATTAGTGTGTGTCCACTTTAATTAGTTTATTGAAAAATAAGTAAAATGGAAATAGAATGGAAAAATTATTCTTAGATCTTTAGAGGCACTGGACCCATGATTTGAATAATTCTCAATTTAATGAATATGGATGTCTACTTTTGCCACTTAAAGTTTAGAGTTTCATGGAGACATCGAGTTGCCCTGACTACTGTTAGGTTCACTATAATGGGGACTACTTTTTAGCTATTGGTGGGAATGAGTGGCTGATGAGATCTCTTCCAACTTAAAGTGTTGTGACTCCATCATTTCTACTCCTATCTATGGATTTTCATCACTTTGATAAAGATAAGCAAAATTAACTTTTCAAAATAAATAACTATTTTTAAAGTATCAAAGAATCATTCTAGCAGCTAGGTGGTGTAGTAGATAGGTCGAGTCATAAAGACATGGATTCAGATCTAGCCACAGATACTTACCAGTCGTGTGACCTTTGACAAATTACTTAATTTCGATCTCATTTTCTTTATCTGAAAAAAGTAAATTTTGCTACTGCTTCAAGAGCCATCTACTCACTGGTATTTCTCTTGATAATTACAGGCATTTGAAATATCAAAAAGTAATGTAAAATCCAAGGGATCTAGAACCTCCATGGATATCATTTCTGAGGATTTGAAAAGGGCTAAATCTCAGTGACATATTTTAAAGCATGAGGTAAATTAGTCTAGTCTGTGTCACAAATTATGTTTATCTTTTCCCTTGAACAGTCTAATCACTACTAGTCATACCTCTATACCTATCCATGCCTAGACTATAGAAAACCATATAAGAATGAGGAAATTTCTCGGTAGTATTTTGTCTTCTCTATGGAGTAAAGTATGCAAATTCACATATTAGGAATGAGGAATAAATGGACATTTCATGAGGAGGATCCATAGGAAAAAAAAAAAGCTTTAGGAAAGGGAAGCTTTGACAAATATAGGGAAAGGACTAGGATTTTCAGAATCTGAGGGGGAAAGTAGCAACAGCAAAATTTTCCCGAAGTCTTTACATCTGTATCAATATATAGTAACCAAATCACATCATTGAGTGTCACAATGACTGCTTTAGGTCTCAAATCTCAATTAGATTAGCAGGTATATTTTACTCATGCCATAGGCTTGGTTGAGCATTCCTACTGGAAAGAGCCTCATCTGGGAAGGCAATGTCCTGTGTTCATCACTGAATATGTTCCTCTTCCGCTTTTCAATAGTTAATAATTTAACTTATTATTATTATTATTATTATTATTATTTATCATTATTATTACAATAATATATTAATATATATTGATATATTATTATTAAATAAAAATAATAATGATCATTTATTAGGCATCTACTATATGTCAGTCTGTACTAAATGCTGATGATACAAAAGAAAGGCAAAGGACAATTTCTGCCTTTGAGTTCACATTCTGATGTGTGTTCATATTCTGATGTGTGTTTTAACTGCTTAGCAATTAGTTGCCTTTGATGTTTGCTTTTCTGAGGGATAGGTGGACTTCTCTGCTTTTCTATGAAGCTGCTGTTTCTTTACTGCCATAGTAACCATTTAATACGTGAGCTTTTGACCTATAAAAGCTTGTGGCTTTCATTATGTGCCAAATCTGTCATGAATAAGACTAATTGTGAAAAAGGACAGACATTGACTTCACTCTAGCAGACACTCATTTTTCTAATTAGCAAGACACAAATATAATAAATATATATTTTATCAGATGGGAAAGGAGTAGCTCATTTTTAAAATGGCTACCTATAGATTCCTAAAACAAAATCTTTTTTGGACAATAAGTTCCTAATTTTATGATTATTTGCATGCTTAAACCTAGTTTTTCTTATTTCCCTAATCTCCATTTCCATTCCAAACACACTTGGGTTGGATAACTAAACCAACAGGATTCAATAAGATTTTAAAAGACTAAAACCTTTGGACTGAGTCTAATAAAATTAAACAACATAAATAAATATGAAATCTTACAAGAGTTCAAAACTTCATAGTTATAAAGAAGTTAGGCACCAATTTGGAAAAAAGAAAAAGATCTGGGAGATTCAAAAAGGATTAGGCAATATTGGGCTATGGTTAGAGAAACAGATAGCAGAAATAAGGAGAGAATCATGCTACCAGACCACATTTGGGTTATTATGTTCAGCTCTAGTTACTATAATATAGGAGAAGTATTAACAATCTGGAAAGCATCCAGAGGAGAATATTATTGTTCATCCTTCATTTTCAAAGAGAACCAGTGACATCACATGGTGATGTCTTAATATGTGCATGGACTGGATTTCAATGAGAAAGAGTTGCACGAAACAACTGGCAATATCCCAGAATACAGTGGATGACCTTGTCATTTGTGAAATCTCACTAAGCTTTAATCACTCCACAGAACCGATTTGGTTCATGAAACTTATTGTTCTCATCTACCCATTCTGCCTAAGGCAATCTTCACATGCTTGGGGTGGACACCCCCCTAAATCATTAACCAATTTGAGGTCTGTCAATTGCTCATCTGTTGAAACAGTTTAACAAAGTTTGTTTGCTGTGCTTGTGACTGCTTCTTTGAGCCCCAGGTGAGAATTGGGTGAATCAGGTAGATCCAAAGATGGATGGGCAGCCAAAGTTCAGAAGTCCCCATACCAATGGTACTAATCTTCCCTGAACCATACAGTCCTCACCAAGATAGAAAAGAGTCTTGAGTCTGTGCCATATAAGAATTAGTCGAAAGAGCTAAATGAGTTTAGCCAAGAGAAGAAAAGAAAAATTGGGTGGGGTATGATGGCTTTCTTTAGGTATTTGAAAGTTTATCATGCGGATTGCAATAGCTCTGTTTGGTTTTATAGGAAAAAATCAGAATTAATGCAAAGAAAAATGTAGACATGTCATAGAAAAAAAAAAAAAACACAGGCAAAAAGTGAAATTTTCTAAAAGTGGAAAACTTTCCTTTGGGAGGTAAAGGGATCTCCTTCTGTAGAAGCCTTCAAGGAAAGACTGGAAGACCACTCAGGTTTGCTATAGTAGGGATTCTTTTGGAGGTATTAATTGAACTAGATAGTCAATGAGTCCATTCTAATTCAGTAGGTTGCTTCTATTATTACATGTGATTTGTGCATGTGTGTGCAGGTTCCTGTGTTCATATATGTGTGTGTGCTTTAATTTAATTTAATAATACTATTTGGAGAATCCCTACAGTTTTCAATGGCAAAATTAGTTACTCTGTATTAAAGTCATACAGAGCAAGACTTTTTGACCTAAAGCCAGAATAATTGTTTCTAATAAACCATTACACAGACCACTGACCTCCCATTTGCACTCTTGGAGTTTAAGGTTGCAGAGAGCACACTGAGAGCTGCTGGAATGCAATTGTCTTTGGGGCTACAATACCAGCAGGTTCCCAGCTATAGTCAACAGAGGGAGGGAACTGGAGCAGAGAAAGATGGTTTTGAAGATGGCCTGTACACACTGATCTGTTTCCAAATGGGACAAGTCCCATTTCTGACCCTCACAATGGGAAGGGCCTTGATAGCCTAGCTCTGTGACCGCTCCCCAGCGCAGGGTGCTGTTTGGGGGTGAGAGCAGTTACTCTATTAGCCAGGCTTCAGCCAACTGAGACACCCTGGTAACAGATACAGATCCCCAGCTGTACTCCGGATCAAATGGAAGATGAATGAGCTTCTGTTATGCTTTAACCCATTTTTCAGGAAACATGCTCCATTGTTCCAGCCTGACCTGTTCCCTTTGATGAAATGAAAGCTGTATTTCTCCATCACAATACCCCTACAGGCACCAGATGTCAGCCTCCTTCTGCAAAGGAGAAGGAAACATCCAGCTCAAGCTTGCTAAGCAGGCCAGACCCAGGGGTCCCCAGGGGGCTTTGCAAGGACTAACTTTTCACTTTCCAATGGACTGACAGCAGGGTAATGTGTCTTCTATAAATACATTGTATGTGGGCCAATTGAAAGAGCCAGATGTGATATTAACATTTAATAACCTATCCTTCAAAATAATTTCATTTATTCATGAACACTTGTTTCCCCTTTTCTGGGACACAATGCAGGTATTGTTAACTTGACAATTAAGATGAAGTTAATGGTCTAAATCTGATCCTACTTTGACCATCATCAAGCTATTAATAACACAAAATAATATGCCTCTAAAAGAGGAACTCATTCTTCTTCCTTTAAAAACATCTCCTTTAAAAGTGTTATAACCTCTTAAACAGAAGAGAAAGCAAATGGTTGCAAATTTTCTATCTGTGTTATGATTAAAAACTGTAATCTCCATAATGATCAAAACCTTTGTGCTTTTATTTCTACCTCAAATAAACTTTTCTAATTCAACATTATTTTAACATTAGTAATAACAGGAAGCCACCAATGTTCAAAATAGATGAGTCATTTTTGGATTTTAGCACTCCCCCCAAATCATTAAATTAGGGGTTAATGAAGAAGATGATTTAGGGTATAAAATAAATTCCTAATATTATGGCTCATCTTTCTTAAGCACTACTTAAAAAGAAGAACATGTCCTTCCACCATTCAATGTGCAGAAATGACTTCCAGAAACGTAGTCTTTTCAGTTCATACTATATATTTAAGATATTTAAGTCAATGTGCATATTTTACAGGAGTGTTGTTCAGAGCACTCTTAGAATGCCACTGAAGTTCAATTTATTATACACTTGTACTCTTTATTAAATTTCTCTTTTCTCTAATACTTATAACTTTACTTTTAGGTTTGCACATATTACATATATTGCTTATCTTATAATGCATTAGTCCTAATATCTCACCCCCTCAAATAAAACTCAACTTATTAGCATTGTTATCAACTTACAAGACTTTGCCCAAAATGGGCCCCTAATAAATGATTGCTTTAGAATTTTGAATTAAATTTGGTCTATGACATATTTAATTTGCAAACTCATCATTAATATGGTAGTTTGTAATTTTCTTTGCCATAGTGGCAAATAAAAAGAGTCGTATGTACAATTCATTAATTCTATAAGTGTAGTTATCATCATTCAATGATGTGTGTGGTTTTTTGGTGTATAAAATAATGATACAAAAAAAATTTGCCCATTATTTTTCTTATTCTTTCCACAAAAATAAAATGTATCTAATTTTGTTCAAACTTCTATTTGATTTCTTTTAAAAAGAAAATTATGGAAGTTGTTTGTTTTATATTACTGTTATTTCAGGATACACTCTGCCCTCTAGTGACCTTTCCACATAAAGGGGGGAAAAGAACATAGTTAAGCAAAATCAATCAATATATAGACCATGCCTGACAGTATATGTAACATTCCACATCCCTAGCCCTCCACATTTCTGTTGAAAGGGAAAAAGAAGATACATTTCTTCTTTGAGTTCAATACTACTAAATGTAAGTTCCTATTTTTCTTCAAAATCATTTATTATATAATAATACTCTATTATAGTAATACAGCATGCCACAAAGTGTTCTTCTGTTTATTGCACAAAAGTCTCTGCATCTGAATTTGTAGGAGGAATAAGTTAACATTATCTGGAGCACACACACACACACACACACACACACACACACACACACAAATAACTTTCATTTCACTGCATATAGATTATTTAAGAAGCTATAATCAACAAATGTCTCAAGGATAGGAGGAATATCGGTATTCTCATATGTATCAATACTCTCCAAAATGATAGAAAATCATGTGAATGCAAGTCTCTTCCTAATATAATTTCTTAGCTATTTGGGACACATAACCTAAATCTTTCTTTCCTACCTTTTTAAGTATGGTGATGATTTAACTATCATTATATAATTATACCTTCCACATCTTGATTTTCCTCATTAAGTTTCAAAATATCTTGAGTTGGCATAAGAAAGTACAAGGGAATTTGGAGAGAGTTCTGTGGAAGCAGCAGACAATTTGAAAAAATCAGCAGATGACACAAAAAGTTTAGAAACTCCTAAATGCATAAAATGTATGAATAGTAATGTATAATAACATGTTTTATCTTTTGAGTACCATATTAATTCATCTTTCTTCTCTGGTAATAAAGGGGGAACCAAAAATTTTATGTGGATTTTCCAGATTGTTGGGGTGCTCCAATCCTAACCACTGTGGAGGGGATTTGGAGAAAATAATTGTACTTTTATTTTGCTTTTTATGGATTGCCATTTTTTGTTAGATGAATCAAAATATTATATATATATATATAATATACATACCCATATATGTTACATATTAGCATATTGTTGTATATATGGCAGTATACAATTCTAAATTGTACGTTGCTATGACTAATAATAATTGTGATGACAATTAGCAATAATTTTTAAATACATAATCAGCTTCCTCCCTTTGGTGATTCATGGAATGGAAATAACTCAGTACTTTCAAAAGTCATAACAACTTTGAAAGGACAGAAGGACTTTGAGTATTTGCAAAGAATTAGACTTCTATGTGTTATAATAATAATAAATATTATTATTGTTATTAATTTTATCATCATCATTATCATCATCCTATACAAGCATACCACATTTTAGTGCATTTTACCACATTGCACTTTACAAATATCTTTCTGATACCATGGACTAATGACTTAATGATTCTAAAGCATTTATAGTACCGACATTGTGCAGTGAAAAATAAATGAATAAATAAATAAATATAAATATATATAGTTGTGTGTGTGACTGTGTGTTTCTCTCTCTCCATATATGTTTACACATATATATGTATATTTGCATATATGCATGTATGTGATGTTTGCTGAGAAGTATAGACATGTCAGTTATTATTAATTCAACTCTTTCCTTCACATTCAAGTTCTTTATGATGTTTTTAAATACAGAAATACATGAGAATGAGGAAGGATATTTAATAGAATTCTTGAGTTGAAGAAAGAAAAATCTGAATTCTATGTGATTTGGGGGCAAGTCTTTTAATGTTTCCCTTGTTCCTTCATCCATAAAATGGTAACAATAACAGTAACTCCACCTCAAAATGTAATAAGCATCAAATGAAATGACATTATGTATATTCTTTCCAAATTTTTAAGTGCTAAGTTAAATATACGTTAGCTACTTTTTTCAGATACATAATCAGTGAATACATAAAACTTTGTGGTCTGCTTTTATCATTTAATGTGTATATGTGTGTATCAACTAGGTCAGGAAGACTCACTTTTTATGAGTGCAAAGGTAGCTGTTTGGCCACAGGCAAGTCATTTAATCCTTTTGCCTTAGTTTCTTCATCTGTAAAATGAGCTATAGAAGGAAATAGAAAACCACTCTAATATTTTTGCCATGAAAACTCCAAATGGGACCACAAAGAGTGGGATACAACTGAAATCACACCCATATCTATAACCCAAATAAAAAATAAACATTTTTATTTAATAAAATATCTGCTATTTATACACTTTCATGTATTGACATAGTTCAAATATTTGTCATTTTCATAGTAATATTGTATTCCTTGTATAAATAATCTCTTTGACTATTCAAGTTTGAGGCATAATCTAGGATTTGAAGTAGGAAGGAGAATTTTTGAAACTTTTGAGACCACTAAAATAATGAGTTCTTGAGCTTTATAGCTATCTTAGAAATTTCTGATTGAGTTTCAGCCCAGAAACTAATGTTCTTTGTCCACAAGACTATTTCACATATACCATCTGTAAATATTAGTTATTTCATAATAATTCATGGTGGAAATGGGTTGTACAGAGTTTTGTGACCTATCAGTCCCAGGAACCATGTATCAGATCTACCAAATGGATAATTAGGCAAATGGGGTTTACAGAGTAAATTTATTTCCATCATAAACACTGCATATTCTGTGAAAATATGACATACAAAAGGATTGAATATTAAAGCTATAATTCAACATCATATTTTCATTAAGAGTTACACAACAGTGTTTTTCTTGTAGTTTGTAGAATAATTCTCCAGAGCAGCTGATAACAAAAGTTTTTTTTCAATCTTTCTTTGCTTTTCATTATTCTTTTTGTAATAACATCAAAGTAAAATATCATATAATAGATATTGAAAAATAATCCTTTTTTTTCCAATGTGAAGCTTTACCTTGCTATCCCTGCAACATTTTAAAAGAGAAGGGGAATTTTTTTTTATGTGGATCACACCAACCAAAATATAATATCATTAAGTAGGATCTTGCTACCAAAAAAACAAAACAAACAAAAAACCTAGTAGTATATGTTGTATTTCTACAAATCTTCACCTCTGAGATTATGGTCCTTTGTTTCTATATATCAAAATTTGAATTAAATATTATATGCAAGGGGCTATGAAACAAGAAATTCATAATTCTTAGCAATCCTTTAATATTATTAGTGACAAAAAATTGTAATATTCAATGCTTTTGTCTAAGGAAGAGTAATGACTGCACATTTTATTAAAGGGCTAACTAAAATTCTATTCTATAAACAATTCTATCATAAAATACAAATTCAAGTATTTGTTTTGAGTCGTTTAAGCCATGTCTGACTTTTTGTGACCTCATTTGGGGCAACGATACTGGAGTGGTTTGCCATTTCCTTCTTTGACTCATTTTAAAGATGAAGACATTGTGGCAAATAGATTTCAGTTACTTAACCAGACTCATATAACTAGTAAATGTTTGAGGCCAGATTTAAACTAAGGAAGAAGAGTTTTCCTTACACTGCACCTAGCACTTTATTCACCATATTTACATCACTAAATATCTAATACGAGGAATATGTCAAAGATGGTAAAGTATGTAAATATGTAGAAGTTTGATACTGTTATGAAATAACACTTACAGTTTGAATATTACTTTTCTAAATTTTTCAAGGGATAGTTAGCATCTGATAGAAAACATTTAGAAGTGACCATATTTTTTTCATTCTGGTTGTATCCATAAATACTGAGACTTCATAGTTATAACCTTCAACAAATCAGGTCATGGCTCCATTTCTGGATGAAATGAACTGAGAAATTCTCAATACAAACATGAACATTTCTTATTAAAAAGAGAAAAGAAACATCCCTGAATTTTAGTGTAAAGATGTGAGGGCAATAATTCCAAAAGTCTGAATTAAAAGGAAGGAAATAAAATAAAAAATGTGATTATTCAGGGCAATCCCAATAGACTTGGAATGGAAAATGCTGATCACATTCAGAGAGAGAACTAAGGAGACTGAATGTGGATCAAAGCATAGTATTTTCACCTTATTTGTTTATTTGAGGTTTTTTTTTTTCTTTCTCATGTTTTTTTTTTCCCATTTTGGTCTGATTTTCTTTTTGTATGGCAATAATTGTATTTATTTTTAATACAAATTGTTTTATGAATCATATTGGGAAAGAAAAATC
Organism: Antechinus flavipes; assembly: GCF_016432865.1. Lineage (NCBI taxonomy): Eukaryota > Metazoa > Chordata > Mammalia > Dasyuromorphia > Dasyuridae > Antechinus > Antechinus flavipes. Next base: position 291,035,288 of record NC_067401.1, on the reverse strand, counting down.
AGAGCAAAAGGGAAAACCATGGGAAAGAAAAAAAACAGAAAAAAGAAGTGAACAGAGTATGTGTTGATTTACATTTGGCACAGTCTTATAGACAGGACAGAAAACTAGGCCCCATGAAACTGGAGAACATTCAAAAGGTCCTTTGGAAGGATGAGGAAGGACACTGGCAAGGTCCATCCTTAGTACTTTGGAGAGGACCAGGATATTTATGTCTTGCAGGTCCTGATGGGGAAGGCCACTGGATTCCAGAAAGAAAGAACAAGGAAAGTTGACTCTATTAAAACAGGGGCTAAAAAAGAAGAAAAGGAGATTACTCAAGAAATCTCAGAAACAATGCCATAGTGGAGAGATGACTACTCTTGTCTAACTGGCTTATTGATTGGATCCAACATACTTCCTTTCCCATCTCCTTCTATCCCACGGGCTCTATGTAGTCATTTTTGTCTTGTTGCTTCTCTTGCTTTTGCCTACTTTGCTAAGATGCTTTATATATATTCCTAAAAAATTCTATAGAGATGCTTAAGGAAAAACTTCTTATTTGTCAGCATGAGAACACTTGGTCTTATTAATAGAAGAGGGAGAGATGGAAGGGTTAAAAAGCCTCGGGGAGCAAGGAATGCAGTTCAAGGCATGTGGGAGGACCTGAGGGATGAGAGGTACCGAGTATTAGATGGAGGTGGGGCAGAGCCCCAACAGGCTGTGTCAGACTTCAGGTACCATGTCTCCTTACTTAGTGCTCTCAAAGCCTAGCACACCTCTCTCCCTCTTCTTGAGCCAATCCCATTATGAGCTGCCAGTCCAGGTTCCTAGGGAACCTCCCCTCGCCCCAGATCATCAGGGGAATATAAATATGTGCTACCTAAGAATAAATTTTTCTTTTGCTTCACCCTCATCTCTTGGTTGGTCTGTCTCTGTGGGATCCAGATTGGTGCCCGAAGACAGGTAAGTCTAGCCTAGCTGTTCCATTGACAGACGGGCATTAAGAGTAGCCCTAATGCGAGCTACAAGGTTAGAGTGGCGTTAAGGGATGCTACAATTTCATCATCTATAGCAAAGCTTCTTATGTTGTGGGGTCACATAACTGATCATGAGGCTTCCAAAAAATTGACAATAATAAAAGATTTTGGAATGCAATGCCCAAAAATTAATTCCAAATCAAACAGTATAAGGAATCTGAGGTGCTTCTGATAGCATTTGCCCATGTTGCATCATGTGACATCACTATAACCTTCATTCTGAACACACAAGCATAAGCACTTTGTACTGCACATGCGTGAATACCAAAAATAACTCAGCTCAGATTTGAGATAGGCTCACATAAAATTTTCTCAGTGAAAAGGGACCACGAGTGGAAAAAGTTTAATAAGTCCTAGTCTATGACACCATTTTTAAAACATAATTTAACTTCTTTTTTTTATCCATTTAAATTCAGTCCCTTGTCATTTATCTCTGTCAGAGATCATGTTTGCTTAATCTGTTTTTGTTATTGTATTAGATTATTATATACACATGTATATAATATAGATATTTTAGATTCTAATTTGACCCTTTATATTAAATCTGTATGTGTGTGTGTGTGTGGGGGGGGTGTTTTCTGTTTCAAATATGTCTCTTGTAAACAACATATTGTTGGATTCTGATTTATAATCCATTCTGCTATCTGCTTCTGTTTTATGAGTGAGCTCATTTCATTTACACTTACAGTTATGGTTATAAGCTGTATATTTCCCTAAATCCTTTTTTCTTCTATTCATCTTTTTCTGTCATTTTTCCTGTCCATCATAAAAGTCCATTTTGTGTTTAATCGGTGCCTTCCTTAATCTACATTCCCTTTTATCACCCCACCACTCCTTTTTTTAACCCCTTTCCTTTCTATTTCCCTATTGGGTAAGTTCCATCTATTTTTGATCGCATGTATATATTGCAATTTAATTTTAACCACGCAAGTAAAAAGTTAGCAGGATAAAAAATACCAGAGAATAACCTGAAAAATAAAATTTAAAAAAAGGAAGTATATCTAAAGCATGAAAATTCAACATTTATTACTGTTTTGGCTTGTATTTTGATTGACACTGAATAAAGAAAAATAAAAAATTTAAAACATACTTTTAAAAGATGATGACTTCTGAAAAGATGTCAGGATCAGCAGTAAGATCTTTATATTCAGTTGGTTAGCAATTGATTGGTTAGCCCTTTACCAAGTAAATAATATAAATTTGTCACAGATCAGATCATAGTGTTGAGAAAGTAGTACCTTCCTGAATTAAACAGATTCCCTAAACGGTATTCAGTTTAAGACACTTGGTTTACATAAGCACAAAATTTCTGGTTTTAAGGACTTTGGTTTTTCCCCAAGGCTTTTAAATAAAGTGACTTGGCACTAGTGTCTGAAGTAATATTTGAACTCATTTCTTCCTGAATCCAAGGCAGGTGCTTTACCTACTGCACCATCTAACTGCTCCAAGGACATTAGTTTTGTTCCATTTTTTTTTTTTTGGTTGAGACAATTGGGGGGTTAAATGACTTGCCCAGGGTCACACAGCTAGGAAGTATTAAGTGTCTGAGGACAGATTTGAACTCAGGTCCTCCTGACCTCAAGGCTAGTGCTCTATCCCCTATACCATCTAGCTACACCAACATACAATAATTTTTGACAATAAGGAAAATAACTTGAGTTTCTATTTCTCATTTTAATTACTGAAATCTCTTGCAATGATATAACTGTCAATATGACAGCAAATGTTTACAGTAAACCTTCATTCAATCAAATTTCATTTAAAGAATTAATTCAATAATCTGGGATAACAGAAAATATAGATCAAAAGAGGCATAAATAAAGATCATTTTTTTTCTTTTTATACACAAATCATGTTATATTTTTATGAAGACACAAAACATTTAGTGCATAGATCTGTTTCTTTCAGGATTCAGTATTTTAGTCTCTGTGGTGTTTTTCTTCTTTAAAATATAATGGTTCTCTCTGGGTGCAGTTTTCTTGGGGGGGTTTTCTGGAGGCAGCCTTAGTTTCAGTTAAAAGTAATAATCACCCAAATGCAGCCAGGTGCTAAAAGTTCATTTCTTTTATTGTGTCCTTCAATATAGTCCGTTTAGCTTTCTTAGAGGCCTCTCTCTCTCCTTGGTTTTAAAGCTCTTGCAGCTTTGTCATTTGCTTCTGCCTCTACTTTCTTCAGCCTCCAGCCAGCACAAAAGTGCAAGATGGAATTAATTTCTTGTCTCCTTGCCTGGAGCTGGACAGCTTTCTGGAGAGCCTTCCAGACCAGCTTGGTCTCAGTGGGGGAAGTGCAGGAGCCCAGCCACCACAGTGGCTCCATAATTCTGGAATTGTTCCTTTCTAGATATTTGAAGTATTTTTTCTTTGACTTGAGAATTCAGGAATTTACCTGAAATATTCCTGGGAGTCTTTGAGGAAGTGATCAATAGATTCATTCAAATTCTATATTACCCTCTGGTTCTAGGATATCAGGGCAGTTTTTCTTGATTCTTTCTTAAAATGGGACGTCTAGGCTCTTTATCTCTTTATTTGATCATGTTCAAAAATTCTTTTTTTTTTTTTTGAGGAATTGCTTTTCAACTGGAAAATTAGTGACAGGTTATAATTTATAGAAAAAGTTTGATCAAAAACCTGGAAACATACCTTCAGATGAATACATGTTTTTAATTTTACTTTACTTCCCTTTTTTCCTGAGTTATCTTCAAACTTCTTTTCCTCTTATTCCCATGAATTTTCAGCTCTCAAAGAGCCAAAGGCTTTCCTCTTTCCTCATCAACATCTTTGCAATATCCAGGATGTCAGCAGAGTAAGCTTTGCCCTTGCCCTCCTTTTTCACTCATCCATTTACCCAGATCATCATCTATCATATGTTCCAACCCACATACAATTATTTTATGTCTATATATTGCTTTTTGGTTCACCTAAGGTTATTATTTTGAGAATTATAGTCCATGATTCAAAGTCATAGAATATGACTTATTGAATATTGGTTCTGAAGATATAACTTTCAGTAAAATCAAATAGTTTGTTAACTATTACAAATGCTAAGTCTCCAAATATGAATTACTCTAAAATGCTTATCTGTAAAAGTAGCAATTTGAACTAGTTTGCACTTAAGGTGCCTTGCAAATCTAATTCTCTTATCCTTTGATCCTCCTTTTTAATTCTGGGCCAAATGATTGTCCATCAATAACACCTATATTGATCAAAAAAACTAAATGGATTGCCCACCAAAAGATGTCATAACATGTATTTTCTTAACTTTGTATGTGTATGTATATTTTAAGTGTAAATATTAGGAAATTTGAATTAATTCCTTTTGCATTTGTCTTCCTTAGATATAACATGAGTCTCCTTAATCCAGTGTTAGGAAACAGAAGGTTCTTGTGTCCCATCTTTTAGAGGATTGCACAGAATTGTCTACCTCAGCTCACAGGCATTTAATGACACTTGCATTTAAAACTGTAGTGAAAAAAAAATCTCTTATTTTCCCTGTCAGAATTAGTTAATCTTTTTCTCCTCTTTCACTGAATCCTTCTCATTGAGGGAAATCACTACCAACCTTAATTATTCTTGAATGGCTATATAGACATTAGAAAATAATATATATTTTCTCTTTTATATCAATCTAAACACACACACACACACATCTCACTCTTCCAGAATCACTAGTAAAAGTATTCTCAAATTCACATAAACTCAACAAAATTTTGGTGAGCTATACCATGAACGTATCATGACTGTTTAACAATTTCAGTCATAACTCAGATAAAACATGACTTGTCTCCAATAAGCCTCACTTACTTATAAGCAACAGAGGCAGATGAATTTTACCAAAGGTAATAAATATGATGCCTCCTATTATTACCCATCGTAGCTTCTACACTTTGGCTCAAATGCTATCATCAGTCTTCTGACCATCCATTGAAATGTCCTTCCTGTGTGCTTTTTTCACACTATTCTATATACCTGGAGTATCATACCTTCCTTCCTTAGTCAGCGATTGAATTACTACTTATCATTTAAAGTTCAATTAAAATACCACTTTTTAATAGGCAATAAAATATAATTAAATTTTGATAGTTTCTAGCTATAAAAGATAACAGAAGTTAAAGTTAGGATGATAACTTGAGGGAGTAAGAGATTCAAATGAAGATTTCTTAGGACTGGGGGAGATCTGATCATGTTTGGAGGTAACAAAAAAAGGAAGCAATAGTTAAGAATAAATTGAAAATGAAAGAGAGAACAAGTGAGGGAATAATTGGTGTGATGAGCTCAAAAAGGAGATATAAGGAGATGAAATCAATAAAGCAAATAGAAAATTTGGTTATGGCAAGAAGAATAACATTTCCATTAAGATAGATACAAAGGAGGGGTAGGTAAGTAGAATTTCTAGTTAATGAGAATAAGAATAGAGGAGATGAGAATGCTCTTAAAAGAATTTTTTTTTAATTTTCTTAGTAAAGTGAGAGGTAAAGGGGATTCTAAAAGAGGATTTGGAGATAAAAAATTAACATTATTATTATATTTGTGTAGTAGGTTTGCAATAGTATTTATACATGTTCTCAACTTGCTTTTGTTGCCTACATTTATATAGATATAGATAGAGATAGATGTTTATATACTTACATGATTATTCTTTTTAATAAACTAGGAAAAGTGCCCCTAAGAGCCAATTTGCCTGAGTTTAGTTCCTTATTCTGATGTCTACTAAGCAAATATTTTAACTTTTCAGTGCCCCAAGTAATATCTTATAAGTGTGATCTATTAATCAGGTGTTTATCTGCATTGGCAGATAGGATTTTCTCATGGTAAGCACTGATGAAATGTGGAAAAGAGAAAGAGACAGAGACAGAGAGAGAGAGAGAGACAAAGAGAGAGAGACAGAGAGAGAAGCAAAAAGATAGACAAAGACTTAACTTATAATACATCAGAACATTAAAGAGTAGCATAGTTTCTGATAATTCTAGATTTTCATCAAACACTGATTTAACAGGACAACCAAAAAGCAAAAGATTCAAGATTTAAATCTCTCTTGTTAGTTTTCATTGTGAAACATCAGACTTGAATTTCCCATGGAGGTAGTTTTAGTCTGTAATAATATTTGTTTCCAGGCATTGTGTTTAACTTTTAAGTATTGCCTATTCATTTTATCCTTGTCCTGAGAGATTCCTGCTGCTAAATGGATAATTACAGTTTGTATCAACCCAGTTTTAGTGACAACTAAGATTTGGGTAATATTTTTTGAAATAATGGAACTATTTATTTGGCTGCTAAATTAAATCAGCTGAGAACTCCTTAAAAGTTCCTATAGTGAGAAACAGTACCTTAAACCTATAGTCCTTACTAACTCAGTTTAACTTTTGTGGTTATAGTGAAATCCTTTTTTTAAAGTAAATAAGTAAAGGAGAAAAAAAAAGAATTAGCCATGGTTTCTTAGCTTTCAGAGGGCAGGATAATGGTTATGTGTTTCAGCCAGTGCCTTTGTAAAGAACAGAAATGTTTGATGTTAAAATGTCTTTGATATTAGGATCAAGCCACAGATTGGGTAAACAAATAAAAATCATTGCTTCAGTTTGAATGGATTTCAATAATCAAGAAATATTACAAAGAATAAAAGATACAAACAAATGGCATTTAACATTGTAATTATAAACATAAAATAAAGGTAGTGAAAAAGGTAGTGTTTTAGATTAAAGTCATGAGATAAGTGATTTTAATTCCCTCCCCCTTTAAATACAGCTGCTTCCCTTTTCCTATCTGCCCCATTACTATCCAAGGTATGACTGTCCTCTCCAAACTCCAAGCTTACAACCTAGGTGTTCCCCCAATTCCTCACTTTCTCAGCTCACCCCTCAATTCCAATCAGTTTTCTAGACCCATTGATTCTATTTTCATATCCTTCCTCATATATATGTGTTTCTTATTTCTTTTCATTGACACCCCCTATGTAAATAAATGTTCATCTACTTCATTTATAGCAGCTTCGCAGTTCAACCACAAATCTTTTCCCAAGGTAGTCTATTTTCTTCTCAGTTTACAAAATTATCTTAAAGGGAAGGTCTGAAAATGAAAATGCCCTTATCCTTACCAAAAAAAAAAAAAAAAATTAATGACTTTCTATGAACTACGGGATGAAAAGTGGTACTTTCTTTTTGAGCTTTAAAGCCTTTCACAACGATGTTTCCCAATCTTTGTAGTCTTCCCATGTCTTGGTCCCTCATACATACTCTATAATCCAGAATCATATTCTCTTTGCTATTTCTCTCTCTCTCTCTCTCTCTCTCTCTCTCTCTCTCTCTCTCTCTCTCTCTCTCTCTCTCTCTCTCTCTCTCTGTCTGTCTCACACACACACACACACACACACACACACACACACACAAACACACACACATCATTCCATCTGATGACTCTGAAACTTGAAAATGTTCATTGACTGTTCTCCCAGTCTGAAATTCTTTGCCTCCTCGGAGCTACCTCTTGACTTCTTGACTTTCTTCTAGTCTCAGGCAAAATGCCACATTCTACCAAAAACCTTTCCCTTAAATAGTAATAATTTCACTGAGATTACTTTCAATTTTACTGTATATTTCTTGTTTGTACATAGTTGTTTCCATGTGGTCTCTTCTAGATTATAAGCTTTTTGATGGCTCTGTCTTTATCATTCTTTTTATTCATAGCACTTAGTATATAGTAGGTACTTGATAAATATTTTTTGTCATGAAAGGCATCTTACCATGTTCTCCAATTCAACCTTGCATTTTGAAGAAAATGAAATCCAGAAAGCTTAAATGGCTTGTCCAAATTCACATGGGTGCAAAATATTCTAACAAGGATTTGAATAGATAATCCTGAGTAAGTCATATCTTACTTAGCTTATTAGGTCCTGGTATCTTCAGCAATACAGAGTAAAGATTAGATTCAATGAGGTCACTGAAAGATAGAAAAATTATTACATTTTGTTGTCTTCTTTATAAAAGGGGTTTTCAAATCCTTAAATTTTTATGGGAATAGTTTTTGTTTCTTTTAACCTTAGTCTGTGATTTCCCTGTTATAGGGAACTACAAACTCCCTTTGTCAATGCTGATCAGCATCTTCTTGGAAACTTGTAATCTTAGACAGTTGTCTGGGGCAGTGAAAGGTTAAGTGACATTCCTGGAATCATACAGTCATTGTGTGTCAGAAGAAAGATTTAAACCTACATCTAATTTTCAATGATACTGAATCTCCATTCTACAATACCTTTCTGTTTCTCTATGGAATTTGTCTGAGGAATCTGTTGTACCTGGTCAAGCTCCTTATAATTGGATATGGAACTACTCCCATAACCTTCATTTAAGGATGGCTTCCAGGTCAACCGTCTCTTCATTGGGTAATCAGTTGTACTTTTTTTGGACTTCTCCACCATGCCCAACTCAGGTACCTTCCCTTTCTATACCCTTTAAGTTTCCTTATACATGTTGTCTTTCCCCATTAAATTTAAGCTTCTTGAGGGAGAGGACTGTATTTGTTTTTCATATCCCATCTCCAAAGGTTAGTACAGTGCAGCCCGGCATATAATGGGCACTTAAATGCTTATTGACTGACTGAATATATTGCCTTCCTATGGATTCAGTTTAAGGTTACATTATCAAATGCTTCCAAAAAATAAAATAATTTTAATCCAAGGACTAGGAAACACAATATCTAATGCCCTTCCCACTTCACATTGTGAGATTCCAGTAACCTAAAATACGTGAAAAGTGCTTTGAAAAGAAGAAAGTGCTATAAGACTACAAGGTGTTATTATGGTATCAAGCATCAGCCATTTATAGAAATTAGGCAATGTAGAAATAGGATCATGGCATCAATGGGATTTATTCTCTCTAGATTCCTTTTCAAATGAAATCATTTTTCCAATGACAAAGCATTCCAAAATCATTGTTCAGTCTTAGTGATTCAAGTAGACCAAATGTTTTAATTTTTCCTCATTCAGTTTCACTTGTAAAGTATAGCCTAAGACTGTTGATGTGTCCTGCTCCCACGATATCACTTCCAGTTGCTAGAGTATTTAATACACTTTGGCTTAAAAAAGAAGAAAATTATTTCAAGTATTAACTGAGACAGAATCTTAATTTTATATTGTAATATTACTACCAACATTATTCCAAAATTTTATTTCTGACTTATGAACCATTTTTAAAAATCAAACTTCCAAATATGGGGTAGGAGATGAACTCAAGTAATACTGTATTATATAAAGGAAGCTTCCCTTTTTCTATCAAAGACATCATTATCATTCCAATTTTCCAGGTTCCTATCCTTGACATTATCAACTCTTCACTGATTCTCAACCTAAATATCCACTTGCTACATCTTGTTATTTCTGCTTTCACTTCTCATGAATCTATCTCCCTTTCTCTATTCTCATAGCTTGAGAACCCTCATTACCTCTTGCTCAAGTTATTGTAATACTCTAATTTTTTTCTCCTTCTCATCTTTCCTAATGACAGTCTAAATTCCATACAATTATCAAAGTGATTTTTCTTAAGCACAAATGTAACCGTGTAACTTCCCTAATCAACAAAGTACAATGAATTTCTGTTACCTCTGAAATAAAATGCAAACTCCTCTGTTATAGTTTTAAGGCCCTCACAATCTGAGTCCAACAACCCAGACTCATAATACATTATTATCCCTCTTCTATTCTGTGATCCCACAGATATGGATAATAGAAACTAAATTATGGGGAAACTGGAAGATAATGTTTATATATACATATGTGTGTTGCCATAGAACCAATTATATGCCATTGCTTTCATTTTCTAAACACAGATATAATTGTGTGCCCATAATTGTATATGAATCAAAATACATATATGCATATATTCATATATAACATATATAAATGTGTGTATGTGTGTAAAGAAGTCATCTTTGTCTAAACCCTCTTTTGTACCAGTGTGATAAGTTTAAAAAACATCTCATTTAAAATAATATATAACTTATGTTCTTTCTTTTTTTAAAATGAATTTCCTTTTCCACCCCTCCTAACTGAATAAGATAAGAATAATTAATAAAAATCCTTAAAACAAATAAGTATAGTTGAGCAAAACAAATACCTACACTAATAATATATATGTCACTACATTGATCAGGATTGTTGTCTTTCAACATAATTTCTATATAAATTTTGTAAAAATTATTCTTCTGGTTCTACTTACTTCACTTTGTATCAGTTCACACTACTCTTACCAGGTTTCTCTGAAAGCTTGTAATTTTTACTCTGAAACAAGCATGTTTCTGTTCTTTGACCCCATATCAATTGGGGAATGCCACTAATTCTTTGCAATTTAAATTTGTTTCTATATATTTTAGAAATAGGACTTTAACCAGAAAAACTTACTTGACTTATTCCCCCATATATTTGAGAAATGAGGTCTTTATTAGAAAGACTTGATATAAAAATTTTAACATTACTCCATTATCTATGGTGACTTTTTGCAAAAGATGTTTTTTTTTCCTGATTTTTTTTATTTTGCTTTGACTGATATCTTGATTGCTGACCTTGCTTTTTTTTTTTTTTTTATTTCAGCTGAAATGTAACAGATCAGGGACAGCCATAAAGCTGAACTCTCCTAGCATATTCCTCCAAACAAGTTTAAAATAACTCCACAAATCAAATTTTAGAGTGGCAGAATCAACAAGAGGTTGGAATAAGACATTTTTCCAATCAAAGAAAACCTGAGGTCAGCAGGAAAAAATCTGTGACATTAGAGTATATGCCTGTCTGAAGACTACACAGAAAATTGCAGCAATACTGGCATCAGTAATAATAACAATTTCAGGAGCTCTCAGCCAAAAGACTAAAAGAGATTTGGAAAACTGATCAAAAAGAGATTAAAGGAAACTGCTTGCTGGTATTAGGTAAAGCTGGCAATTCTATTGCTAATATGCAATTATGGGAAAGAGAAGAATATTTTGGTCACTAACTAACCTGGGATCTGACCCAATTTCTAAAAAAAATAAAAATACAAAAATAAAACAAAAGCACCAGAACTTTTAGCTATTGGAGACAACAGCACATTCCTGAATAAAACATAGAGAACACACAAGAAAAGCAGTGGCTACAATTCTCCCAGAACAATACCATCTTGAAAGCACCAAAAAGTTGCAGATCTATAGAACTATATCTGAAAAGAGCAGTACAAAATAAACTTTCCTCAATTTTCAATAATGTACTACAATCAAAAAGACTGCTATTATATTTTATACCTGTTGATCCTTTCCCCTTTTTAATTTCTTTGGGATACGGCCAATTTGATTCCCTTTGGGCACAGTGCCAAATCGCTGTCTAGAATGGTTAGATCAGTTCACAACTCCATTGAAAGAGTGCCTTTGTGTCTCAATTTTCCTGCATCCTCTTCTAACATTTATCATTTTCCTATTTCATATTAGTCAATCTGAAAGATGTGATATGGTACGTCAAAGTTGTATTTAGTTGTATTTTTTAATCAAAAGTGATTTAGAGCCCTTTTTCATATGCCAATAGATACCTTTGACTTATTCAACTGAATACTGTCTGTTTGTATCCTTTGACCATTTATCAATTGAGCAATGGCTTCTATTCATAGAAATGTGATCCACTCCACTATCTGATTGCCTTTTATGAGAGAATTCATCCAATTCACATTTATAGTTTTGAATATTGTGTCTTTCTTTCCATTCTACTTTTCCACCTATTTGTCCTTTTACTTTTTTTACTTCTCTCTTCACCAGTGTTTTACTTCTGTGTATTATTTGCCCTCCCTACTATTAAGTTCTATTGATTATTTAATATCCTTCCCTCCTACTTTCCTTTAAGGCAAGATAGATTTCTATTTTCAACTGATTGTGCATATTCCATCTTTCAGCCATTACTGATCAGAATAAGGTTCAAGACACATTCACTGTAATTCCCCCATCTTCTCCTCTACTGTAATAGGTCTTTTGCAGCTCTTCATGTGAAATCCTTTACCCTGTTCTAATTCATCCTTCTGTGTAATGGGCTGAAGCTCTTGAGTCGTTGCACTGAGGTCCCAAGCACGTGAGGCTAAATAGCAATTAGACAATACTCTATTAATATATGCTTGGAGAAAGAATGGCCCCACCCACTCTCTGTGCAAGTTTTTATGTGTTGTATAAGAGATGAAGTAGAGACGATTTGGTAGGTGGAGTGTGAAAGCCAGAAGCACTACTGGCCAGATTCATGTTGCGACTGCTCTCACTTTGGATCGCCATTCCCCTTCACCTCCACAAAGAATAAAGATCAAGGATTTTTCCCTTATTCTGACTCTAGCTGATTTTAATATACTCTGAGTGCTAAATGCGATCATCACATTTCTGCACCCAAATAAGTTCTCTTTTGCATCCCTTAATTGCTTTTTGTCATTTCCTCAAATTCACTGTATACCTGTATCCTCTATCCATGTATATTTCTTTTAGCTATACTATTAGTGGTATAATTTTTAACAAGTATAAGTATCATTTTCCCATGTAAGTATATAAACAATTTAGCTCTAGCAAATCCCTTATCTTTTCTTTTTCCTTTTTACCTCTTTAATGTTCCTCTTGGGTTATTGATATTGAAGATCAAATTTTTGTCTAATTTTTTTCTTCTTGTAATTTTTCTATTTCATCAAAAGACTAATTTTCCCATGATTTTTATGCTCAGTTTTTTTGGGTAGGTGATTCTTGGTTGTAGTACTAGCTCCTTTGGTTTCTTGAATACCATGTCCATGACTCCAATCTTTTAATGTTTTAAAACTAGTTTTCAACTTCTGTGTAATGCTAATATTCCCAAAATTTGAACAATTTCTTTCAAGCCACTGCCAACATTTTTTCTTAACCTGATCACTTTGTAATCTGATTATAATTTTCCTAAAAGTTTTTATTTTAGAATCTTTTTCCTGAGGTGATTGGTGAAATTTGTTAAAGCTTATTTGTCTTATCTTTTCAGAATAATAGGGCAGCATTCTTTGATAATTTTTTGAAAGATACTGTTCAGCTTCTCCTTTAGATTACATCTTAGATCAGAATAATCTAATTATTCTGATATTGTTTCTCTCCTGGATCTATTTGCTATTAAGTTTATTTTTTCCCATAAAATAGTTTACAATTTCTTCTTCTTCTTCTTCTTCTTCTTCTTCTTCTTCTTCTTCTTCTTCTTCTTCTTCTTCTTCTTCTTCTTCTTCTTCTTCTTCTTCTTCTTCTTCTTCTTCTTCTTCTTCTTCTTTTTGCTGAAGCAATTGGGATTAAGTGACTTTCCCAGAGCCACATAGCTAGGAAGTGTTAAGCATCTGAGGTCAGATTTGAACTCAGGTCCTTCTGATTTCAGGGCTGGTGCTCTATTCACTGCACCCTATTTTTTAATTCTTTTAATTTGTTTAATTATCAATGTCTCAGACATTAACTTCCAGTTTCCCAATTATCTTTTAATTTGTTTTTATTTTAATACACATTGTTTTATGAATTATTTTGCGAGAGAAAAAATCAGAATAAAAAGGAAAAGCCATGTGAGAGAAAAAAGAAGTGAACATAGTATGTATTCATTTACATTCAATCTCCATAGTTCTTTTTCTGAATATAGATGGCATTTTCTGTCCAAAGTCTATTAGGATTGCTGTGGGTCACTGAACCACTGAAAAGAACTAAATCTTTCATAGTTAATCATCACATATTCTTGCTGTTGTGTACAATGCATTCCCAGTTCTGATTCTTAGACCCAACATCAGTTCATATAAATCTTTGCAGAACTTTCTACAAAGTGCTGATTTTAAAGAATTAGAAAAATGCAAATTTCTCTAGATACATGGGAGTTTATACTGAGTTTCTGACATTATTTTCTAGTTTTCCCAGCAATTTTTGTCAAATAGGGAATCCTTATTCCAAAAGTTCTCTACTTTGGGGGATCTTATCAAATACTAGATTGCAATAGTATCAAATACTAGATTACTACTATATAAATATTGATTTTGTGCCATATGTATCTAATCAGTTCCCCTGATTCACTATGCTATTTCTTAGCCAGTACCAAATGGTTTTGATAACTGCTGCTTTATAATATACTTTTAGGTTTGGTCCTAAGCCATCAGCCTTTGTATTATTTTTCATTAATCCCCTTTATATTCTTGACCTTTTCTTCCAGATGAATTTTGCTATTTCTAGTTCTCTAAAATAATTTTTGGCAGTTTGATTAGTATGGCATTGAATAAACAGATCAGTTTAAACAAAATTGTCATTCTTATTATGTTGGCTCAACCTATCCATAAGCAATTGATATTTTTCCAATTGTTTAGATCTGATGTTAACTGTGTGAAAAGTGTTTTGTAATTGTATCTATATAGTTTTTAGGTTTCTATTGGCAGGAGGACACCCGGATATTTTATTTTGTCTACAATAATTTTAATTTGTGTGAATTTATTTTAAATCCTACAAGTTTTTTAAAGTTGTTATGTGATTCCAATAAGTTTTTAAATGATTTTCTAGGATTCTCTAAGTACATCATCGTATCATCTAATTGTTTTATTTTCTCATTGCCTTTTCTAATTCCTTTTATGTCTTTTTCTTTTCTAGTTGTTATAGCCAAAATTTCTAATACAATGTTGAATAATAGTGTGATAATGGGCATCTTTGTTTCACCCCTGATCTTATTGGGGATGCATCCAGCTTCTTTCCATTACAAATAATGTATGCTGTTGGTTTTAAATAAATTGTGCTATTTAATTTAAGGAAAACCCCTTTTATCCCTATGTTCTGTAGTGTTTTGAATGTTTTTGAAGTACTTTTTGTCAAAAAAAATTTTTCTGCATCTTTTGAGATTGTCACATGTTTTCTGTTGGTCTTGTTATTGATATGGTCGATTATGGTATTAATTTTTTTTCTGATATTTAACCAGTCCTATATAATGTCCAAGCTAGCTCTCTGGAGGGCCTCAGTATCAGTCAGAGTCAGGATCAGTCAAAGTCCTTGGGCTTTAGGAGGAGAAGTGAAGGATGAAGGCAAGCTGCCACATGACTTGTCAAAGATGGATCCTTGATTCTGGAGTCTGGAGCCTAAAGTCTTCACTGCTGAATGAGCTATGGGAGAGACTCTGACTCTTCCCCTCAGCCTTTCAATTCTTGCCTATGATCACCTCACCACACCACATCCAGCAGACAGCAATCGTGAGGAGAGCCATCACATCACTATCTTATCTAAATATATGTATATAGAGCTAGATCATTATCTAGGTAATTAGACTTAAGTACTCTCTGCTGTCTTTAAATTCAAGTACACCTTTTCATAGTTCCATCCCTCTACATCTCCCACTTTCTTTTGTTTTAGAACACAGGTCGTCACACCCTCCCTAACTTCTCAAGGAGGTGAGAGCCCCCAAAAGGAGGTGATCACACACCCCCGACTTCTCAGGAAGAGAGATGAAAAACACCAAAGGAACCATGTGTGGGTCCCATGTACTACCAAGAAAAGGTGTATTCCTTTCTGTCTCTATTCAGTTTTCTCCAGAGGTCTACCATATGTAGGTTTTCTAGGATCCTATTAAGTTCCTTAGTTTCTTTCTTGTTTGTTTTGTGGTTAGATTTGTCTGATTCTGAGAGGGGAAGTTTGAACCCCCCCACTAACATAATATATAAGAAGGAATAATATATCATATATTATATGTATATTATATTTGATTATACAACATGTAATATAATTTATAATTATTGCTACTTTTTCCTGTAATTGGCTTATTATATTTTCTAGGAATTTATATGCTCTATTACTTGGTGCATATATATTCAATATTACTACTCCATTGATTATAGTAACCTTTATCAAGATATACTGTCTCTCCTTATCTCTTTTAATTAGATCTATTTTAACTTTTCTTCTGTCTGAGATAAGAATTGCTACCCTTGCTTTTTTTGCATAATAAATTCTGTTCTAGTCTTTTACCTTTACTCTGTATATATCTTGCTGTGTCAAATGTATTTCTTTGAAGAACATATTGTAGGATTCTGTTTTTAATCCACTTTGCTATTTGCCTGTTTTATGGGAGAATTCATCTCATACACAGAGTTATAATTACTAACTCTGTATTTTCCTCCATCCTATTTTATCTCCATATATACTTTTGTTCTCTCTTTTCATCCTGTCCTTACTAGTGGTTTTTTGACCCACCCCACTTCTTCTTCTATCATATCTTCTCTCAGCCTTCCCTCTTCTATTACCATTTTTTCCCTACTGCTTCTGCCCTCCCTTCTATCTAGCCCTTCCCTTTTCTTTATTCTTTTTCCTCCTACTTCTTTATAGGGTTAAATAAATTTCTATACACAATTGAATGATTAAATTATTCACTCTAAGAGCCAAACCTTAAGAGATTAAGCTTCAGACAATGCTCATCTTTCTCCCTTCTTTCAATCTATTGTAATAAGTATGCTGTGCCTCAGCATATGATCTAATTTTTTCCATTATACCTTCCCTTCCCTTTTCCTTCCAGTAGAGACCTTCTTCCACCCATTAATGTCTTTTTCTTTGGTATCATCACATCAAAATCCATTCCCAACTACATCCTCAGTCCATGTAATCCTCCCCTTCCCCCTCCCCCCTCCCCGGTCTGGCCTAGTAACAATTCTCAAAAGTTTTAGATATTGTTTTCCCAACTATGGATGAAAACATTTTAACCTTTAAACATATGTTTCTCCCTGTTTATCATTCTATGCTTCTCTTGAGTCCTGTATTTGTAGATTAAGTTTTCTGTTTACTTCTGTTTTTTTTTTTTAATAGAAATGAATAAAAGTCTTTACTTCATTGAAGTTTCATCACCTTCCCTGAAATATGATGCTCAGTCTCACCGGTAGTTAATTCTTGGTTGTAACCCCAGGTCCTTTGTCTTCCAGAAAATGGTATTTCAGGCCAGGTGATTCTTTATTATAATGTACCTTGTGGTTGTCTTTGTGAGATCTTTTTCCAAAGGAGATCAATGGATTCTTTCAATGAGTATTCCCCACATTGTTTCTAGAATATCAGGGTAGTTTTCCTTGATGATCTCTTGAAAAATGCATTGGTCATAGCCCTCTGGTAGAGTAATAAATTTTAAATTGTTTATTCTGTATCTATTTTCCAAGTCAGCTGGTTTTCCATGGAGGTATTTCACACTTTCCTTCATTTTTTTTCTTTCCTTTTAGTTTCATGTCTCATAGAGTCATTAGTTTCCACTTGAATCCATTCTAGTTTTTAATGTGTTAGCTGTTGTATCTTTTTTTTTCAATTGGTTTATTTTACTTTTGAAGGTTTTGTTTTCTTCAGTGAACTTTTTTGCATTTGACCAATTGTATTTTTTAAGGTTTTCTTATCTTTTTCTAAGCTGTTGACTCTCTCCTGTATACCTCTCATTTTTTTTTTCATTTTTTCTTCCACCTCTCTAACTTGCCTTTTAAAATCTTTTATAAGTACTTCTAAGAAGCTTCTTTGGACTTGAGAACAATTCATATTACTCTTTAAGATTTGTCTCCTTGGACATTTTGTCCTTGTCTGAGTTAGTGTTATGATTTTCCTTGTCACTATAGTAGCTCTCCATGGTCAAGGTTATTTTCTGTTTCTTGTTCATTTTCTTTCCTTTTCTTTTGGTATTTCTTCTTTTTTTTAACTTTTGTGGTCAAGCTCTGCTCCTTGGGCAAAGGATGCTCTGTCCCAAGTTTCTCAGGCAGCTCTGCGCCTTGGCTTGAGCATAGGGTCCCCTTCTATTTGCAGGGGGTTACTTGGTTGCTTTTATCAGAAAAAGTCTGGTTTCTCAGAATTTTCCTTCTAACCATGGACTGGAGGCTGTTCCATTGTCCAGCTCCTCTACTGAGCCATGAGTAAGGATCTTAACTGCTGATTTCTGTGATTAAGATTCTCTCACTGGCTTTCCTAGAGTCTGTCTGAGCTGAAATGAACACCATTTTGACTCCAGTGAGACTGACATTTCTTAAAGTGTATCAAATTTATCTTGAACTGGAGAGTGCTTTCATTCCATCAGGCTTTGTTCAGAGACGTGGTTTCATATGGTTGTTGAATAAAACTGGGAGAGCTCAAGAAGTTTCCTGGATTCACTCTGCCCTTCAAATTCCCAATTAAACTTTTAAGGAGTTGTTTTACTCAGTGAGCTTTTAAAATTTCTTTTCTACTTAGTCAATTGCATTTTTTAAAAAATGTATTATTATTCTTATTTTGCTGAGGCAATCAAACAGCTAGGATGTGTTAAGTGTCTGAGGCCAGATTTGACCTCAAGTCTTCCTGACTTCAGGGCTGGTGCTCTATCCACTGCACCACCTAGCTGCCCCAACTGCATTTTTTAAGGAGGTGTTTTCCTCGGAAGATTTTTGTATCTTTTCTTCCATTTGGCTAATTCTAATTTTTTAAGCAATTGCTTTCTTTTCCTTACCTGTTGACTCTTTTTTTCATAATTCTCTTACCTTGCTCTCATTTCGTTTCCCAGTTTTTCTTCTATTTCTCATATGATTTAAGTGCTCCTTTTTGAGATCCTTCATGCGTCTCCATAGTTAGATCTATAAGAAAAGTAGAAATATGTTCTTAACTTAGTAAATTTGATGTGTAGTCGAACTGAATACCACAGAACAAGTTTCTAACACTAGACTCATGAAGCCTTACCACGACTTCCTCTTTTTTCTCTGGGATTTTGCCATGTTGCCAATATTTTGACATTGTATTCTCTTCTGAGTTTGTTCTTGGTCTGTCACCATTATAACTTTTTATGGTCAGATTCTTTTGATGGTGGTGATCATCCTTGTCATCATCATTGTGGTTGTTTTTCTCATTTTTATTAGCCTTTTTTCTTTCTTTTAAATTTGAGATCTGCTTTCAAGGTGGAAGTGATAATGTGTGAATTTTTGTGTCAGGGGCTGCAGGACTTAGGTCATTATCTGATGCTGCACTGATGTTGCTTTGAGACTCATGGGAACTCTCATGTCTGGTGATATGCTGAAGAGGTGGATGGGGGGGGTGGCTGGTAGCTTATCTGGTGTTTAGATTGGTTGCTAGTGCTACTGTCTGGCATGTGTAAAGTCCAGTAGGGGTGTGTTTGTATTTCCTAGTGCTAAGCTGACACATGCGGCTATCTGGCCACTAGAAATTGCTTATTTGCCCAGGACTATGATGAAGCATGGGGCAGATAGCAGATGGAGTCTAGCCATTCCTCTCACTGTGCTAAGCCACACAGAAAATCTTTTGTTTCCTGAAGTGTCATTTGCTGCTAGCTTCCTGGGATGCTTCTTTTCCTGCATTTTACTTCCCTTTTACAAGAGTGGGCAGAATTCTCCCTCTAAGCCTCCAGGTCTCTTACAAGATCAAAGATTCTTACATCTGATGTTCTTGTTGGTTCCTCAGCTCCAAAAATTTGTTTGAGGTGCTTCTGTGGCTATTTAGAGGTAAATATGGGGGAGTTACAGCAATTCATAACTTACTCTGCTACCTTGGCTCTCAGAAATTCATTTCACCTATTTTTTTTTTGAGTTTATGTACAATTTCTTATACAGATCATAGCTATTTCAGGAAGCTATAAATTAGTGATCTTTTACTTTGCCAGTGAATCACAATCAGAAAACTGTTAAGCAACTTTTATAATTACAAAATACAATATTCTTTATTTAAAAACCATGTCCAATCAAAGATATTTAATGGCGCATCCATTTTGCCATTGTCTCCATAATTAGATCTATAAGAAAAGTAGAAAGATTTTCTTAACTTGGTAAATTTGATGTGTAGTTAAACTGAATACCACAGAATAAGTTTCTAACACTATACTATGGCAGATATATTTTTCTACTTGGTGTCTTCAAAGTTCATTTTTTCTCTTCATTATCACTTAATGGAGAAATTACTTTCACAAGAAGGAAAGGAGATGAACTATTTCAGTGTCTGAGATATGCCTTGATATGTTAATATATGCTGAGAGAATTGTGAAATATTCTCCCTTTTCCACAGGAGAGCCCATTATCTCTCGATCAACTCTCTTTTGAGGTTGAATATAAATTATTCCTTTTCTGCACTATGCAAGACAGCTGAACTGGTCTTCTGTATATTTGTCACACATATGGTTGGCTGTCCACTATGCCTAGAAAGCAGGGCTTCCTCACAAATCTGCCTCTTAGATTTTCTGGTTTCTTTCATAACTCAGGTCAAAAATAAATCCTTTTCTATTCATCCTAATTGCTAGTGTATTCCTTCTATGTTCCTGTTGTATTAAGTTTGTTTAAAATCGACATGTGCCTCTATATATGTGTATCGTGACCAAGAAGAGTATAGCCTTTATAGTCAGGTGCAGTATTCTCCCAATGCACTTTCAAAGGATTTCAAAGAATATATATGTATTTTGTCATTTTTTCCTAGTCTCCTTACCATGAGATGGAGAAATGGACCTCTGATTTGCTGCTGAAGCACATCTAGTTATGCATTCAAAGACATTAACCAGACAAAGTGATACTTGATCCTTTGATTTCCTGCCTGACTATATATGCACTCTTTATGTTTTCCTCCCCAAAATAATGCAAAGTCCTTAAAGGCAGGAACTATTTCTTTTTATCCCCACAATTTTGCATGCTGCCTGATAGGTTGAAGGCTTAAAAGAAATTCATGGTAATTAAAATGATTAAAAAGCATTTTTAACATGATTGCATATATGTAACCTATATCAGATTGCTTACAATGCAAGGAAAGAGGTAAGAGAGGGAGGGAGGAATAGAATTTAGAACTCAAAACATCAAAAATGTATATTAAATTATTTTACTCTGGGGAAAAGAAAATATTTAGTTAATAATTACTATGAAAATAAAATATTATTAAAATAAAATTAATATATGGTAATTGATTGTAGATTGATTATTAATTACTTAGAACTTCCTGCTCTAAAATCTTTCCTATAGGGAAAAAAGCTAAAGTGTTGATTAGCAGTTGGGGAACACATGTTTTAGGAAAGCATTTCCAAGATAGGGTGAACAAAGGTAAGAAAATAAATAAATAAATAAAGTCTAGTTGTTCCAAAAAGTGTGATACTCAGGATCATTAGTGTTAAAATAAAAAAGTGGAGGAGACCTCGTAGAGCATCAAGTTCAATGCTGCACCCATAAGAAACCCTTCTAAAATATGCCCAATAAGTGATCTTACAGACTTTATCTAAAGACATATAATGAGGGGGAACCCACTATTTCCCAAGGCAACCCATTCCATTTTTAGGTAACAAGTTGTTAGGAAAATTTCCCCTTTACATCAAAACTAAGTTTACTCTTTCTGAAATCTGCCTCATTATTCTTTATTCTTCCTTTAGGGGACAAGAAGAACAAATCTGTTCCATCACACAAGACATTCAAAGACTTGAAGAGAATAATCACATTAATTATTCTAGGACAGAAAGCCCTAGGGATACACATAAACCTGAGGAAAACAATAAAATAACCAGATTCTCCAGGGCTCTCTGCCATTTCAGGTGCCCCTGGCTCTCTGACACAGCCAGTGTTGTATTCTAAACAAAAAGCTCTTTAGCCACAGCAAAGCAACGAGTTTAAGAACACAAACATAGAGTTCTGGGTTTTCTCTGCCTTTATTGGTGGCATAAAGGTAGCCACAAAGTAGCAAGATACTGGTTAGGGCTCTAAGCTGCCTTCTATGGTCTACACATGTTTTAACTACACAACTATATTGGTTGCCTGATGTTAATAATACTCTCTGGCTTTCCAAGTTCTTTCCAATCTTTTAAGCCCAATTTCAAAGGTTTATTGGGAGCAAAAAATTTGTAATTTGGGGTCTATATTTTTTATTTGGGATTTTTCATATAGTGCTTTTCATTGTTATGTGTAATTCTAGAGATAAAATCATTAGTTCTTGAAAAAGCACACCATCTATGTAGATACATTATCATATCCCTCCCTGGATCAAAACTCTTATGTCTGGCTTTCACACCCCTATATGTGTTGTTATTCCCTACTAGAATGTAAATTCCTCAAAGGTGAGGGCTAAGTTACTTTTAAAATTTGTATCTTCAACACTTAACACAGTGGCTAACACATGATAATTGTTTAAATACATGTAATTCATTCATTTCATTCAATGATATCTATGTATTTCATTTCCCCATTTATATTGTAAGTTTGTGAAAGCATGGGCTATGCCCTATATTTATTAGTTAATAAAAAGTTAATAATATATGACTGTATATCTTGTACCTTAATAATTTTGTCTTGTAATGTTTAATTATTTACTTTTTGGTATGTGGTTGTTATATTACAAATAATATAATTTAAGATTTTAGATTTTTATTTTAGTATATAGTTGTTATATTGCAAGGGATGTAATTTTTGGTTTTCCTTTTGTGTATCTTGCAAAGCTAGAGGATATAGCAAGTAATCGATGATAATTCATGCAAGGAAAAAAAATCATTAAATATATTCTTAACTAGAAAACAGTTATTCTTATAAAAGAATAAGAGACAATAGCTTACAGCTTGATTTAATCAAATAATAACAATGACATTAATAAGTAACATTGATATAATCCTTAAATTTGGCAAAGCACTTTATAGTATCTTATCAGAAACTCACAATAATACTTGGAGATAATATTATTATCTCATTTTATTTATAAGGAAACATCCTGGGAAAGGTTAAATAAATTTCCCAGAGTCATATATCAAGGAAGAGTTTGAAGTAAGATTCACATTCTAATTTTCCTGATTGCAACTTGAATATTTTATCTACTCTACTACACTGAATATGTTTTTAGAGGGGTCTGATTTGAATTCCTGTCTCTGATCCTTGTGACCTGTATGAACCTATCTTTAAAAAGAAAAAGAGGTATATTTAAATATTACCAAGTTATTACCATTAAAAGTAGCAAAAGATAGGTTACTAAGGATCAACACAAGAATCAAAAGGTTCTCTGATACTAATGTCACAAACAATAAAGCTCACAATGAAGTAAAACTGCTATGCTATACTAAAGAAAATCAAACATGCCCTTTAAAAATATATTAGAGATATAGCATGCTGATGGATTTGTGATATCATCAATATGATACGCAGGGTTGTCAGTGTAAGCAAAACTTCTGAGAACACAGCATTTACTGGGATAGGCAATTTTTATCACTAAAAACCTTGAATGATATTACTATCATGTTATACCAGTGACATTGGTCTCTCTTTGCTCCGTGAAGAAAATATTTCATCACAAAGCTGTAAGTACTTTTTCTATCTTCCAAGTTAGAAATTCCCTTCCTTCTCATCTCTGCCTCCTTGCTCCCTGCTAAATTCTCAATATCTAAAGAAAGTTTATTCCAATCCCTCCTAATTATATTGGTTTCCCTTTTTGTTTAACTCTGTATATACAACTTGTTTATACATGGTTATTTGCATTTTGTCTCCTCTATCAGACTGAACTTCTTGAGAGAAGGTACTTTATATCCTTATTAGCACATAGTAAGTGCTTAATAAATGTTACCAAAAACTTGAGTCTCAACAATAACAATATTTAAATCTGTTGTTTCAAATAACGCATAGCCTATAGGGTACACTACTTGCTGTCAAGATAACCTTCATTCAGCTCTTCCTTCTGATATTTAGTGGCTATGTGAACCTAGGCAGATTGCTTCAATGCCCCTCATTTGCCCCATTTAAAACAGAGAGATAATGATATCTATAATAGATAGGTCACAAGATTATAAGTTTCATGAGGAAATGTATGCAAAATTTGTTCACAAATTTTAAAGACCTGTCAGGAAGTGCAATCCACCTGATAGTTTCAATGTATATTTATTAAAAACCTATCAGATGCACATTGCTCTGTATTTCAAGTAATAGCCATTGTCAGATTTCCAGTAATCTCAAAAAGATAAAAAGTGGGATAGACTGCCTCAGAAGATAGTGGGTTTCCTCTACTTGGAGATTATTCAGTGGAGGCTGAAATGCCATTTGGGGGGCTACTGATATGGATATTCCTCTTGATATGGATAACACTCTTTGTGTTTAACTAAAGTACCACCATATCTAAAAGTTTATTATTTCAATACTAGAAAATGAATATTTCATATGTATATAGTGCTTTACAATGTATAAGCCACTTAATATATTGGATGTTATACAATTTTAATTGAAAACTATCATGGTTTGCACTAAACTAAAAATTAGTTGTTGACTTTCAGTAGTTATAAAAAAAAAAGCATTTCAGAATTATAGTCATTCAAGTCAATTCTGTAGTGACTTGGCTTTTGTAGTGATTATGGCTGCATAAGGGCTTCAAAAGTGAGTGCTACTTTTCTCTAACATGGATCCTGTTTCCAATTGCTATTTTATAAATGTCATTGTAACATACTTTAATGGTACTTTACATTAAAAACAACATCAAAAATAAGCCCTATGCATATCAAGTCAAATGGGGATAACTTTTCAATTAGAACAAATTAAAACAAATTCCTTAGTCATTATCTTCTGATTTAGCATATATTTCTGAATAGCATCATGTATTTTAAGTCCCACAATTTCTCTTTAAGGAAATTTTTTCATTCTATTGATTTTGCTAGAAAGTCAAAGATTCCATGTCTATTCCTAGTCTCTTTGTTTGGAGTCAGGATGGCCTGGATTCATAACATAATTATTAGCTGAATGACCCTGGACAAACACTTTCAGCTTTATATTTCTCAAATGTAAAATAGGGATCATAATAGCAATTGTCTCTTAGCATTGCTTTTTTTCAAGCCTTAAAGTGCTATATTAATGCTAGATATTATTGTTATTTAGAAGCTATGCCTTTTCTCCATCTCATAAATATGAGGGGAGCACAGATTTAAGAAAGTGTCTAGATTTAACCATGAATGGAAGTGAAAATGATTTACAAATTTAGAAGAAATCTAGTAGTCCAAGATGGAGAGGATATAGGAGGCATGACAACATGCATCCTCATAAGGGAATAAGTAAAGCTCTCCCTTGCCCCTATCAGTTGTCCACGGGTGAGTGCACTTACAAAAATGACTTTCTGCCATCTGAAGCAGAGCAATTGCACAGTGGGAATCCATAGACTCAAAGTGAAAAGTGTAAGCCTGGGCCATAAATTCTCCAAAATATCTTCCTTAGAATTTTCTGTGATGGGAATCACACAACAAATTTCAAATGGTAGGACAACCATAACGAGGTTTTGCTATCAGGAATTCAAGGCATGGATGCACCTTGAAGTTCTGGGACTCATTTGTGTCCTCATGTTCTTTAATCTTGAACTTCCATTCAAGCACATACCAACACCTGGTCCTGGCAGGCAACTAGAAATCATATTCAAAGCAATCTCATCCCATCAGCACTGAGCACAAACAGCTTAGTGATGGATATTTTACTTAGGTTACTTGCAGTTTGAATTGCAAAAAGGCTGAATAAATCACCCCAGCAACAAATGCACCAAAATCCTTCAAGATGACGAATCTGCTTTGACTTTTGCTTTGCAACAAAATTATCTTCCTGAAAGTGATGTACTCTGTTGGTGGAAGAAAATTCTCTTTAAGAACTTATCTCTAAAGCAATAATTTCTATTTGTAAGAATTTTAATATTAACACCAAACAAGATTTGAAAGAAAATGCTAAAATTTGGGGAGGAGAATGTATTAGGAATAAATTCTCACATAATCCAGGTTTGGCTTTGTCTCAATTCGATTTTTTTCCAATAAAGTAATCCCTTTTATTTTTGTTTTTAAAAAAAACAGCATAGTTAATGGAAAATACACTGAATTTAGTCACTCTTTCATTAATTACCAACCAAATTAGCATACTATCTGGCTTATAGCAAGTCACTTCCAAATTTTCTGTCGCCATCTTCTCCCTTTTCCAATTGATAAAACAATGAATTTGACATAGGTTATACATATGTAGTCATGCAAAACACATCTGCATGTAAGTCATTCTGTGGGGAAAACAGATTAAAAATAAAAAAGTAAAGAAAAGCAAGTAAAGGAAAATATCTTTAATTTGCATTCAGGTTCTATCATTTCTTTTCTGGAGATAGATATCTTTTGCAAGTCCTACAGATTTTTCTAGATCATTGTATTACTGAGAATAGTAAAGTTATCTATAGTAGATTGTTAAAGTGTACAATGTCTCTTGTATCTGTTTACTCACCATCATTTCATGTAATTCTTTCCAAGTTTTTCTGAAAGCATTCTGTTCATAATTTCTTAAATCACAATAGTATTCCATCACACATCTATACAACTTGTTCAATTATTCTCCAATTGATGGATAGTCCCTCAATTTCAAATTCCACCACTAAAAGAGCTGCTATAAATATTTTTATATACAAAGAGTCTTTTCCTTTTAATTATCTCTTTGGGATACAGACCTACTAGTGGTTTTGTTAGATCAATGGAATGTGTCGTTTTATAGCTCTTTGGGCATAGTTCCAGATTGCTCTCCAGAATGTTTGAATCAGGATACAACTCCATCAATAGTACATTACTAATTTAGTCTTCCTACATCTTCTCTAATAGTTGTCATTTTTCTCTTCTTTTATCTAATGTGAAGCAATAGTTCAGAATTGTTTTAATTTGCTTTTTTCTCATCAATAGTGATTTAGAGCATTTTTTCCCATATGACTATATAAAGCTTTGATTGCTTTGTCTAAAGAATGCCTGTTCATATCCTTTGACCATTTATTGAGGAAGGAAAGATTCTTATTTCTATAAATTTGACTCATTTTTAATTTTTGAGAAATGAAGTCTTTATCAGAGAAACTCACTGTATTTTCCACAATGATAATTATTAACTATGTATTTCCCCCTTTTATTCTACTCTCTTTCTCCTTTTACTGAGTCCAATGTCAAAATTCTTTTGCTTCTGATTTTTACCTGTCCCTTCTATGAGTTCCCTCTCCTTCTTTTATTTCCTTCCTTTGCTCCTTTCCTATAGGATAAGATAGATTTTTACACCCAACTGAATGAGTATATTAATTCCTCTTTGAGACAACTCTGATGAGAGTAAGGTTCATATGTTCCCTTCTCCACTACCCCCACTTTCTTTTCCATTATAAAAATATATTTCAGGACTCTTACATCAAATAATATATCTCATTTTACCTTTCCCTTTTCCTCTATTCCAATGCATTCTTCTTTCTTGACACAATATTATATTTTTAGATAATCATACTATCATTTTCAAATCAGAGTTGTGCTTTTTGTATTCTCCTTCTAAATTCCCTAAAATTGAGAAAGGTTTTAGGATTTATAATTATCATTTTCCCATGTAGTAATATAAACAGTTTAACTTTACTCACTCCTTTATGATTTCTCTTCCCCGTTTACTTTTTTATGTTTCTTTTGCATCTTGTATTTGAAAGCCAATTTTTTTATTCAGTTCTGGTCTTTTCATCATCAGTGCTTAAATATCCTCTATTTCATCAATTATTCACTAATTTTTCTCCTGAAGGATTGTACTTATTTTTATTTTTTCTTGCTTGTAAGAATCACTTGACTTTTTTGTCTTCTTGTGAGGATGAATTTTGATCTTCCTTCTCACCATAATAACATTCTCTGATCAGAATTTTTTTTTGCTTATTTTCCAGTCTATACTACAGTAGATCTCTGCTCCCTAAGTGCATGGGGCATTATCCAAAGCTTCAATGTTTTTGGACAGCTGTTTTCAAAGATAATTATGGGGATCTGGACTTTTTCTGATTGAATATAAAGAGGTATTTACTACTCTCCTGAACTGTGCACTGATTTGTGAATAACCACAAGCACTCTTTTCAACACTGGAACTGTGATCCAGGTCCCTGCTCCTTTGTGGCAGTAAACTTTGCTATGCTAGTGCTCCTCTAAGAACTGGGACCATTACCTAGGATTGTGACCTAGATCCAGAGCAGTGCAATAAAATCCTGCCCTTCTTGACAGCAAAGGGTCCTTTGAAAATCTCTTGAAGCATTGTCAGATACCCTTACTGTCTGTGGGCTAAGAAGTCTAGTAATTGGCACTATTAACATTGATTCAGTTGCCCTAAAGCCTGATCCTGTTGCTGGTGTAGGCTGGCTGAGCTTTTCTCTCACCCTGGTACAAAAGACCTTACTTATCAACCTATTAAGTTGTCTGAAGCTAGAATGTTGTTTTGCTTTATCTTCTTGTGGGTTCTGCCAAAATAGAATTTGTTTAGAGCATATGACTTTAAAATATTTGGAGGGGCTTAAGAGAGAGAGCTCAGGTGAATCTGTACCTTATTATGCATTCTTGGCTCCACCTCTCTTTGAATTTTCTTAGAATCAATGTTTAGTAGATCTCAGACTTAAATAATAAAGCTTTTTGTAAGTTTTATGATTCTCTAATCTACAAAAATGACATGCCTCTTAATCATGGGCTCCACAAAAAGGAGATGCATGTAGAGAAATAAATGCTCTGAGGAAGGAGTGAAGATGGCAGAATAAAATGAACATTTTTGCCAAGCTCTTGGATTATTTCCCTCTAAATCATTGTTGAAAGTGTGTCAAGTAGAGTTCTAAGTAGGATAACAAATAAAAAGTAACAATGAGCCATTTTTAAAACCAAGATATCTTCAGAGGAAAGAAAAAGAGGTCTTCAGATACTAGGAATTTGGGATGACTAGGAACATGATATGGCAGAAGGAACACCAAATGTCCTTTGAGGTGGTGGCAGTGGCAGTGACAGCAGTGTTAATACACAATAAAAATGAGATTACGGAGGATCCCTGTGATTGCACAGGATGTAGGATAGGATTGTATTTGGGAAATCCATTGTTCATTATTCAGTTCTGGGACACAGTTTCAGGGAAGAGAGAAGTCCCTACTTGGTCTCTACTTGAGAAAGAACCAGAGTATGGACAAGGAAATCAGCATGTTGAAAGCAATAAAAACTCACAGGCTCCCAGACATAGCTATGAAAAGAGAAGAAGATAAAAGCTTGAAGCTCAAAATAGTCATCTTATCAAAACCACTCCCCAGAGGAAAGGAGAACTGAATTATAGTGTAAAATAATTCCTGAAAAATTAAAATTCAGCAAGTGAAAGCTAATAAGTACAATTACATTGGTCAAATAGAAGGTATTGATTCTATGACATCAAGAAACTATAAAACAAAGTTAAAACATAAATAAAGAAAAAAATGTGAACTATTTCAATGGAAAGATCAAGGAGATAGATTAAAGCAAAATAATTTCAGAATTTTGGATCATCTGAAAGCTATAGCAGGAAAAGAAAGCCCATAAATAAAATTCTTAAAATTATTTTCAAAAATTGCCTCACTAATTTTAAAGTAGAGGGTAAAGTAGAAATTGAAAGAAAAAATGCAGCAATCACCTCCTGAAAAGATCCTCACATCAATCTCCCAGAAATATTGTAGTCAAATTCTAGTGCTTCCAAGTCAAGGAGATAATACTGCAAATAGACACAAAAAATATTCAAATATCATGAACCCACAATCGGAATAACAGAGAATTTAATAACTACTACTTTAAAGGAGAAAAAAGGTTTGGAATATGATTTTCCAGAATGTAAAATAAGTAGGATGACAACCAAGAAAAACCCATCCGGAAAAACTAATTTCCCAAAAAATGTATTTAATGAAATAGACTTCCAAGCCTTCCTGAAGAAAACAGCCAAGCTGAATTAAAAAAAAAATACATTCAAACACAAGAGAATTATAAAAAAGGCAAAATTGAGTGAGAAATAAAGAATTCAATAAAGTTAAACCACTTATATTCCCAAATGTGAAGATGATACATGTATCACCCAAGAACTTTTTCATCATTAGAGCAGTTAAAATGAATCTACTTAGTTAGAGGGCATGGATGTGAGTCTATCATGTTAGAATTCTCTCAAAAAAAAAATGGAAGCTTGAAAATGAGGGATCCTAGAAAAAAGAGGAAGGGAAAGTAATAATGGAGGAAATTGTCTCACCTAAAAGGAAGAATTTTTACAATGAGAGGAAGGGAATAGGAAATGCTTGAACCTGACTCTAATGTGAATTGTTTCAAAGAAGGAAGAATAAACACAGATGAAGAAATAAACACACACACACACACACACACATGCATAAATAGGTTCAGAGACAAAGAATTGTGGCTCTTATTAGCATAAAATAAAATGGTATTAGTGTAATGGAATGTAAGATAGACTAACTTCTTCAGATTCCTAAATTCCATCCAATGAGAGAATCAGTTATAAAAAAATGATCTTTTGTTTCATATCTCTCTGGCATTAATTACCATAGTTTCCTTAATTGTCTAATACTAGATGATAGAACATGTTAAAAACATTCATTTTGGAAATGGATCATTAACTCTAGTCTTTTTAAAAAGTGGGAAAGACATTAAAGGCAGTTCATTTAAAAATTACTTAAGTTTTAGAATAAAGCTAAAAATAGAATGATCTCTTGACAAGTGCCCATTTTCCAATTATAGGAAATATGTTCAAAATGATTTAATAAAAAGTAAGATAACAAACTTAGGAGGGAAACTTCAGTACACTGAAGAAAAAAAAAACTTTGCATCAAATATTTCAGAAAATGATCTTATGTATAAGGTATCATCAATAAGCACATATCCATCAATCACTGGGAATACAATGATGTATGAGATAATTTCTATCTTCAAGGAGCTTACATTCTACTCAGTAAACAAAATTATAGAATAATAGAATATTACTGTTAGAAACCACATCAGCAGATATCTAGTTTAAGTCATGGCCTAAACAAAAGCCTTACAATGATGTATTAGTTTAGTATTCCTAATGCTACTATTTTAAAAATCCAAAAGGCAGGGTACTACTGCAAAATTAGTCTATTCCATTTTCTGTGGAAATATTTTATTTAATTCAATCCGTTTTTTCTCTGCACTTCCATTCCATTGTCCACTTTCTACAATAAAAAATAACAAATTTAATTCCTATCCAGCATGAATTGGGCAGGTAAGAGGCAGGTAAGAGTGCTGAATTGAGTTAGGAAGCCCCAAATTCAAATCTGCCCTCAGACATCTACTATGTATGTGACCCTGGGCAAGTTACTTAACCCTATTTGCCTCAGTTTCCCCATAAGCAATATGAGCTGAAGAAGGAAATGACAAAGTACTCCAGTATCTTTGCCAAGAAAACCCCAAATGGCATCATGAAAAGTTGGGCACAGCTGAAACAACTGAACTGAAACAACCAGCATGAAAGCACTCCCACTACTTGCAGAGTGCTTATTTCAACTAAATCTGTACTTCTCTGGTTAGCCATAAGTAGTTCTTTCAAATGACCATCATAAAATAGGTAATTAATGGCCTTTTACCATTCTGATTGTCCTATTCTGGCAGTTTTTATTCATCAATTTCTTTTCCTAACTGCAACATCCAGAACTAAATTCCAGATAGAGTCTAACCAGCATTTCAAGACATAGGGAATAACCACTGAAAATTCACAGTGTCTGGTTTGAGAAAGAACAAAGCTAGTGTCATTGGATCATGGAGTATGAGAAAAATAAAGGATAAGACAGGAGGAGGCAGATGATAAAAGCCTTTGAAATTCCATTATGAACATTTCCTATTTGCTGGAACAAATTAAGCTTTTTTGACTGTCAGATCACACTACATTGACTTATTTTGAGTTTTCAGTTTACTGCAGCATATTTGTAAAAAAAGAAATTAAAATCTCTTCCATGTTGTAGTTATGAAGTAATTTTAACTGCTAATGTTTTTAGTATATATTACATATATATGTGGATCACATATCCACATATAATATATTTGTAAATATTAAATACTAGTGCTTTACATACAACTTCTTAGATTTTCTTTTACTTTATTAACTGTCAAGAACTTTTTGAAACTTTATTGGATTCAAAAGACCCCTTTCCAGTTTGGGAAATCTGCAAATTTCATGAGAATACCATCTATATCTTTAACCAACTCACAAACTAAATACTGTTAAATAGCAGAACAAAGATAGATTCTTGCACGTTGTTGCCAGATTCCTTTTCTTGATTCATTGCTCACAAATATTCAGTGACTCTCCCATTGTCTAAGGAGAAAACTTAAAACTTCCTGGTCTAACTTTTCAAGTCCTGCACAATTTAGATTTAATCTGTCTTTTTAGATTTACCACCCTTGTACCCCTTGTACAATTTGCTAACTCACTATTTCTTGAATAAAATTTGAGGTTTCCTTCTTCCTCATCTTTGCTCATACCTTTTTATTTCCCTTTAATATGCTCTCTAATATTATGCACATCTGAATCCCACCCATCTTTTAAGCTCTACCCAAAATTCTACCTTTTCTGAGAAGCCTTCATGAATTATAGGGAGCTCTCTCCCCTTTGAAATCTTAGTATTAAAAGAATCACAGCTTTATAGCTGAATGAGAATTTAAAGACAACTAAATTAAAAGATTAAGTAATGTCATAAAGTAACAGTAAATTTTTGAGGGGTTATTTGAATCCATATTTTCCTCATGGCAAATCCAACTGCTATCTATTTCATCATTCTGCCTATTCATTGTTTGTGCTAATAACTTGGCATTACACAGGATATTGAATTAGTCAAACAAGCTATTAAAGAGGCAGAAGTGAAGAGGAAGGGCCAGGTAATTAGGTAGTCAAAAATTTAATAAGTACCTAAGTATTATGCTAGAAATATCTAGCCCAATAGGGCTAAGTAATGGCAACACAAAGAAAGGCAAAAGACTACCTCTTTACTTTCAAGAAACTGCCAGTCTAATGGAGGAGGAAACATACAAAGTATATAAGAAACAAGCTATATACAGGATAATTATGAAATAAATAATGGCGGGAAGATGTTAGAATCAATAAGAATCAGGAAAACCTCTTTTAGATAATTGGATTATTCTGAGACTTGAAGAATTTAAGTAATCCAGGAGATAAAAATGAGAGGAAAACTAAAAGTATAAGGACCAGTCAGCAATAATTCAGAGATGGAAGACAGTGTTTTCTTCAAGGAAGATTAAAGAAGCCACCATCAATGGAGATAATAAGGTACAAAATAGGAAATCATCAGATTATAAAGGAGGTTTATTTGTTAGACCAAAAATCAATACATAGAGGGTATTCCAAATATGGAGGATATGTTGTTCAAAAGCATAAAGGCAGGAGATGGAATAGTATATATAGGAAGAGAAGATACATCTAGTTGATACATCTGCTATAAGTAATGATTTCCATTTTTTTTCGGGCATTAATGTTTCCTAACATACTGACAGATATTTAGCAGTTTATTGCACTTACAAATGATTATATAAGAGCACCGCTATAATCTCTAGGACTCTCTTGCTATTCTGAATGGACTTATAGCAGTCAAGTAGTTCTTAAGTAGACAGTTAAGTACAAGGCTGGGGAAAACATCATTATAGCCAGTGTTTCTGATAAAGGTCTCATTTCTAAAATATGTAAAGAACTGTGTCAAATTAATAGAATTGTTAGTCATTCCCCAACTGCTAAATGGTCAAAGGATATGAACATACAATTTTCAGATGATAAAATTAAAGTCATTTATAATCATGAAAAAATGCTCTAAATCACTATTGATTAGAAAAATGCAAATTAAAACAACTCTGAAGTACCATCTTATACTTCTCAGATTGGCTAAAATGACAGAAAAAGATAAAGATAAATGTTGTAGGAGATATGGGAAAACTAATGTATTGTTGGAGTTGTGAAATGATCTAACTGTTCTGGAGACAATCTGGAATTATGAGTAAATGCCCATAAATTGGGGAACGACTGACCAAGTTGTGGTATATGAAGATAATGGAATATTAGTGTCCTATAAAAATGAACAAGCTGATTTTAGAAATGTCTGCAAAGATTTACATGAACTGGTGCTGAGCAAAATAAGTAGAACCAAGAATACATTGTACACAGTAACAGCAAGAATGTTTTATGATCAATTATGAAAATTTGATTCTTCTCAGTGGTTCAATGATCCAAAGCAATCCCAATAGATTTTGGACAGAAAATTCCATCTGCATCCAGAAAAAAGAATTCTAGAGACTGAATTTAAATCAACACATGTACTGTTCACTTCTTTTCTCTGTTTTTTTTTTTTTTTCAATCTTTACCATGTTTTTTTCCTTTTTGGTCTGATTTTTCTCTGCCAACATGATTTGTAAAGCAATGAATATTAAAATGTTTTTAAAGGCTTATGGTAAAAGCATAAATTTAAATGTAGAATGGACTTTATATCTAATGTCCTAGAAAATGCAAATGGCCTATCTCCAAAACTTGCTCTAGGTGTTTTCTAGAGTCCTGCATCTTCTGCCTCACTATTTTACAAAAACCTTAGTTATATTTCACTCCTTATTCTAGGTAAATAGTTTATAAACATTTATTAAGGGCCTGTTAAGTGCCAGGCACTTTGCTAAGCACTGAGAATACAAATACAGAAACAAGATAGTCCTTGTCTTCAAGGATTACAATGTCATGAGGGATGACAACACAGTAAATGAAGCTGGGTGGGAAAAAGAAAGAGAGCATGGTTGAGCCTAACATTCCAATCAATAGTGAGCAATCAGTCAGAAAAGTCCCAAAGTAATCCAGGTGAGAAATGAGAAATCTGAGCTTTTTTTTGCTGCTATTGAGTTATTTTAAGTCATGTCTACCTCTTTGTGAGACTAATTGGTGAATTCTTGGCAAAAAATCTGGAGAGCTATAGTGTCTTGGAGCTCTATCCACTGAACCACAGAACTGAGCTCTAGAATGAATATTTTCTTCTTTCTCAACAGGACAGGGCTATTGAATCAACTTTCACTTTCTTAACACGTTTCCATATAATAGTGCTTTGCACATAATAAAGAAAATTTCATTATTTAATTAATTCATTTATCCTCAGGTCTATTCCAGTCTAACCCTAAGCCTTCCACTATAATCAAAAATATTAACCTGGATTAATCCAGGGATTAACCCTGAATGTTAAGGAAATTCTAAGAGCATATAAATAATGAACATGACTGTTCTCAAGATTGCTGAATTTTGATAAACATACAGATATTGTTGCTATTGTCTAGACTTTGTAACTAAAAGTCAGTCAGTAGAAAGATCTGCACAGACAAGGGTTAATGTTTAAATGGGGTTTTGGGTTTTTTTTTTGTTGTTGTTGTTTTGTTTTTTTTGGTTAAGGGCACTTTCTCAGAGGGATCTGAATGACAGCATATCTGGCCTACAGAATCAATCATTCAAGTCTTCCAGTTTTTTTCAGGGCATGGATTTGTACTTGCTAATTAACTTCAGCTGTTTTGTCTGTTCATTATTTGAACTACAAAAAAACAGCTGTTTTGGCAAGTGGTTGAGCCTTAAGTCCCATGGATGGTGATTTATGTGCTTCAGTGTGTTAATGGGTGCCTTGAAGAGTGTTGTTTTGTTGTTGGATTGTTACATAGCATCATTAATGAATCATAACTTTGTTTACCACACAGATTGACTATTCTAGTCTTGTTGAGTAGCTCTTATATGGAGAAGTAAAGTAGAATTCTCTTTTTCGGATTTGTTCCATTTAATTCAGGGAAAGTGTCTAATGATGGTATTACCCACAGGAAATTAGAGAGAGGTAGAAAATGTTAAGAACGAAGACATGTTCATGTTTACAATTTTGTTGGAAGGATATCTATTTAAAATGTGCTTGCAGGATAGATGCAGGGAAAGCAAAAATTGCAGGATGAGGGATGCTTTGATGAAGTGACTGAAGATGAGGAAGGTACTAATTCCAGGCACAGGATAACAGGGTGTACAAACCCAGAAGTAGGATGTGGAGTTTTGGGATTAAGGAACCATTCAGTAACCCAGTTTAGCTGTAATACAAAATACATGAGTAGAAGGACAGAAATGAGACAGGAAAGGGAGGAAGGGACAGGTTGAGGAAAAATTTTAAATACTAATCAATAGTTTTTGCATTACATTCTAGAGACGACAAAGGCAGTAATTGAAGGTTTTTTGTTTTTTGTTTTCTGAACAGGAAAATAGCATATTCTTATCTGGTGTTCTTTAGAAGTTCATTTTAGCAGCTATATAGGAGATGGATTAAAGAAAGTAGATTCTGGATGTTTAGTTCAGAACCCCGAGGAAATAGCATTCATTCTCCTGAAGC
Source organism: Antechinus flavipes (assembly GCF_016432865.1). Lineage (NCBI taxonomy): Eukaryota > Metazoa > Chordata > Mammalia > Dasyuromorphia > Dasyuridae > Antechinus > Antechinus flavipes. The sequence goes on along the minus strand of NC_067401.1, from coordinate 290,999,185 downwards.
ATTGGTGAAGGAATCTACTTAACAATTCTAGAAAGTTAAGATCACTGGTTTGATTTTCTGTCACCGTGGTTCTGTATATGGCTGTTCTACTACATAGGTTAACCTTAGAATCATGTTTCTAAGAAGAAAGTGAAAGAACAATAGGAGTACAATTATACCCAAGCCTACATTTATGTTATTAATGCTATGTTTCCTAATGTTAATGCTCCACTATCCAGAGGAAAAGGAAGGGAAAAAAAAAAAAAAAGAAATCCTCCAAAAAATTAAGGAGGTGTCTACCTGTATTTACATGGAATGGCTTCTCCTTTTGGACAAATCTATTACATGCCAGTGTTCTCAGGGTACAATAAGGAATTTCTCTTGAACAATTCATTCATTGGAAGACTTAATATACCTCCATAACTGCAGCAATTTACTCCCTTCTGAGAGACTCAATCCAGCCCATTATATATCCTGACACTTTTCTGGATAATTAACATCAGTTTTATATGATGTCATTAATAATAATATGCTTAACTAGATCCTACTGGCTTTTATCAACTCTAAAATGCGTAAGAGATAATTATGATGATAAATTATAAATAGTGAGAAACTCAGGACTAAAAGCTGTTTTAAAGGCTATCTTGTCCATTCTCTTGTCTTTCAGCAGGAGCATTTTGCTTTTTAAATAAGTTTTAATTGATTTCTTTATATGGATATCACTTCTCAATAGGTTTACCCCTCCCAATAAAATTTTCTTATAAGAAAACTGCATAAGGTAAGTGAAGCAAACTAACATATAAACTATGCAAGAATATTTGTTTAAATCTGACTACTTAGGACAGAAATTTTCTTGCTTCCAAAAACTTGCAAGTAATAGACTATATATTCCCGTGTTTAATTTTGAATTTTTGGAAATTAATTCTTAATTTTGTTATCTAAAAATTAAGTTCAATGTAAAAACATGAACTTAAAAGATGAACGAGAATGCTGAGATTTTATGGTTTAATTTCTTCATATTATACAAATCAAACAGAATAAAACAGACTTGGAGAGATTATCTTCTTTGTTTTATTTCACACAGACAGAATGAAGATTAGAGTCAGTCATGATAACTCACAGGTCAAATGGTCTTTCTTCATATGACAAAGTTGTATTTTCAAGGATCCAGCAACATCCTTTTGTCATTTTTTGTACTCAATCTTTTGTATGTGTAACATGTATAATCATTCCTCATTCTGCTGTGCTCTGGCTATTTTCTGAGGGAAAGGGTTATATTGTGTCTTAATATCAAGTCCAATTCCATGCATATTCCCAACTTGTTTTAGTGTACTTTGCATTTATACTGTGTGTATGTGTGCTTAAATAACTATTCTTCTAAATAAAAAATGAACAGTGCCACTAAGAGAGACAACTTAGAAATAGAGAGTAGGCTGGCCTCAGAATAAGAATAACTTCATTCAGTTCCTGCCCCCAATAGCTACTAGACAAATCATTTAGCTTTTCGGTGTGCCAAATAATATTTTGTAAGTGTTATTTAGAGTCAATGTTTATCTACATTGGTACAGGGCATCTTGTCAATGAGAAAACCTAAGACATAGAACTATTCAGGAAAGAAGAAAGGAAGAAAAGAAAAAAGTTGTTGTTTGTCTTCTCCACTGAGGACCATGACATCAGGGAGATGATGCTAGACATGCAAGTGAATTGGATTTAAGTGAGGGAGGGCTGTGCCAGGTCACCTGCCTTAGTTTCTCCTCCAGAGCCATCTGGGTCCAGAGTCCAGATGTAGAGTAAGATCACTGGAGAGGGACCTGGATGCAATGGGAGACCTTGGCCTTTTTAAGCAAAGGCCTTCCACAGATCTCAGTCTGACTGAGACTGAATCCATTAAGGCTAGGTAGCAACTGAGACAAAGAAAAAGAAGAAAGGAAGGAAGGAAGGAAGGAAGGAAGGAAGGAAGGAAGGAAGGAAGGAAGGAAGGAAGGAAGGAAGGAAGGAAGGAAGGAAGGAAGGAAGGAAAGAGGGAGAGAGGATGGAGGAAAGGGAAGAGGGAGGGAAGGAGGGAAGCATGAAAAGAGAAAAGGTAGGAGGGAGGGGGAGAGATACAAAGAGACAGCCAGACAGAGACAGAGATAGACACATAAACAGAGAGGCAGAGAGAGAGAAAGAGGGAGAGGCACAGAGAGAGAGAAAAACAGAGAAGGAGGGAAGCAGGGAAAAGAGAGAGGGAGGGAGAGAGAGAGAAAAATGTCAGGAGGAAAGGAGGGGGGTAAAGAAGAAGTATGTATTGAATGCTTACTTTTTGTCAGGCACTGTGCTAACTCAAGCAAGTTTTGAATTCTACAGTATTAAAGAAAATAATGTCAGTGTAAAGAGTGACCTCAATTATAGGAAAGACTTGTTTTACAAGAGTAAGACCATCTTCGCTATCTAATGGCCATTTATAATAGAATGTTGAGATTTAGGAAATAACCTGAGAGAAATAGATATCATAAAGCCGACAAAATAAAACTCATGCACTTTTCTCATAGAACAACTTTTTATATCCTCACTTGGAGCTGAGGTATTTTTATTTAGACATGATTCTGACAAGCTTATTTGGTCAACTTTTTAATAGATTAGGGCTAGTGATTTAAAGTATCAGTGAATGATGGAGAATATTAGAAGCAAGCATATGAAAAGCAATGAAACTGACATCTATAAAAGATAGAAAACCTGTGAGGAATAACACATGAAAATTAAATTAGTACATTTTTCAAACAATTTAGTTTAGAAGCCAAAAGTCTTTTACACTATAACATTCCCTGAAGACATCTTATATATGAATAAAGTAAAACTGGTAGTCATAATAAAACTTGGTGTCAGTTAGGAAAGATCATATTAAAGTTAGGATGTTTTAGAAGACAGGGAAATTTGATTTGCCTTTAGAAAACTTTATATCTCAAATGGTTAAAAAATTTTAAACAAGTGTTTTGGTGCTGAAAGGGATAAGCTTCAGTTAACAGAAAAACTAAAGCCTGTGCAACATCTCAACTTACCACTTTGATCCTTTAATACTTCAGTAGTTAACTAAATCTATAACCATCCCTCCTCACATCTTTGTTTTTAGATAAGCTGTGTCTTTCATGCCTAGAATTCTCTCCCATCTCATTTTTGCCTTTTGGAACCACTATCATTTCGTGATTCAGTTGTGTCCAACTTTTCATGATCCCATTGACTATAATCCCCATTTCTTGGCAAGGATACCAGAATGGTTTCCTTTTTTTTTTTTCCAAGTAGATTAAGGCAAACAGAGGTAAGTAACTAAGATCACATTTGGGTTCAGGTTTAGTGTTCTCCCAGTAGCTTTCTTTTTTAGAATCACTATCTGCTTTCAAAGCTCATCTTAAGTATTATCACAGGCTGTTTCCTGATCCCCTCAAATCCTCTCCAAAATTATTTTTATTTACCACATATATATGTATGTTTATATGCATATACAGTACATTTACTTATTTACTTATATATGTATGGATTGTTTCTCAAGATAGAATATAAGGACTTTGAAAGAAAGGACTGTTCATTGATCTATACCCAATAGCTAATAGAGTATTTAGCAGAAGGAAGGTACTTAATAAGCAATTACTGATTAAGAGTTTGAGCTCTGATGCAAGTAATTTTGAAATGATGCAGACATTCATCCCTTCTCATTCTGTATGATTCACTTACAGTATGGGATAGTATATAGAACTCTGAGTCAGGCAAGCATTGGCTCAAATACTACCTCTTATATTTATTAAATAGCTCTGGCCTAGAATGGAGTGGGGTTTGTACCTTGATCATAGTTGATCATTGACACAGTTAATAGAGCACTGAGCTAGAATCAAGAATATTCATCTTCATTAGTTCAAATCTAGTCTCAACCACTGAGTAGGTATGTAATCCTGAACAAGTCACTTTACCCTTATATTCTTCATCTGTAAAATGAGTTGGAGAAGGAAACTATCAATCATTCCAGTATCTTTGCAAAGAAAACCTCAGAAAGGGTCATGAAAAGTCAGACAGATTGGAAATGATACAACAAAATGACCACAGGAAAATCACTTCATCTTTGTGTGACTCAATTTCCTCCTCTAAAAAATAAAGGCTGAAATCAATGGTCGCTAAGATCCCTTCATCTTTAAATGTGTGATCCTAAGATCCTCCACTGAAAGTCCATCTGATCAACTCAATGGCCTTCTCTATTTCATTTGACATTGTATGGAGATTTATTATGGGCCATAACTCTGAAATAAGGATTCTTATAAGGTGTTAAGTCAGTAGAATTGATGATACAATGGTTTTCTAGTTTAGCATGATGTTTAATAGTTCTCTAATTTCAGTATGATTGATTTAATCTTACAACAAATAATGGTTTCCTAGTGATATAGTGGTTGGTTTATACTCATTGTAGAGCATGTAAGCTGGGAACCTCAGCCCAAGATAGAGTCTGAGAAGACAAAGGACTGGAGGCAGGAGCTGAAGCTCTCAGAGCCAAGGAAAGAGATTCATTCCATCTTCAGTCAGGCTCCTGGGGGCTCTCCTGGGGGACTGAGAGACAGATTCATTCATCCCATCTCACACCTTGTAGTGGCAGGTCTGTCCTCCTGCATTTTCTCCACTGAAACCAAGTCCCCAATGATGGCCGCAAGAAAGTTAGCTGAGCACCAGGTGAAGGAGACAATATAAACTTCTTGTGATAATTACTCTCCTGAAAAGAAGGCTGCCCCAAGATCTCAAGAAAACCGAACAAAGAACTTTACAGAGACTGATGGAATTCAAAAGATTTTCATTGTTCATCTCTTATTTTCTTCCATAACTACTTTTTTTAGTCACACATCTTTCAGACAAATCATTCAATGCTTTCTGTATTGCGTAATAGGGTGTAACTTACTTATATCCCTCTCCATTGACTTTTAAGTGACTGTCAACTTTTTGAGGAAAACAGCTCATAGCTGGATAAAACAGGTGTTACTGTATAACTTAGGTCTAACATATATCTATAAAAATTAACATTAGTCATCTCAACTCATATTAACAAATTTCTTTTTAAGAATATGACCTAGGAGTCTAGCATTCTCAGTTCTAAAATTTAAGTTTCATGGTATTCAGGATGACAAGTATGAGGGTTTTCTTATGAGAAACCCAAGGTGCCTCATAATCAGGCATTAAAGTCTCACAAATATATGATCAAAGCACTATGGGAAAAATACATCTATATAATATGGATAACTATTTCAATAAACAATCAAAAGCATACTATAGTTTAAACATATAGATTCTTAGGGACAAATAAAAATCCTATAGTTTTCTAACTTCTGACAGATGTTTTTCAAGGAATGGTTTGTCATTTTCTTCTCTAGCTCATTTTACAGATGAGATGGGTTTAAATGACTTGCCCAAGGTTATATAGTTAGTAAGTATCTGAGGGAAGATGTGAACTCAGGTTTTGACTTCAAGGCTTGTTCTTTATCCACTGTGCCACCTAGTTTTCCCTCAAGGATATTAAGTAGAACTAAATAAACACTGGGTAGATGTTATTCAATGACAAATAATGATATTATGTAATAACATTAATAGCAAAAGGAAGAGAAAATATTCTCTGTTGAAAGAGAGAATAAAATTGGAACTATTACATCTGGGATTTCTCTTTAGGAGACTTCAATCATGATAATGAATAGATGAAAAGATTTTTATCAGAATAGACTAAAGAAATCTCTCTCAAAGAAGTAAAGTGCTGCAGATTTTTGATAGAATGTTAGTTGGGTGGATAAATATAAACCTACTGGGAAGATTTAAATTCATAAATCACAAGAAATAGAGTACAGGAGCATTGGATTAGAACATATGATAGGTATGGAGGGTCATTTGATTAAATGATCCCCTAATGTTTTGGTTTTGCATCTTTGTTCATTTTATTTTAGTATATTCTAATAGTATGTTATTTCTTCCTATTAAATGTAAAAATAATTTTTGAGATCCATTTTTTTAAAGATTTGAGTTCCAAATTTTTCTCCCTCCTCCCTTCCAAGGTGGCAAGCAATCTGATTATAGGTTATATGCATGCAATAATGTAAAACATATTTCCACATTTATCATGTTATAAAAAAGAAAAGAAAGAAGAAAAGAAAAAACAAAAAATTAAAATACTATGCTTTTATCTGCATTCATTTTGGACAGCATTTTCTATCATGAATCTTTAAGCATTGTCTTAGATCATTGCATTGTTTAGAAAACGTACATTAATCGTGTTGTTCAGTGGACAGCATTATCTTATTTTATATATTATTCTCCTGGTTCTGCTTTTTTCACTTAGCATCAATTTGTGTAATTCTTTTCAGGTTTTTTATGACATCTATCTGCTCATCATTTCTAAGGGCATAATAATATTCTGTTACAATCATACATCACAATTTGTTCAGCCATTTCCCAATTTATGGGTATCCCATCAATTCCCAATTCTTGTCGCCGCAAAATGCTGCTTTAGATATTTTTATACATGTTGGTCCTTTCCCCCCTTTTATGAATTTGTTGTGATATTGTCAGATCAAAGGAATGCACAATTTGGACATAGTTCTAATCTGCTCCACAGAATGGTTGTATCAGTTTACAACTTCACCAAGAATGTACCCTGATGCTTTTGTAAATGTTATAGGTAAAGCATAGATACAGGTATCATTTTTGAAATGGGACTGATGGAGTTGACCAAAAGGAATGAACAAAGTATTTGAAAACTATATGAATAAAAAAGGAAATGTGAAGATAACAAGAAGGAAAAGAAGTGTCATTCATAGAGAATTGAAAATTAAACAGCAAAGTAGGGATACAGTTACCAAAATACAGACCAATGTTTTGTGTTGGTTAAAAGAAACAAGAAAAAGAATTATTCTGAGAACCAGAGAGTCTACTGCAGAATATAAATTAAAGAGAAGTTAAAGACAGAAAAAGGACCTACTTAACAAACTATTCATAACAGCATTTTTATGGCATCCAAGAACTATTGGATATTAAGTAATGATTAATTGGCTAAATAAATAAGTATATCCATAAAATCCATAAAATATAAGTTAATATAATTGTATCAAAGGAAATCATAGGGAATTCAGAGAAATGGGGAGAATTTTAAGAATCACTACAACATAAACTAGCAGAATCAGCAGAACGGTACATACAATGACTATAATAATGTAAATCATATAACTAATATAAACCAAGAAATTAAGAAACTACCATTATAAGGCACTATGTAAGATACAAATATAAAGATTAAGAATCCCTTCCTTCAAGGAGCTTACATCCAAATGATGGAAAGGAGAAAAAAAAATTAAAGGCCATAATCAGCCCCAATGAAGAGGTGAGAAAATTTTGAATACCTCATTTTGAAATGGTATAGCTTCTAGGGGAAATATAGCAATGATCCTGAGGTCTCCTGACCTTAGAGTGCTATTGTTCTAACAATCTGTTTGTCAATTATTCTAAAGTCTTCTGGCCTTAGGATTGTCCTACAAACATTGCTGACTGTCAGATAAAATAATCTGCTGGTCAGTGATAACCAAGTTCCTGAGACAATAGTGAATAGACTACTCCTCAGTTCTACCTCTGGGCCATAAAATTAGCATATCAGAGACATGAAGAGCCAGACCTATCTGTCTTTTCCTATAAATTCATCTTTTTGCTCTTGGTTCTTTCCTAAATCTTTTTGGAACTTAAAGTGCTTCAATTGATGCTACAATTACAAAAAATGTTGCCCTTTGACTAGAAGATGGGTTCAAGCCTGCAAATTCTTTTGGGACACCTCATGACATTGATCTGTGACCTCAACCTTTTGGGCTCTCCTGTTGTACCTCAATACTTTCAGTTCTAATAAAAGATGGAAGACCATGGATATGGCATTTTACGTACTATTTTGGATACAGTAGCCTTGTTAGTTTTGCTTGACTTTTCTGTTTTGTACAAAGAAAGATTATTGGATGATTCACAGCATGAACACAAAATATATTAATAAAAATTTAATTTAAAAAAGAGATAAAGAATCATTTTGAGGGGGAAAAGGCATGATAAAAGTTATGATTTAAGTGAATAAATAGGATGCCATGCTAAATCAAGTCAGAGTTCACACAGGCAGAATTTTGACCTGATGTGCTTTTACATGCTTATTATGCATTTTTGCCCTTCCTGTGCAGCTGAACTGGTCTTGTTGCTGTTCCTCATCCATAATATTGCATATTCCATTTCTTATCTTCCTGTCTTTTCACAATTTGTCTCACATAATTGAAATGCACTCCCCCCTCATTTCTACTTCTTAGAATCCCTAAGTTCCTTCAAAGCTGAGTTTTACTATTCTATCTTTTAAATGAATACTTTTTGACACTCTCAAGTTCTCATGTCTCTCTGACAAGAATATCTTATATTTATTTTATACACACACATATATAGTATACATATACTATATAGTACACATATATAGTATACATATGCACATTCATCTTTCTCTTTCTAGTGCCTAGCACAGTGCCTTACAAATACTAGATTCATTATGCTTTTTTATTAATTGATTAAATCTAAGCTCTCTGTGGCCAGGAATGTTCTGTTGCTACTCTAACCAAGCCATGGGAGATTTAAAAAAAAAAAAACAGCTAGATGGAACACTGTATAGAGCACAGGATATGGAATTAGGAAGGTTTGAGCTTTTATTCTGCCTCAGATGTTGGGCAAGTATGTTGACCTTTCTAAGATTTGGTTTGTTCATTTGTACCATGGAGAAATAAAACTACTTCCAGCATTGTCCTAAGGATCAAATGAATTAAAATACATAAAACTAATGATATATACAAATAACTACAATAAAGACAAAATCACTAAAAGGAATTTTTAGTAACTGAGAAACAAGCAAAGATTCCAAAGAACAAATAGTTAAATATCTCTCCTTTTAGCAGAGTGATAGAGGTTAACTAGAACAGAATACTGTATATTTTGCCAAGTGCAATAACTATATTGCATGTTATTTACTATTTTTCTTCATCTCAAGGATAGGTTAAATCAGGGATGCAGTTGAAACTGGAATGACTGATATAAAGACAATGTATGTGTGTATATGTGTGTGTGTAATTTAAAAAAAAATACAGGAATAGGCATGTCAAACATTTCATAAAGAAAAAATAATGATAGACCATAGTGAACAATTTAAATTTTAAGGCATAACCTTATGGAATATTTTGGGCATTCTGGGATAGTTTGATTATTATTAGTAATCAATATTATTCCTTAGCAACTAAGTGCAGAGCACAGAGTTAAGTAAGAGTAAATACAAAGAAGCATAAGACATGGCTCTTGTATTTTGGAGGCTAACAGACTAGAAGAGGAGACAGAACATACACAGAAAGAAGAAAAATAGCAGTACAGGATAGAGTATAGTTCATCTTAAGTGCCATGTAAGAGGTAAAGAATATAATGCTATTATAGGAATTCAAAACAAAGAGTGATGGCACAATCTGGGAAAATGAGAAAGTCTTCACTGAGGAGATAGGATTTAGGCTGAGCTTTCAAGGAATTAATAAATAAAGAAGAAAGAAGGCTTTCTTTGTTAGGAGAATAGATCAAGCAAATTTATGAAGACAAATGTATGCCTTCACATGACAAATCTAATGAAGCATTTAGAAAACAAAGTAGACATATTGGGTTAAAGCAAGGTTCACATAGGGAAGTAGAGGATCTGGGTTGGGAAAATGGGAATGAGACAAATGGAATGCCTTGAAAGTCACACTAAGGAATGTGAGTTTTTCTCAGCTTTAAAGGGAAGGCACTATAGTTGCTTATTTGTTTTGTTTTTCTTATTTGTCTTGTAAAAGGGAGATTTGATATGTGCAAAGTCATTTGGGTCGACTGAAAAACCAGCCTTCCCCATTCTGGAATACTGACTTCAAGAAATCAGAGTTATCTCCTTTCTACTAGGCAACATTGAAGGAGAATTTTAAGGCTCATGATATGAGAAAAATGGTATCATATAAACCTGAAAATCTCAATTTATCCTCTATTTAAATTTCATTATTTGTTGTTGTTTTCAACCCTTTACTATGCAAGGTAGAACATGAGTGTTTATATCCCCCGTTACTTTCATGCTTTTATGATACACATGCTTAAAATTACAAATCTAAGTAAACCTAACCCAAAATCTGGGAGGGCACTTTTGATTTCCTAACAAGATCCTGAAAAAGATCAAAATATTAAACTGTTGGTTCTCACTAATATTGATTAAGCATCTATTGTTTCTCAAATGAGTATTTGAAAAAATATTCTTAGATGCAATTTTCTCTTTTTGAATTTTCCCAATTCAAAGTTGATAAAGAAAACAATTATTAAATATAGCTCACCATCAATGCCTAATTATTGCTGTAGCAGGCTATTTTAAGTTTCATTTTCTTTTTGTTTATATCAATAATGCCCCACAGATAAGTGCTTTAGGAATACGAGCATTCTCATATTGGAATGCTTTATATGTGGGTCAGAGGAAGGCACAGCTAGAATGAAGATCTGTCCTGGGGTTTGAAGAAATAATTTCAAATGGTCAATCATTCTGATGTTTTTCCTTTCCTAACTAAAAACATATTCTACTTTCTTGTTTGTCTTTATTTCCCAAGCACGTATCTTTTTATTACAAGCAATTTTCATTTGGTTGAACTGAATTCTGCCTTTGAGCATTGAATACCAAGAGTGAAGAAAAACGTCCATAGTGACTCCACTAAATGTTTTTGTTCACTCAGTTTTTAATTTACATTTTTTCTCAGCTTAAAAAATATGTGATGGACAGCTGAGTTGAATTTGTTGCTGTTGAGTACCTAAAGCACACATAGAGATTATAAAAGTACAATAGTCTGAAATAGCCACATAAAAATTAAACTTTTAACAGCACATCTAATTAACATCTTTTTCCTTGTGACTAAGATCACATTCCAGGAGCCATCTTCAGTCACTCTAATCTATATCTTGCCTTTGGTCCCAGATGATTTTTGAGGAAAAAGTGAAGCTGGTGACTTTGCATAGCCCTCCCTCACCTAAATCCAATCCATTTGGAGGTCATTTATGTCAGGAAGGTATCCCCTGACATCAGGGTCCTTTTTGAGAACAAAACACAAAAACAAGATCATATTCCACGTAGAGAAGAAGAAACCTTCACTTGCTCCATTAGTATTTAATTTCTAATGCAGTGAGAGCAATACTTCTTAATAGGAAGCATGTAGAAACACATACCAAAAAAAGCAGCCATACCCCTGTGAAAAATTTGGTTGTTTGTCAATTTGTCTATTGCTCTGAATTAGATTTTTTTGGTGTTTATTTTTGTAAAGTTGCTTCAGTCATTTTAATTATGTCAGATCATTTATGAACCCATTTGGACTTGGCAAAGATAGTAGCAAAAGTTGCCATTTCCTCCTCCAATTAATTTTATATATGAGGAACTGAGACAAACTGGGTTCATTGAGTTGCCCAGGGTCACACATCATGTGTCTGACTCCAAATTTGAGTTCAGAAATATTATTCTTCTTGATCCTGGGCCCAGCACTCTATGCACTGTGCCACCTAGTTGTCCCTTATTATAAAGTATTACTGCATTATAATAAACAGTGAATATGAAGAAGAGAGAAGTATGAGAAGGTAGATCTACTATGGAAAAGCAAAGAACTAGAAATATATAGGATATAACAATATATAGAATATTATATTGAATATATTTGCATATTTATATATACATAGATCACATTTACATACATATGTGTGTGTATATATATACATATATATGTGTATATATAACATGTATATATACAAAGAGAGAGAGAATATATAGAATATAACAATAGAAATAGAACAACAATAAAACCATCAGGACTTAGTGTTGTGATACTATAATGATCAAATGTGACTCCAAAGAAGAGACATGAAAATTAATTCCAATTTCTTTATTACAATATGGAGACCTATGACTGTGATGATTATTCCATGTATTGTCAAACCCAATATCTATGATAATTTTACTAAACTGTTTTTTTCTCACTTCTCTATATCTATCTGTGTCATTCTCTTTCTCTGATGCTATCTCTATCATGCTTCCTCTCTATAACTTTCTATCTCTCTGTGTCTCTGTTTTTCTGACTCTATGTCTCTCCCTGTTTCTTTATATATGTTTCTTTTTTGTTGTTGTTTTAAGGGATAGCTCCCTGGGAGGAGAATGGTGGATGAAGACAATATATGCCATAGCTGATGAAAAAAAAAAGATGTCAATAATTTTTAATTTTTTCTTACGAGTGAATTTGACTTCAGGATCATTTGACCATATACTCTGCCAAAATGATTTTGAAAAGATAGTTTTAAAATCTTGTGAAAAGTTATACAACTAAGGTTTTTCAAGTCTTGAAAAAATACAGTATAGGTAAAAAATAATTGAATTACAACTGGCATGGATTCAAGAAAATTGGTTAACTTTCCTGAGTCCCAATTTTTCTGACCTGTAAAAGGAAGGGGTTGAAATAGTTGAACTATGAGGACTTTTTGAGTTCTAAGCTGTTGCTGCTGCTGCTGCTGCTGATGATGATGATGATGATGATGATGATGACGTTGATGAAAGAAGAAATTACTTTTCAAGATTAGAGAAAAGTAATATTGAAGTCCCTTGAGTTTATGTGGTCCTTGATTCAATAATGCATAAACCAGGTACACAAAGTAATCTTCAATTCCATTATTCAAAATGTATCATCATATAATTTACCCTCATTGGTTTAGTTTTCTTTGGGAGGAAAAAGCAAATAAAAACAAAACAGAATAAAAGGAAATGAATAGTCATCTTTGGAGCTCAATTACATCGATTTGGATGCACAACAATTTCAAAATTAAAAGGAAGGCAGGAGATTAAAGCAGTTTCTGACAAGTGCCTACTGAAGTCAGTTGCTTCCCTGTTTCCCTCTGTGATCCCATCAGCTCCCGTGGATTAAATTATCATCCCTTTGTTGATAATTCTCATGTTTACTTATTCTCTTTTTGTATCTCTTGTAACTTTCAATGTCACAGAGATTTATTGAATATCTATAATTGGTAGAAATCTTAAAAGTTAACAAGCCTCAAACTAAGCTCCTTATCTATGTCCTCAAACCATCCTGTCTTCTCTATTATTGTCAAGAAACTATCATCCTCCCTGTCACCTAAGCTTATAAGGATAAGCCCTTCATCCTGGATTTTTCACTTTTCTCTCCAACCCCCATGTACAAATTTTTGCCAAGTCTGTTGATCTTATCATTGGAACACCTCTCATATACAATTCTGCTCTCCTTTAACATTATTCCACCTTGGTTTAGGTCCTCATCATTTCATGTCTATATGATCAAAATAACTTTCTGTTTGGTCTCTCTTCCTTAGATCTCTCCCCATATCAATCTATCCTCTACTTAGCATTAAAATTGATCTTCCTAAAGCCCAGATCTGATCTTGTTGCTCTCCCTTCAATTTTATCCCCCTAACCACTTAATAAACTTTTGTATTTCCCTTCTACCTCTAAAATCTTCTGGTTTTTAATTCCTTTCACAACTTCCTTTCCAGTTTTCTTGCATCTTATTCTCATCCATGTTCTCTAATGATCTAGTGACTCATTCCTCCTCTAGCTATTTTTAACACAAAACATAACATATTCTGATTCTATATATTTACACTGACTATCTCCCAGACTGGAATTTTCTCTCCCATAAGCTTTGCCTCCTGACTTCCTTCAGATCGCACTTAAAATCCCACCTTCTATAAGAAGATTTTTCCGGTCTTCTGAATGCTAGGGAGATTGTCTCTGAGACTATCCCCAATTTATCCTATAAATATTTTATTTGTATGTGGTTGATTTTATGTTGTTTCCCTCATAGAATATATTCTCATTGACAGCATGGTCTTACCTTTGGATTACTTGAGCTTAGTGTATTTCATGGTACATAGCAGGAATTTAATAAACACTAAACAATATTATAGGATGTCATATCTTTTGCAGCTGTTTTTGAAATTTAGCACCTCTCTGGTTAAAGGGCTCTTGAGTTCTTATTTTTTGTTAGTGCTATCTCTTACATTTTGTATCATTGAGATAGATAATGACCTTGAATAACCCACACACAAATCTGTGAATTAAACCAACACATGTGGCAAAGTGACAATTACTGTTATGCTCCCTACAGCAGTGATTAGAAGACAGTTTATGTCACCAATAATTCTATTAATTAAAATGAAGAAGAGTCTATCTTGTTTCACATATCATGTCAAGTGTGCCCCATGCCCTTTGCATTACCTAGTCTATAAATAAAGTGCAATGATGTTTATATTGATTTGTTCCCATAGTGATGAAAAAAATCTTCTCTCAGGTTTCCAAGGCAATGTGCAATAGAGTAGAAAATCAGGAAAGTTAGAGGAATGATTTGTCAAGTAATAGATTTAAGAGAAGTCATGGCTATCTAAAAAAGAGACATATTAGCTATAAATAGTGCTTGAAATTTCAAGGTGTGACTATTTTACTTTTTTGTAAATATTTTTATGTGTGGAATATTTTTTAAGTAATGCCAATAATGTGTAGGAAATATTTAAATGTGATTCATTAAACAACATTTCTTACTAATGGTGAGATTTTTTTGTAGACCAATAGAGCTGGAGAACTGAATTACCAGACTTTTCCTTTTAATACCTGGAGGAAATATGATTGTGGATGATATCATATAAAAGGAAAGATGATATAACTCTCCATATCATGAACCAAGACACTCAATAGAGTCCCCTTAATAATTAATTAATCTCTGAGTTTCTCACCTATGATATTTGACATAGATTTTGAGAAGAGCAAGAGTTGTTCACTCCAAATGTCTTTTGAATGGTTTGATATGTTAAGGCTACCTTTCATCCTCATTTATCAGTCTATTTGATCCTTTTTTTAGACTTCTGATTTAAGATATATATCTACAAAATAGGATTATAGATGTAAAACGTTTTGAAAACTTTAAAGCAATACAAAATGCATTTTAATAATAACAAAATGCTTTACTTTTGGATTTATAGTTCCACTATCTTTATTGTCAGTTTTTTTGAATGAATGATGGATTAACAGATAGCCAAAATCCATAAAAAGTATACAAATATACACAGAATAGTGTGAGAAACTGAAATAAAACATTAAATATACAGCACAATTGATTGTGGAAATTTTTGATCTTGGAAAACCAGAATTGTATAACTAATACTCTGGGTTAGAGAAATATGTACTGAATGGATCAAGTTTATGAAGCAACATAGCACAGTGCAAAGAGACTGGAATGGAAGAACCTGGGTTCAAACTTTAGCTCTATCCCAAACTATGCATGTGAATTTGGCCAAATTCCACAATTTTCTCATCTATAAAATGACAAACTTTGTGGTCCCTTTCTGCTTTGAAACTGTGATTCTATAAAAGGTAGCAAAGTAAGGGAACCAAGAAGAAAAATCAAAAATCCCAAAGAGCTTCAGCTCTTTTAAACAGCAACTGAAGTTATAAATTAAATAACCAGCATCTCATGAGCACAAAGACTACATATTATAGTTATTTCTGTCATACTCTGTTATTGGAAGTGTCAGGTCCAAGGAAAAATTAAATAAGTTGCCTTATATTAGATATATGATAGCAAAAGAAAAATATGGCCTTTATTTTCTTATTTATACAAATGACTAAAAGAAATACTGATGCTCATGTTCATTGAGATAATTTGTGGCTAAAAATGAAACAGATCTGAAAAATATTTATCAGGAAGAATAAAAATGTCTACCAGATTTGGAATGCATATATAGCCTTGAAACTATGCTTATTTAGTAAATGTCTGATGAGTTATAATGAGTAATCATGGTCCTAAAGTACTGTTAAGAAAATATACATTTCTTCTCTCTTTATGGAATATGGATGAGGAATGCCTTTATCATCAGACAATTTATTTAGTCTAATAGGTAAAGTGATATAGCTAAATGGAAATGATTGGTGTCAATACAAAAAGTAGCATAAAAAATTAAGGATAATAATAATAATAATAACATTTATATTATGTGACTATATAGCAGATACTGTACTTAGGACTTCAAAATTATAATCTTATTTGATACAAAGACTCTGGGAGGTAAGGAGGAAAGGATGGGGGATGAAAGGAAAAAGGAAGAGAATGGAAAAAGAAAGGGCAAGGAGGAAGGAAAGAAGAATGGAAGGAACAAAGGAAATAACTCAAGCCTCCTAACACCTACCCTATAGTAAGAGCTAAATATAAGTAAATATTAAAACATATTCTACATATATATATTATACACATATATGTATGTATGTATATTATTCTCACATATATACAAATACATATGTTGGTGGGGGGGAGGGGGAAAAGTTAAACATCCCCAGAGTGAAAATGGAGAATAAGGGTAGTGGCAGACTATTCTAGGAGTTAAATATTTGACATTAGACATTTTTAGTTATTAGAAATCTACCTTGTTCACTTTTTTCAATTTTCATTTGATTATATAGTTTTCATTAATATAAAATTGGCCTTAGTCATCCTACACAGGTAAGCTGATTCAAAATGTGTCACATTGTATTGAGTATTCTGAGTAAAAACTGTGGTCTACAGAAAAATAGCAAAAAGATACTACCCCATATCATTTCATCATACAATACCTGTTATTGAAAGTGTGGCTGTCAAGAGAATGGAAATTGGAAGAAATTATTGTTAATTTCTCTTTCTTGTGATGGGCAAGTATTCTGGAGAGCAAAAAGAAAAGGTATGAGTATAGCCTCTGGTTCCTTCTTTGTACTTACCCAAATGCTAGTGACTGTTAAAAGTCATGATATAAAGCAGCTCTTTGTTGTTGTTCAGAAAAGAGTTTTATTTATTTTTGTATTTTTTTATATTGAACAAATATAATTTGAGAAAAAAAAGGGGGGAAAATGGTATTGCCATGTACATAACAGCCATAAGAGAGATTCAATATAAAATAACAAATTTCCATGTCAAGAAAAGCTATGTAATAAATACTACACAGTATTTTCAAAGCTGTCCAAGTTTTCTTTGCTTCCTTTTTGATTTTCTTTTTTCCTCTGTGTGTACTTTTTACTTTATATTTCCCCTCCCTCCTATTATCAACCTGAATAAGGCTATAATTAAGCATACATACACACATACATATAAACATTTTACATATATATACACACATATATTAAATACACATGTATGTGTATAAATATCTATAAATATGCACATAAATATGCACACACACACACACACACACATATATATATAACCATACTATGCTTATTTCTTCCTGTCATTTGTTTCTCTGAAGGTGAATAGCAGCTTCCTTCAGAAGTCCAGATCTTTCTATGTTTTTCTAAATCAATCAGCTCATCATTTCCTGTGCCACAGCAATATTCCAATTCAATCAAATCTACCTGAGAGATTGTCTACTAAAGTATTTTACCAATTTTCTGTAATTCTTTAATTCTTGGCTACATAGGTTTTATTTATACAAGAACATTTTAATTAAAAAATTGAAATTATCCTTTTTGCACTCCAATAATGCTCTCAGAGTATAACATAGTTTAAGATCCAATACAGCTGAATCTATTTCCTGTGCAACTTCCACACCCCCCCCCCAGATTTCTTTGAAATTCATCAACTTTTCTTTTTCAAATAAATATTATTATTTTTCTAATTTGGTAAAATAAAATTTTAGTAATTTAATTGGGATGATAATGAATATTAAATAATAAGTAAAATTGTCATTTTGAATATTATTTTGGCTTTACCTACCCGTGAAGAAAAAATATAACATCAATTATTTATATCTGAGTTTATTTGTATAAAATATGTTTTTTTATCTATGTTCAAATAATTCTTGTGTCTGTTTTGTTAAAAAAATACACTCAACTATTTTATACAGTCTAGGTATTTTAAATGGCCTAAAACAATGTTGAATTGTTACTGTCAAAATAGTGTAGTATATATATATAACTTTTGATTAAATCTATTTTAGTTTTAGCTTTGTCTGAGATCATTATCACTATACCTGCTATTTTTTTTACATAATACATACTACTCCTGACTTTATCTGTGTATATCTCTCATTTTTATGAAGTTTCCTGAATACAACATATTGTTGGGTTATAAATTTTAATTTGCTAGTCATTTCCATTTTATGGGAAAATTTATCCCATTCACATTATAACTTACTCCATCCTCTTAGAGCTCTTCCCATATCCTCTCTCCCTACTCTCTTCCCTTGACCTTCTTCTTTGTGAATTTATATTTTTAAAGCTATCTATATATATTTTTTGTTTCCTCTGTAATCCATTCTTGATGAGAATAAGGTTCCTGTATTCCCTGCCCTCCCCTCACTAGTTTTTTTTTTCTGTATTTTTTTTTCTTTTATGGTTCATTTTATCTTTTCTTAGAGAGATTTTTTAATCACTCATCACACTCAGCTCAGCCCATGCCACTCTTTCAAACTACCCAAATAATGATAGTTGTAGGAGTATTGCTAATATTTTCATATATATAAAGTAAACAATTTGACCTTATTAAATCCCTTTAATAATTAACTTGTATTTCTCCTGAATATTACATGTCAAATTGTCCCTTTATTTCTGGAGGTTTTATCACAAAAATGTTCAGTCTTTGAGTCCATTAAATATCTATTTTTTATTCAAGATTATGCTTATTTTTTTTTACCCCTGGTCATAATCCAACTCTTTTGCTTTAAACAATTATTTCAAGACCTATGGTCATTTAACATAGTAGCTACTAGGTTTTGTGTAATCCTTAGTGTAATTCATGATATTTAAATTGTTTGTTCAGTTTTTGTAGCTTCCAAGGTTTTCTCTTTAACCAAGGAGCTTTGAAAATTGTCTGTGATATTTCTGTAACTTTTCCTTCTGGGATCTCTTTTTAGATAGTGACCAGTAAATTTTTTCAATTTCTATTTTGCCTTCTTTTTCTAAAACTTCATGGAAATTTTCCTTGATATTTTTTCTAATATTATATCAAGATTTTTATCATAATTTTTATAATCTATTATATCACCTCTATCTGTTCTTCAGATCAATTGTTTTTTTTTTCCCAATGAGATGTTTCACTTTCTCTTCTATTTTTATATTTTTTTGATTTTGTTTTGTGATTTCTTGGTGTCTTGCAGCTGTATGCTCTTAAGAGAAAAAAAAAAGTTTCTGAAAGCCTCTCACAATGACAAACATCTCTGAGTAAGCTGAGTTACAAATCTTCCCTATTTTCAGATTTGCTTTTTGATGATCTTTGGACAATTAATGTAGATTGGATTTACAGTCATAACTACCCAGAGAGGCAAACGAGCTGCTTTGCTTTTCATAGCACCTGGTTTTCATTGAATAGCTTTAAATTCCACTGAAAATTTGATTGGTTCTATTTTTCTCTTAGATTTTTTGAAACTTTTTGGTTTAGTCTAATTTAAACAGTCATAAGCTCAACTTTTTCTCCTTGCTAGTTGCCAACCCTGGTTATGAATTCCATGGTAAACATCTTAAATACACGCGCACACACACACACACACACACACACACACACACACACATATATATATATATATATATATATATATATGTTTTCATGTGTCAAATGGACAGTTCTTCTCTGGACCTATGTTCAGAAACTTTTCAGCAGGGGACTTTGTAATCAAGCAGCAGGCTTTGAAATATATATTGGAGAATGACTTCAATGGATAATTAATTACTTCAAGGATTGTGGATCACGTTTTCTCTTACACACATGTTTTCATAAGGTTTTTATGATGAATCAATGAATTGATATATACTGTTTTGTATACTTTAAAATGATACATATGAATGTTAGTAGTTGTTGTCCCACAGCAAATACCCAAGTTATATAGTAAATACCTTTGTGGAAGGTTACACCATTTTCTACACAGAGGAAAACCTCTCTATAAGCTACCCTTAAATTTTGTTCCACAAATTTCCTTTGAGTTTTACTGAAAGTTGTGGGATGAGTCAAGGGAAACTGATCTCTCAGATATCAAGAAACTCAGGCATTGAGTCCAAGACTGAATCATTCGAGATCAAAGGTAAATAGAAGAAAATAAGAAAGTATACTTATATGTTCAGAAGATTCAAGGCTGAACTAGAAAAAAAAAATGTGAAAATAGATGACCAAATTGAGATTTCATAATCATGTCAATGGTAAGAGAATCTCAGATAAAATTAAGGAAATAAACTAAAATAAATGTAAAATTTTATGTACATTTAGTACACAAGAATTCAATTTCCCAAGCACATAATAAAAATGACCTTTTGAATTTCAATGTATTGAGTTAAAAATTATGTGGCTGCTGAAAAATCTAAAATAATATGAAACTCTATCTTGCCACTCCATGGATTTATCCCTGGAAGTGACATTAGAGGTCATCTCATTGTACTTTCTTATTTTTTATTTGGAAAAATGAAGTTAATTTTTTTTTATGAGTCATTCAAGAAGTATTTGGCAGAAGTGGGGATTGAATACTGGTGCCTTCACTCCAAAATCATTATTCTTTCCATTGTCCCATATTTTTATGACTTTGGATAAATCACTTAATCTTACTGGGCCTCAGTTTCCAAATCCAAATCCAAATTAGAAGGGGGAGTTAAATTAGATGTCTTATAAATTCCCTTCCTATTCTAACTCTTTGGCTTTATGATCCCACAATCCTTGAAGTAATTAATAATCCATTGAAGTCATTCTCCAATATATATTTCAAAGCCTGCTGCTTGATTACAAAGTCCCTTGCTGAAAAGTTTCTGAACACAGGTCCAGAGAAGAATTGTCCATTTGACACATGAAGACTTACCTTAGTTTGAAATGGAGATGACCGTCCTCATGAGGTTTATAGTACTTTGTGAAAATACTGAAAGGGGCTCATTGAGGTTGTATTCTCTTTCAATGGAGTGAATGCTAACATTTGGTGATATAATGCTTCTTTTCAAGTAGTAAACTAATTGGTTTTGAGATAATGGCACTTAGGGGCAATATTGTCCTCTGCACTGATTATACCACAGAGGAAGAATTATTTTTTCATATTTGTCATTTTTTGGTAGATGATGACCAATCAAATGAGTACAGAGAAAGGAAATGTGGATTGAGGATGTTTAATGGCTTTTCAAAATTTAAATGTCTAATGTGGAACATCTTGACTTTGGAAAGGACATGGAGCCTAGAACACCTTTTTAGTTCCAATACTTATTGACCTTCTGATTATGATTTACCCGAATTCTCTAAAGTATGAAATTCTCATTTATAAAATAAGGACTATCGAGTACACTATCCTAGAGAGTTATGGTAGCAAAATATTTTATAAAACATTAAGTGCTACTTGAATGAAAGTTGTTAACATCTATCATCTTTCCACCCACCCTTCTGTCTATCTACCCATCCATACACTGCTCTCTGCTTCTATTGTTTTCTCTTGCACACTGTGTATCTGTCTCTCTGTCTGTTCCTTTATTTCTTTCTTTTTCTTTTTCTCTTCCCCTTCCATATTTGTCTGCCTTTCTCCTTATCTAATAAAGCATTGCAGATTTGCCCTGTTTATTTCTGGCTGACTACATGTGCTAGTGCAATGCTGAGGCTCTTTTGGGATAACAAAGCCTCTGGCGGCTTCTGACCAGCCATGTGTGTCTCAGTGTTAAGGGTTCAGGTGTTTTGGAAATGACAGAACAATCCACTTACTGATCACTGAACAGAAAGAAATGACAATTCCATAGACCTTAAAAAGAGAGTGATTATCTCTTTTCATCCTTTGACTCTGGGTGACAGTCTAAGAGGGAGTAGAAAGAGGGGACTACCCTTTCCCACAACCCAAAAGAAATATTAAACTATCATATATATTCAGGAATTTGTTTTTTTGATTTTTTTATTTCTTCAATGAGCAAGAAAACAGAAAGGACAGATTAATTTTAAAAATACTTATTAAAAATGAAATGATAAGCTAAAAAATAAACCAAATTCCATACAAATGTCAGCTAAATTACCTGTGCTGCTTATATAAAGTTAAACCTGTGTTTATGACTGAATATTTTTGATCTGATCTTTCTGGAGAAGAGGCAACAAAAGAGAAATCATAAGATGGGCATTTTTAGGTTTAGAGGCAATATTTTATGCTTGTCATTGTGTAACAGTCAATTGTGTAAAAAGATATATGCATGAGATAATTTTTCCTTTTTTTATTAAAACTTTTTTTTATTTTTCAAAACATATGCATGGATAATTCTTCAACTTTAATCCTTGCAAAACCTTGTGTTTCAATTTTATCCCCTCTCCCCTACTCCCTCCCCTAAATGGCAAGTAGTCCAATATATATTAAACATGGTAAAAATATGTTAAATCCAATATATGCATACATATTTATACAGTTATCTTGCTGCACAAGAAAATCAAATCAAACCAAGAAAAATGAGAAAGAAAATAAAATGCAAGCAAACAACAAAAAGTGAATATGTTATGCTGTGAACCACACTCAGTTCTTACAATTCTCTCTCTGGGTGTAGATGGCTGTCTTCATCACAAGATCATTGGAACTGGTCTGAATCATCTCATTGTTGAAGAGAGCCATGTCCATAAGAATTGATCATCATATAATCTTGCTATATAAAATGATCTTCTGGTTCTACTCATTTCACTTAGCATCAGTTCATGTAAGTCGCATGAGATAATTTTTAAGTTTCATCTGCATTATTGTTATTTTCTGCATCACTTTCTTTACTATATACAAGTAATAAAACAGTAAAACAAGCCTGGATTTGGAGTTTTTGCTGATTTCCAAGGGGCAAATGTTTACACTGAAAGTTTTAACAGGCAGTTCTCAGAGTTGGTTTGACCTGTCTCTAGCTACCTCTGCTTAGAGTCCACTTAGTGTGTTCCATAAGTTCAGAGATCTTCAGACATTATCTAGTAAAGATAGTGATATGATATCCAATGGGGATTTTCTGCCAATATGAGAAAGTGCTTTGGCTTAGACTTTCAAAGACAAAAACCTGAATGAAATAGTTTAAATAGCACAGAAATGAAATGAAAAATAACAATGACTACTAGCAGTTCCTGCAAACTGCATTCTGATTAAATGTTTTTCTCTACCTTCCAGTATAATAGAATTTACTACCTGAGGGTTCGTTATGTTTCTTTCCATGTGCTTTTGTGAGAACCTTGAGGCAGTTGACAGTGAATAGAGATCCTGACTTGGAGTCATGAAGCCCTTAATTCAAAACTAGTCTCTGGCCCTAGCCATGTGACTCTAGCAAATCAATAAACAAATCTGCTTCAATTTCCTCAACTATAAAATGAGGAAAATAATAGCATGTGTTTCTGAAAATTAAAGAATACAATATTTGTAAAGTGGTTAGCTGTGGCTATATAGTATATGCTTAATAAATGCTAGTTCCCATTATATAGAGCAACAACAGTATTATACAATGTTCAACTATGAGAAACTTGGTTCTTCTCAGCAGTTCTTTGATCCAAAGCAATCCCAATAAACTTTGGATGGAAAATACCATCAGAAAGAGAACCATAGAGACTAAAGATAAATCAGGAATGTGATTTTCACTTTTTGTGCATATGTTTTTTTTCCTTTTGTCTGATTTTTCTCTCCCAACATGAATCACATGGAAATATGCAAAAAATGAATGCATATGACTAACAAAAAGTTTTAAATTGTGATTAGGAAAAATGAAAAGAATAATTAAAATGCTGATTCCCTTTTTCCATTTTGTGTTTGTAATATTTTTTGCATAAAGAGGAAATCTCTCATATTCACTTTACATTGTTCATTGAAAAACAGGCTAAGTTCCCTTTTTGTGGGGATTGTGGATATGGAACACACCATAGGATTCCAGTTTTTCATCACACAATTCCTCTTTATTAACTCAAACTGAACATGTATAAAACAAATTTTCTCTACTCCAATGCTCCACCTTTGAAATTTTACTATTACCATCCCACCATCCTCCCAGGCTTCTAAGTTAATGAGAAAAAATGATATTCACTATTTAGTCTCAATTTCCTCAAGTAATATGCTTCAACTGGCAAGTCTTGTTTTTACCCAGACAGTAGCTCTCCTTTGTACATTTTTCTCTCTTCTGGCAAGGTTTATCACTTCAAATATGAGTTATTACAATAGCCTTCTGGTTAATATCACTATTTCAAGTGTCGTCTCACTTCAGTCCATTCTCCACTCAAGTGCCAGAGCGTTCCTTTCTAAAGCAAAAGGGCCATTCTCCTACTCAATAAACTCAGTTGGCTCCCTCTTACCTCCAAGATCAAATATAAAATCCTCTGTTTAGTTTTTTCAAACTCTTTATAACTTGACCTTCTCCTAAGTTTTTTTTTTCCATTCAACTTTCCATATTCAACTTTCTTCCTCATAATCTCCCATCTGTCTATACTGGCCTCCTAGTTGTTCCTTGCCCAGGACACTCAATCTCTCTATTCTAAACCTTTTCATTAGTTGTCTCCCATATTAGTTTCCTTCATCATCCTTATCATCTAGCTTCTCTGATTTCTTTCAAGAGTCAACTCAGATCCTCACTTCTTTAAGATACCATTCCTAATTTCTACACCCCTACTTTTCACTTTTTATTTAAATTATATATATATATATATATATATATATATATATATATATCTTGTATGTACAGTGTTTTCATGTTGCTTCACCTATTAAAATGTGAGGTTCTTGAGAACAGAGAGAATGTTTTCTTTGACCTTGTACCCCCAGTGCTTAGTACAGCTCCTGATACATAGTAAATGCTAATTAAATATTTTTATTTCATTAGCGTTAGATTCTAACTCTAATCTAAACTTTAAGTAAATCTTCTCCTGGCATTATAGTGTTTTGAACAAGATTATTAATTTTAGTATTGAATACTATTGAACCAAAGTGCAACAAAAGGAGTCTGACCCTTTTTCAAGATTGTTAGGCTCTGCCAATATATACATACATCTATCTATCTGTCTCTCCTATATACCTTTGACAAATTAATGAATGATTTCCCTCCCCTAGTTCACATTAGAAGACAAAAATAGAACTATCAATTATAAGTTTCAATAAGGGAGATTCCAACTCAGGAAAAGATTGATTTTCTTATAATTAGAAATATTTAGCAATGAATTAGGCTGTTTCCCATCTTTAGAGGTGCACAAAAGAACCTCTGCTTTAGAGAGTCCCTGAATACAAATAATTTCTAAAGCATGATCATCCATACTTAGACTTGGACACCTCTAGGTATGAACTAGGGGAGGGAAATCATTTACTAATTTGTCAAGGTATATAGGAGATAAGACTTTATGTTCCAAACTTTCCACTCTCTTTTCTTTATCTCCTGCCTCCCTAAAACAAGAAATACTCTGATATAGGCTAAATACATACAATTCTTTTAAACATATTGCCATATTTGGCAAGTTGTGCAAAAAAAAAAAAAAAAAAATCAGACCAAAAGGGAAAAACCTATGAAAAACAAAGAAACAAAAGTGAAAACATTATGCTTCAATCAATATTCAGTCTTCATAGTTATCTCTCTGGATGGAGATGGTATTTTTCATCCCAAGTCTATTGGAATTACCTTAAATCACTGCATTGTTGAGAAGAACCAAGTCCATCTAAGCTGATCATCACATAACCTTTTTGTTACTGTTTATAATGTCCTCTTGGTAGCAGAAGTTCTTTTAAACTTCGTAATGTCACGAATATTTGGGGGAATTTTGGTGAAGCCAAAGAGAATGAATGAATTTGGCCTTAGGAACTTGAAGGATACAGAGATTGCTTGGATGATGGAATGAAAGTCAAGGTGCAAAGCAAAGAATCAGAAGGAGTAAGTCTCTAGTCCTGGAAGAAAGCAAGAGATCATTGGGAGATCAGACTGTGAATAATACACAATTATAGGTAACTGTCAAAGGAGAGATGGGTGCGAATTCAATATAAAATAAGATTTTAGATTAAGGAAAATCAAGGTCTCCTGAGTAAATGAGTTTGGCAAAGAATTCATCCCGTAAGGACTTCATAAAAAACAAGCCAAATACTAGGATCGATATATTGTTGTTCTAACTATCCTGTTAGTCTTTAATATTATCTGCCTAAAAATAGCTTTGAAAAAATGACTTTTTTCTTTGTACAGAATTTGGAGTATCTGATCTTCCATAGACCTAGCTGGAGAAAATTCTTTATCTTGTAATTGGGGAACATCTGGAAATTAATTTTGATAGAAATAAGAGCGATCCAGCAATTTTAAAGATGAACTCCATAGGGTGAGCCTTTTAGAAATGTATTCTTTACTAATAACACATTAAGCCAAATTCTCACTCATCTTCCTGAAAAAAAAAAAAAAAAAAAAAACAGTGTCGGAGACCTTATCAGATGCATATTTGTTATCTCTGTCATAAATATGAGCATCCAGCAAGGTGGTGCAGTGGTAGGAATATTGAACCTCAAGTCAGGAAATCCTAAGTTCAAATCTAGCTTCAGACACATACTATTGGTGTCACCTGGAACGATTAATTGCAAACTTTCTACCTAAGTTTCCCAATCTGAAAATGAGGTAATAACAGCAATTTATCTTCCCAGGGTTGTTGTGAGGGTAAAATGATGCAAGCTTCACAAAGTGTTCTGAGAACAGGGAGCCCCAAGAAGAGGGAAGACAATGAAGAAAAGCAGGTCAATGAAGCAGTCAGAAGTCCATGGAACTCCTAAACAATTACAATAGTAACATCAAAGATCAACATGACAGATATAAAAAAATGAAAAAAGATTATATTAGAGAGACCATGCTATTGGAAACATGACACTGATAGACCAACTTGCTTAATTTGGGCTCACCACAAACCTTCAATTTGCACCAAAATGTAATAAAGTGAAGCACAATAAAAACAAGTGATGTTCTTATAAATGCTAACTATCATTATAACTCAACGATTAATTTTAGAGTCATAGATACTATTTATTTAAGCAAAAGACATGTCCTGACTTTGGAGGGCCACAATAGACCAATTTATCCTTCCCATAACTACACTTTGATCCAATCAGACTATTCTCATGTGCATATACACACACACACATACAAATGCACACACAAACATGATCTACACATTCCTGCATCTACTCATTTATTCATGGTATTTTCTCCCTCTAGAGTATCTACTTCACACCTTACTACATATCTATATTTTGCTTATCTTTCAAGTTCCAGTTCAATTGATATCCACTGTAGTCTATAATGGTATCCTGGTATATTGGAAAGAGCTCTGAATTTGCAGCTAGAAAACATAGATTTGATGGTTCTGATCTTTCATATATATAAACTTAGAAAAGTCAACTCACCTCTTTGCTTCTTAATTTTCTCATTTGTAAAATGTAGAGATTAAACCCAAAGACTTCCAAGGGGTTCAGTTTTAGATTCTGTGTTCTCCCTCCACTGAATTTTTGTAATCTTTATCATTTGTTTCTTCTCCAATAATTCTAAACATGAGGGATTCATGCTGTATCCAAAGAGCACTGGAAAAGAATGTTGATTTTGCATGACAAAGAATGCCAGAATCAGGGATTCAAATAGAGACTGGCTTGGAATATAAATAAAGTAATTGGGGAAATACTGCTTAAGTTTGTGATTGCCTATATGCCCTGCTATTCAATATCCTTGGCCAAACTATGATTCCCAGGCACCTTATGGGTTGTGAGATCACAATTACCTCTCAGGCTTTTATGACATTAAAGGAATAAAGAAATAAGTAAATAAAAAATAAAAAAGGAAAACCAGTTCTGGCAGGAATGCAAAGGGAAGACTTAAAAAAAAAAAGAAAAGAAAAACAAAATCAAATATTTTTAAAAGTATTTTTTTGTTTTGTCCTAGTAATGGTGGGAATATAATAGAAGTATAAATGCTTCTCCTAGCTTGGACTGCCCTTCATCAAAACCTCATTGCCTCTTTAATGGAAAACAAGGAACAAGGAATTTTCAGGCATGCAGAAATGTTGAGCAATCATAGCAAGAAACTGCAGGAGAAAGAATCTGAGGTTGCTGACTGAGTTAAAACGGTGAGCAAAAAAGCAGTTCCAGTGATAAGTAATGGCCATGTTACCTAACCTCTACAGGTGGTTTAACTGTAAGTCCATTGGGGGTCAAAAGAAAGAAAGCTAATGGAGAATTTTTTGGTCTATATTTGGTGAAACTTTCAAGCTTTTCACTCAGTCCTATAAGAAGAACATTTATTTGGTCCTAGTGAGAATGACTGGAAAATCCTTAGAATTATGTCTCTTTATATCCTGAAAGTATGAATTGCATGTACATGTTCAAAATGTCCTGAGATTGGGAGAATCAATGGCTGTTTCTGTACTTTGAGATTTTAGATTGCACTGACATGAAGATGATCCACTTTGGCTTTCTTTAAGTGAAAATCCTAAGCAAAGACAATGTATTATCACAACTGTAAAAGACAGGGGAATGAACTACCAAGGATGTGTCCTTCCTCCTTCTTATGTAATTATTAGAAAGATTATGAGCTATAAATATACGTACTAGATATCTAGATATTGATCTGTATGATTTATTTCTAATAAACTGATTAAAATGTTTATTTGGTATAGCCTTCTAAGCAACCTGAGATGAAACACAAATAGGTAAAGAATTAATGAATTTATACAGTGGGAAGAAAGCATATAAACCATAAGATAAGAGTAAGGAGTACGGATATATCATTAGACTGATGAAAGAGCTTGACACTACTTGTGAATGGATGGGACAAAGAATGAATGACAGTCATCTTCTATAAGAGCTTAAGATCCAAATATATTTTGATGGATCACAAAGAACCCTCTTTTCTTGGATAGTTCATCTTACATGGATATATATCTAAATTGTGTTTTCCTAGACAAAGTCAGGAACCATTCTTGATATTCCCTATAGCCATGATCTATCTTGTTGCAGTCAGAACTCTAATAATACAATAAAAGATATGTGCATCTCTTTGCCAGATGTGACAGATATTTTGATTAGCTTTCACCTAAATATGTTAAATCAATTTAGCACACCCAATAGGTATTTATAATTTATAAAGTGAACTGAAAAACTGAAGACCAAGAATGAATGAGAATTTCTTACTTGACTAACAAAATCCCATAATGTATTTGAAATTTTTAAATAGGTATCAATAAAGAAAATTATTTTTATGCAAGATAATTCTTCTATACCTTGTAAAAATATTTTACGTTCATTTTTTTCCTAGGGAAAGGAAAAAGAAAAGCTAATTACATAGTGAATGAGCTAAAAAAAATTCCCTCCCATCACTTTAATTCCAATGTAAGATGACTTAATTCTTAAGATAATCAAACTAAAATGATTATGTGAAATATTTGAAAGCTAGAAAACTATTAAGGAATCTCCCCGAATCATATCTTTCTACAGCCTCATTCATATCATTATATTAGGAACAAGAATCAGCACATATAGTAGTTTGGAGGGCATAATCATTTTTAATCATCTATTAATTAAAACCTGGCCTCATTGTCCTATTACAACCTACAATTACTATGCCAATTCTGCACTCATAAAGAATAAAATCATAATTTTAAATGCCTCAAGACCAGTGGAATATTTGTTCATCTCTGTTAATCATAATATTACAATGAAAAGAAATCCCTAAGGACACTTTCTTTTAAGATCTTACAATGATTCTTGGGTATGAGATGGGGGTAGGGACTAAAATACCTAGTTCCTTTTTTTTTTTAACATGATAAATTTAGGATTAATTATTGAAGTGCCAGTACTTTAATTAGAAATAGACTAATTCAGATTTAATTAAGCAAACATTTATGAAGTACAAGACCTTGTGCTAAGAATTAGAGATAAGAAGAAAAAAACACATATTCCCTGTAACCAAGAAATTTAAATTTTATTGAAGAGATGCAACATCTATACAGATAAGTAAACACATGGTGATTTGAAGAGAGAAATAAGTCACCACCCCTGTTTATGTAAAGTTAAAAAGGAAATGATCCAGATAGTTTAGATTAAACCATTATTGGAATTAGGTGGAAACTGTACAAAGATTAGCTCACTAATTTATTCAGAAAAACAGTGTCATGCCAAAAATTCTGATGGATACATTTTAAGTTAAAACAACTTAAGAAATATTGCCTTTTGCAGATTCTTCTACTAGCAAATAAACTTAATAGTTCATATAATTTCACTAATAAATAAAGACAAATTGAAGCAATTCCAGAATTCTACTTCATGCTCATTAGATTGGATATGACAAATGTTTGAAGAACTCTGGGAAAATAGGCACATTGATATAGTGTCAGTATTCCTATGAATGTAGCACTCCATTAAACCTGAGAGCTTAGCATTAAATTGGGACCAATTCTCTACTCTCAAAAGTCACTTAAGGCAGAGATCCAGATAAAGAGTTCCCTGAAATGGGAAGAAACAGATATTTTGAGATCCAGCCCCCCAGGGACATCATAATCAAAAGGGCAGGAGTCAGAGAGAGATCAATAAGGTTAAATAAGGAAGTAGAAAAAGAAAAGACTTAAATTATTAAAGATATCAGGAAGAAGAAAATTTATTTTTTTTTTAGAATTTTTTTTTGTTATTATAGCTTTTTATTTACAAGATATATGCATAGGTAATTTTTCAGCATTGACAGTTGCAAATCCTTTTGTTCCAACTTTTTCCCTCCTTCCCCCCATCCATTCCCCCAGATGGCAGGTTGACCAATACATGTTAAATATGTTAAAGTATGTTAAATACAATATATGTGTACATGTCCAAACAGTTATTTTGCTGTATAAAGAGTCAGACTTTGAAATTAGCCTGTGAAGAAAATAAAAAATGCAAGCGGACAAAAATAGAGGGATTGGGAATTCTATGTAGTGGTTCATAATCATCTCCCAGAGTTCTTTCCCTGGGCATAGCTGGTTCAGTTCATTACTGCTATATTGGAACTGATTTGGTTCATCTCATTGCTGAAGATGGGCAGGTCCATCAGAATTGATCATCATATAGTATTGTTGTTGAAGTATATAATGATCTCCTGATCCTGCTCATTTCACTCAACATCAGTTCATGTAAGTCTCTCCAGGCCTTTCTGAAATCATCCTGCTGGTCATTTCTTACAGAACAATAATATTCCATAACATTCATATACCACAATTTATTCAGCCATTCTCCAATTGATGGGCATCCACTCAGTTTCCAGTTTCTGGCCACTACAAAGAGGGCTGCCACAAACATTCTTGCACATACAGGTCCCTTTCCCTTCTTTAAAATCTCTTTGGGATATAAGCCCAGTAGTAACACTGCTGGGTCAAAGGATATGCACAGTTTGATAGCTTTTTGAGCATAGTTCCAAATTGCTCTCCAGAATGGCTGGATGTATTCACAATTCCACCAACAATGTATCAGTGTCTCTGTTTTCCCACATCCCTTCCAACATTCCACATTATCTTTCCCTGTCATTCTAGCCAATCTGACAGGTATGTAGTGGTATCTCAGAGTTGTCTTAATTAGCATTTCTCTGATTAATAGTGACTTGGAGCATCTTTTCATATGGCTAGAAATACTTTCAATTTCTTCATCTGAGAATTGTCTTTTTATATCCTTTGACCATTTATCAATTGGAGAATGGCTTTATAATTTCTTATAAATTAGAGTCAAATCTCTATATATTTTGGAAATGAGGCCTTTATCAGAACCTTTGACTGTAAAAAATCTTTTCCCAGTTTATTGCTTCCTTTCTAATGTTGTCTGCATTAGTTTTGTTTATACAAAAACTTTTCAATTTGATATAATCAAAATTTTCTATTTTGTGATCAATAATGATCTTCTTTAGTCATAAATTCCTTCCTCTTCCACAGGTGTGAAAGGTAAACTATTCTATGCTCTTCCAATTTATTTATAATCTCATTCTTTATGCCCAGGTCATGAACCCATTTTGACCTTATCTTGGTGTACAAAGTTAAGTATGGATCAATGCCTAGTTTATACCATACTAATATCTAATTTTCCCAGCAATTTTTTGTCAAACAGTAAATGAAGAAGAAAATTTAAAGATTTTTAATATAAGCAGATAAATCAAAAGGAAAAACAAGCAGCAGATTAAAATATGCCCTCTAGATCTAGTTAACAAGCTCAGGCATCTATGAATAAAAATGGACAAAGGAAAATGATCCAACACTTGATGATTTAGAGAACATTGTGCTATTTGAGAACATGGAACTATAAAATACTGTTCTAGAGTGATTTAAAAGAAAAATGAAAATTGTGAAAGCAGAATGTATGGTGGGAAATGCAAAAATGATTTCTTACTGCTCAGTAAGATACTACCTCTAATGGAGACGGTGAATTTAGGTACTTCATGAGACTAGATTGATAGGCAGACAGAGT
This sequence comes from Antechinus flavipes, assembly GCF_016432865.1. Classification (NCBI taxonomy): domain Eukaryota; kingdom Metazoa; phylum Chordata; class Mammalia; order Dasyuromorphia; family Dasyuridae; genus Antechinus; species Antechinus flavipes. Next base: position 290,966,731 of record NC_067401.1, on the reverse strand, counting down.
AAGAGAGACAGAGATGGAGAAAAAGAGACATTGCCATTAAAGAAATTTCTTTTGCTTGACTACATATACACATACACTATACATACTTGGGAATTTGTTTTTGTTTATGATTTTTTGGGTTCCTAACCTCTCATCAGTTGTGTGGGAGAAGAGAAAATACATTTCTATTAATTTTTTAAAAATAATTTAAAAAGAAAGGAATGATCAATTCAAAAAGAATACACTCTGATTTCAAAAAAAAAACTATAAATTTTTGGATATATTTAATTTTTTTGCAAAATTACATTCAAATATATTCAAATTTACTGAAGAATTTAAAATATATTCCATTCAAATTCCATTGATAACTCTAGTCATTCTATATGGCCATATAATTTTAAAGTAGCTATATCATAGGATGTAGAAGGGATAATTAAACTTCACAGGAACCTTCATAATTGTGTGTGAACACTTTGACTTTCCTAAGCGAGGGACTTTTTAATGTGTTTCTCTGTCATTAGAGGATTTTTATGGTCAAATTCTTTTGTCATGTGCTCATTTACCAATCTATTTCTTGGCTTTGGATTATAGAATTGAGCTCTGCTTACCTCTTGTGGTGGGGGCAAGGAAGTAAGGGTTTAGGTGTCTCAAACTTCAGGTTTTTACATCCTTCTGTTTTTATAGTTAATTCTAGGGGCTTGTAAGTTTTTAATGTTTCCATGTAGTCACTACTCTTCTGGTCTCTGTTGTGGTCCAGTTAGGAGGCTTGTTCCCTTCTGACTGAAAGTGCTTCTCCCTTTCCTCAAACTGCTACCTGAAACTGGGCAATAAGCAAAGGAATTGCCAAATGGAGACTAGTCTTATTTCCAATGCTTTCATAGAGTTCCTCTGTAATCTCTTTACTGAGCAGATATTTAATTCCCTTACAATCTTAGATTGCTGAGTACTTGCAGTACTCTGGAACTGCTGTTGTAAGGAATATTTTTAAGATCATACATTTGTAGGTAGAAGAGACATTAAGAGATAATCTAATCTAAATCTTGAATTTTATAAATAGGAAAACTGAGGTCAGAAAAGAACAAGCGACTTGTTTGGAGTCATGCAAATTGTAAATTACTAAAGCCAAGAATGAAAGTCTTTTGACTCAAAAAAATTCCACTTTTTCAAAAAATATTATTTTTCATTAACTTTTTCATATTAGTCTTCCAGTCTTTCTGCTGTGTGTCTATATATCCCCACTATGTTAATATATGTGTCTAAATTCAAGAGTCTTACCCAATAACTCTATTGCCAACGCAACAACTTCCTTAGCTACCTTTCTTTTAATCATAATCAAAGGATTTCATGTTTTGATATTTCTGATAACTATCTTACCTTTGCCCTGAGGGATTTCTTAATGCAGCAATAGTATCCACTAGCCCCTCTTGCCCTCTCATCCTGAAGTGCTGGTTGTTATAGTATCTGTCTCATTTCCCATGTCATCCTTGATACGTCATAAGTAAATTGTTCCTCTGTTATTTTAATTAGGACTTGCCCTGTTTGACTGCCCACCTCCTAGCTGCCCATTCACGTGTTTCTATTCAGTTGTTTTTTCCCCAATTTCTCCTCACCCACTATTCCTACCACATCAATTCCTGATTTTTTCCTCAGTCCAATTCAATTAAATTCAACAAATGCTTATTGTTGCAAGGCTTTGAATAGAAGTTAAAGAATATCAAGTGAATTAATTTTAAAAAAAGTGAAATAAAATGGTTTAATTGTCCCAGATCTCAAACTGTTTTATATAAGGGTAATTATCAAACACAATCTGGTATTAATAGAGTAGTGGAAGTCTCTACTGAAATACATTAGGGACAAATACATTATAATAAATTATCCTAGATAGCTAATATAATATTATGTAATGCAATATAATTGTGCTATAAGAAAGGACAAGCAGGATGATTTCAGAACAACCTGCACTTATATACAGATAGAAATTGAAGTGAACAGAACTAGGTAAAACATTTTTCACCACAACAGCAATATTGCATGGTGAAGAATATTCTCAGTAATGCCACAACACAATCCTAAAAGAGGTACGATAAAAAAATGCTATTCATATCCAGAGAAGATGTCTGAATACACTCTATAACATACTGCTTCTTCCTTCCTTCTTTCTTTTTTTTTACTTTTTTCTTGCACAAAATGACTACTATGCTTTATATGGTAACACATGTAATACCTGTATTAGATTGTTTACTGTCTCAGGGAGAGGAAAGAGGTGAAAGGGAAGAATGGAATTTGGTATGAAAATTTTAAAATAATACAATGAATGTTAAAAATTGTTTCTACATGTGACTGGAGAAAGATAAAATATTATTTTTAAAGAGAGATTAATAATTCCTTTTCTTTTTAAACAAAAAGCAATGGGAGATTATGGGTGTAGAATGTTGCATATGCCTTCAAACTAGATCACTGTACAAAATGGATTTGCTGAGTTTTATTATTATTATTATTACAAGGGGAGGGGTCATTTGGTACTAAGTAGAGGAAGACTTACTGATATATTTGGAAAAACTTTATATTATAAAACTTCAACAATCTATAATAAAATAAAATTCCACTTTCTAAAAAAACTTTTTCCCCTAAACTGCCTAAATACTAGTGCCTACCCTCTTGATTATATCTATCTTATTCTATTTATATCTTGTTTATGCATAGTTTCTATGTTGTTTCCCCTATTGGATTGTTACTGTCGTTCTATTCTCTCCAGTGCTTACTACAGTATCTGACAACTATTAGGCATGTAATAAATGTGTATTTAGCTTATTTGACTTGAATTGATAAAACAAAAAACAAAAAACAAAAAAAAAAAACCCTTGCATCACCTACAACTGAGAAAATGACATATAAGGAGTAATAGAGAATCACACTTAAAAATAAGAAATTAATTTATACTGGAGCTAAATGTATTTTTCAAAGTACTCTGGTAAACATTATGGAAGAGAAAATATTTAAGATAAAAGATTAATCAAAAAGCAAGAATTTATTCAACACCTACTATTTGCCAGATTCTAGACTTGGCTCTGGAAATACAAAGACAATGACAAAATGGTTCCTGCTACCAAGAAAAGAATGTGTGTGTAGGGAGTCAGGGGAGGAGGTACATAAAACAAATCAAATAATTTTCTTAGGGAGACATTAGTTCCTGGGCTTTAAAGAAAACCAGGAATTCTGGGAATTTTTTGTGGCAAGGGTATAGAATTGCTATGGGAAAACAAGGATAGAAATTCTAGATCTAATAGTCATTCCAGGAAGACTTGGTCTGGACACCTTAAGAGGTTTATACTGTTAAAAACCTTGAAAATTGTTTGTCAGGGCAGAGACAAAATGGTAGAGAGTAGATAGGTGGTTGAGTTTTTCCCAGCTTCCCTCAGATCAACATCAGATCAAGCCTCTGAATGAGTTTTGGAATGACAGACCCCACAAATTGGAATGTAACAAATTTCCAGCAGAAGATAATTTGGAAGAATTTCAGGAAAGGTCTGTCTCAAAAGGGCAGGAGTTGCAGCCCAGCAACAGGGCATAGGGAGACCCAGGGGAGGACAGCTTTCTTGCACAGTGGGGATCTAGTGGGAGGCTGTTAGCCAAATTACAGCAGTGTTTACCGCTTTTTTTTTCCTGGATCAGAATCCAGTGGATCAGCAGAGTAGCTATGAGACCTCCAATACAACTCAAAAAGACAAATAGTGCATCACTGAACCCCAACATAATAAGCAGGACTTGGCATACTCATCCAACCCAAGAAGGAAGATGGCATCATTGGTGCCAGTGGAATATGAAGGGGCTGTTTCCTGTGGAGGAAGCTTGGGAATATCTCTCTTTTGCCCCAAGAGCAGACCTCAACCTTTAAAATGAGCAAAACCCCAAAAAGAGCTTTGATCAGAGATAGTTTTTTTGGATACAGGAAAGAACAGACCTCAAACTCTGAGGATACTAAAGACTTTTAAAACATTTCCATATAAAGTCTTAAAGTGTGAAATATGTTTGTTTACATTTCACAAATCTCTCTTGGAAGAATTTTAAAAAGGATGTTAAAATAGAGTTATAAGAAAAATGAGGAAAGAAAATGAGATCTCTGGAAAGGGAAACAGAAATTATCTGACAAAAATCACTCCTTAAAAATACTTTTGATGAAATGGAAAAAAAAAAAAAAAAACATTGGAAAACAGAATTTCTGAAATGGAAAAGAAACCCAGTGAATAAAACAGCTCATTCAAATGTTCAATTGGGCAAATGCAAAATAAATTAAAAACAATCAACTAAGAAAATAATTCACTAAAAATTAGAATTGAATAAATGGGAGTAAATGAATCAAAAAGACATCATGAATCAGTCAAGCAAAACCAAAAAAAGAAAGAAAGAAAGAAAGAAAGAAAGAAAGAAAGAAAGAAAGAAAGAAAGAAAGAAAGAAAGAAAGAAAGAAAGAAAGAAAGAAAAAAGTATATAGAAGAAAATGCAAAATCCCTTATTTGGGAAAAAAAAAACTGACCTGGAAAATAGATACAGGAAGGACAGGCTAAGAAAATCAAAATGAAAAAAGAGCCTAGACAACACTTTTCAAGAAATCATCAAGAAAAATGGCCCTAATGTCCTAGAACCAAAGGGTAAAATGATCATTGAAAGAATCCATGGATTACCTACTGAAAGAGACCTCAAAATGAAAACTCCAAGTAACATTGTAGTTAAATTCCAGAAATATCAGATCAAAGAAAAAATACTGCAAAGAGCCAGAAAGAAACAATGTAAATATTGAGGAGCCACAATCAGGATTACTCAGAACCTAGGAGATTCTGCTTTAAAGAATAGAAGTACCTGGAATATGATATTCTGCAGGGTAAAGGAAGCCAAGAATTAACTATCTAGCAAAATTGAGCATTATTTTTCAGGATGGACATTCAATGAAATGAAAGTTTCCATTTATTTTAAATGAAAAGACAAGAGCTAAATAGAAAATTTGATTTTCAAATACAGAATTCAAGAGAAACTTTTTTTCCCCTAAAGGATAAAATGTTTACATCCCTATATGGGAAGTATTATAAGGTAGGAGCCACCTGACAGTGGCTGCTAGAGATTCAACCCAGCCCTGTAGAATGTTTCTCCTCATGTGAGAGGATGACACAAGGAGACTGAGAGGCAGTTGCTCTTATCTGACCAAGTGGTATAGAATCCAAGTTCCTAGAGAAAAATTGAAGGAAGTGACAAGAAGACATGGACAACAAAACTACACTAGTGGAAGATTTCAACTTTTCTCTATCAGAATGAAATTAATTGAATCTCAAAATAAATAAGAAAGAAGTTCATGAGGTAAATAGAATTATGGAACAGTTAGGTATAATAAACCTTTGGAAGAGACAGAAAAGAATATTTTTTTCTCAACAGTACATGGAACCTACACAAAAATTGAACATGAATTAGGGCATAAAAATCTCAAAATCAAATGCAGAAAGGTAGACATAATAAACACATCTTTTCCAGATCATGATGCAATAAAAATAACATATAATAAATAGTAAAGGAAAAATTAGACCAAGATTTAATTGGAAATGAAATAATCTGGTACTAAAGAAAAAGTGTGTAAAATAAAAAAGCATAGGAACAACTGACAACTTCATCCAAGAGAATGACAAAAATGAAACAATATAGCAAAATTTATGGGATGCAACCAAAACAGTTTTTAGGGGAAATTTTATATCTCTACATTCTTAGTTGAATGAAATTGAGAAAGAGAAGATCAATGAATTGGGCATGAAACTAACAAAGTTACAAAAAGAACAAATTAAAAAAACCCAATTAAATACCAAATTTGATATTCTGAAAACAAAAGGGGATAAAATTGAAAGAAAACCATTGAACTAATAAACAAAATTAATAATTGCTTTTATGAAAAAACCAACAAAATAGAGAAAGTTTTAGTTAATATGATTAGAAAAGGAAAAGAAGAAAATCAAATTGTCTATATCAAAAATGAAAAGGGATGAATTTTCCACCAATGAAATTAGACTCTTTCTTAGGAACTATTTTTCCCAACTATATGCCAATAAATCTGATAATCTAAGTGAAATAAATGAATGTTTATAAAAATATAGATTGCCCAAATGAACAGAGAAGGAAATAAATTACTTAAATAATTTAAATTTTTAAAGAGAAATTGAACAAGTTATTAATCAATACCTTAAGAAAAAAATCTCCAGGACAAGATGATTTACAAGTGAATTCTATCAAACATTTAATGAACAATTAATTCCAATACTATGCAAACTAGTTGGGAAAAAATAGGGAAAGAAAGAATCCTACCAAATTCCTTTCATAAAATCAATATTATGCTGATACCTAAACCAGCTAGGGTCAAAACAAAGAAAGAAAACTATAGACTAATTTCCCTAATGAAAATTGATGCAACAATCTTAAATAAAATATTAGCAAAGAGATTACAACAAGTTATCACTAGGATAACATACCATGACCAAGTAGGATTTATATCAGAAATGCAAGGCTGGTTCAACATTAGGGAAACTATTGGCACAATTGACTATATCAGTAAACCAAACTAACAGAAATCTTATGATTATCTCAATAGATGCAGAAAAAGCTTTTGACAAAATGCAACAGCCATTCCAATTAAATTCCTTTAAAATATACTTGAGAGCATAGGAGTAAATAGTTTTCCTTAAAACAATCAATAATATATATCTAAAACCATCAGCAAGGATCATGTGTAATGGGGATAAACTACAAGCATTTCCAATAAGATTGAGGATGAAACAAGGTTGCCCATTAACACAATTATTATTCAATATTGTATTAGAAATGTTAGCTTTAGCCATGAGAAGAAAAAAAAATAAAAGAATTAGAATAGCTAATGAGGAAACCAAATTATCACTCTTTGCAGATGATATGGTAGTGTACTTAGAGAACCCTAGAGAATAAAGTAAAAAAACTCCTAGGAAAAATTCACAACTTTAGCAAAGTTACAGGATAGAAAATAAATACACATAAACCATCAATATTTCTATATGTTACCAAAGTTCATCGGCAAAAGATAATTTAAAATATTTGGGTGTCTATCTGCCAAGACAAAATCAGGAACTATATGAACACAATTAGAAAACATGCTCTACACAAATAATGTTAGATCTAAAAAGTTGGAAAAAAATGCCAAATGCTCATGTGTAGGCTGAGCTAATTCAATAAAAGTGGCAGTTCTACCTAAATTAATCTACTTATTTAATTCCATACTAATCAAACTTCCAAAAAACTATTTTACAAAGTTAGGGGGGTGGAAAGCAACAAAGTTCATCTGGAAGAACAAATGGTGAAGAATTTCAATGCAATTAATGAAAAAAAGCAAATGAAGATGATATAAATGTGCCAGACATAAAAGTATGTTGTAAAGCAGCAGCTATCAAAACCATTTGGTACTGGCTAATTAATAGAGTACTCAATCAGTGGAATAGGTTAGGTTCACAAGACACAATAGTCAGTAACTGTAGTAATCTAGTATTTGATAAACCCAAAAATCTCAGCTTTTGCAATAAAATCTCATTTTTTGATAAAAGTTATTGGGAAAATTGGAAAATATGGCAGAAGGTAAGCATTGACCAATACTTAATACCTTATGCCAATATGAGGGTTGAAATGGGTTCATGAGTTAGAAATAAATAGTTACACTTTAAGCAAATTAGAAGAACAAAGGGTGCTCTTTCTCATATCTGTGGAGAAGGAAAGAATGTATGTCCAAAGAAGAACTAGAGTACAGTATGAAAGGCAAAATGGATACTATTGATCATATTAAATTAAAATTTTTTTTGTACAAACAATACAAATGCAGACAAGGTTAGAAGTTAAACAGAAAAGTGGAGGTGAAATCTTTACATTCAAAGGTTCTGATAAAAGGCTAATTTTTAAAATATATGGATAATTGATTCAAATTTATAAGAATAGAAGCTATTCTCCAATTGATGTGGTCAAATGATATGAACAGACAATTTTCAGATAAAAAAACTGCAACCATTTCTTATAGTATGAAAAAATATCTAAATCACTATTGATCAGAGAAATGCAAATTAAGACAATTCTGAGTTACTACTACACATCTCTCATATTAACTTAAGGTGACAAGAAAAGATAATGATAAATGTTGGAGAGGATGTGGGAAAACTGAAACACTAATACGTTATTGATGGAATTATGAATTGATTCAACACTTCTGGAGAGCAATGTAGAACTATGCTTAAAGGGCTATCAAACCTTTGATCTAGCAGTGTCTCTACTAGGCCTGTATCCAAAAGAGATTATAAAAAAGTTAAAAGGAGACACATGTGCAAAAATATTTGTAGCAGCCCGTTTTGTAGTGGTGAGGAATTGGAAATTGAATGGAAATCAAATGCTCATCATTTTGGGAGTGGCTGAATAAGTTATGGTGTATGAATGTTATGGAATATTATTTTCTATAAGAAATGAAATATTTGGAACACAAGGTTTTACAGTGTGAATGTCAAAGAACTATCTTTGTCTATATTTTAAAAATAAAAAGCTACTACAAAAAAATGCTCCTCTAAGGAAAAAAAAAGAAAAGCAAGTTGTTTGTCTTCCCATATTGAGAAGAAAGAAAATAAAGGGACAGTCAAAACTTAGAAGGACAATTTTTTCCTTACAGCAGGAGTTTCAAGGCTCTCTTAAAAGTGTGAAGAAAAATCAGAGAGACAGGAAAAGAGGAAGCCCATGATCTTCTAAAGAGGGGGTAGCAGCATAACTTTGGCAGCAGTAATAGGGAAGTAGAATAACTTTAGTAACAATGATGATATCAAAGGTTTTCATATTTAAATGAAAGCCAAATGTGACAAGTAACAAGGACACTTGCTTATGTAACTGAAGTATTGAGAAGGATGTAGAAGAACTAATTGCCAAAAACCTTTTACCCATTTACCTACTCTAATTAAGTCCATGTGGCACACATTTCTAAGAATTCCCTATGTTTTTTTTTTCTGATAAAGTCTGTATCAGACTAATCTAATCTTATTAAAAAAAAAAAAAAAAAAAAAAAAAAACCTTGTGATTGATCCTATCCTTTGAAATTCCTTGTTTTCTTTAATGTAAATGATAAAGGCACAGAAAAGCTCTGGGAGAGAAAATCTTTCCTAGTAAGGGTTACATCTCAACTCTCTCACCAACTAATCCATTGTGTGAGAGTTTTAGTTTTCAGTTTGGGAGTATTATCATACATCATTCATATGTTTCATAACTACACTTTCAAGGACAGAATTAATGATTTCAAAGTCTTTGAAAACTACTTCATTAGATCTTGGGCCTAACTTGACAATCCTCAGAATTATAGATCATAAAGTCAGTCTATGAAAATACAGAGAAATAGAATGACAAGACCTGAAGAGTTGAAAAAGGTATTAGAAGGTATCTGAAAGGCCATCTTAGAAGTCACCTGTGATTCTATAATGCTCCAAATCATTATAAATCTTGATAAGTAAGAATGCCTTCTACAACTTACCTAATGCTTTCATCTAGCCTTTGCCTCAAAATTTCTAGTGAGGATGAATCTAATCTCTTTCAGATCAATTCAATTTTTAGAGAGCTGTGATTTTTAGAAAAATCCCTCGTCCTTTATACAAAAACATAAGTAGGTGAAATGAATCTTGGGTAAAATATTTTTACAGAAATACAAGAGGAAAAGAAATTAGTTGCAGGACTACAGCAGATCTATATTGGTAGAGAAAGTTTCTTTAATAGGAATTTCCGGTGACAATGAAATCATAAATAAGATGAAGGAAAAAGAGGAAGAAAAAAAAAAAAAGAAAAATAAAGAAGGCTAGTAGGAACAAGTTTGACTCAAGCTAGTACTCTAAGTTGAGTTTGGAGTTGATGCTCTTGTAAATCATTTAAAGATTAAGAAAAGAAGATTTACTTAACAATGAAATAGAAAAGATATTTAATAGGTATACTTTACCACTTAACTTGAATAGATAGTCATCTCTCAATTAGATAAGCCAGGGAAAGGTTTAGTCTGAAAGCTGTAGACTCCATGCAGTGGGTATGTTAATGATTTTGGGTGATGAAGAAGCCATATCAAGAAGGTTAAAGATACCAGGGAGTTGCATCAAGAGAGACACAATTTGAATCTTTGCCCTCTGAGCCAATCAAGTCCCAATGAAAGCTTTGTCTCTTTTCAGAAAAAAAAAAAAAAATCAATCTAATTTCCATGAGGAAAGAGATTTAAGGATGTTGCTCCTACCATGGAAACATTACATGTCTTAACTATTGCTCATATCTTTTAAAAAATATCCATCTTGAAAATACTAAAATGGATATTCTAAAATATTGTGAAAGAGCAGATTGAGTTCATTTTAATTCAACAAATATTTCTTAGGCACAAATTGTGCTAAGTACAGGGAATACAACAAAGACAAGACAGATACTTCTCTCAAAGAATGTACAAATTAGTAGAGGAAAAGGGGTGTGTATGTGTGTGTGTGTGTGTGTACGTGTGTGTGTGTGTGTGTGTGTGTGTGTGTGAAATTCAGAGTTAGGAATTAAGCATCCATTCAAGAGGAACTAATTCAGAAATGGAAAATTCATAGTGATAGTGGGAGCTAAGTAATAACTTGACTTAGAGGTACATAAAATAGAATTGAGATGGAAATCATGAGAGTTGAGGATTTTGACAAACTATGAAGAGTGCTCAAAGAGCCACTAATTTAAATATCAAAGTCATCAATAATAAGGATAGGGATAGAGATGGAGAGCCACATGCTGAATTTATTTAAATTATACCTTCACTCTTTTTTCTCCATTCCTAGGTTATTATGCTGGCACTCCCAATTTGTGGATAGTTCACCCTCAAAGCACTAGCTCAGGGATGTCCCATCTCTTATCAGATTACTACTATTGTCCATCCTAGTTCCAACTAGTGGATCAAGATAATAACAAGGAGAAAAATGCTTTAAATCACACGTCTATACTCGTGAAATATATTACCCATCTCCTGAGAGAGAACTGATATACTCAATGAACAGACTGAGATATATTTTATATTTTGAAATTTTGGAAAAGATCAATTTGGGAACTTGTTTAAATTGAATCTAGACATTTGTAATGTCTCCCTCTTTCTCAGTTGAATGGAATATAGAAAAGTGGAAGAAAGAAGGAGTGTTTTTGTTGATTCAAAAAATAAAATACACTTTGAAAAAAATTAAAGATACCCTTGTATAATTCATTTTAAAAATGCTCAAATACACAGTACAGAGAATATTTACAACTCAAGATAATGAAAAGATAAGGCAATTATATGGAGTTTCTCTCTTCTTTAATTTGTCTTCCATATGGCTTTCCAAAGTGATTTTCCCAAACCCTAAGTCTCTCCATGCTATCTCTTACCTACTCAATTACTACGCCCTTCTGTTACTTTTAGAATAAAATCTTAAATTTTTCCATTTGACATTAAAAACCCTTTACTTCCTGGCCTTTACCTAGTATTCCATCCTTAACAGATATTGCTCCCATTTATATATATATATATATATATATATATATATATATATATATATATATAGTTCCCATCTACAATATAACCAAACTTACCTTTTTATTCTTCCTTATATGTCACCCTTTATCTACAATTTCCAGGTCTTTGCATAGGCAAGTGCAAGTAAGATAGACAAAGGTAAAGCAATTTGTCCCAGTTTTATAGAACTAATATGTGTCTAATTATCCCCATATCATTTATGTAAAATAGTAAACTGATTAATATTGATTGGATTAGAGTAGGAGTGCAAATGAATCATTTCTCATCTGGACTCAAATTCACCACCACACCACAATGGCATATTAGAGTGAAAATGATGACAATAAGGGACATGTCTACAGCAATCTAAAGTTTATAAAATATTTCACACACATTATCTCATTTGAGTAGAACTTTACCGGTTCATCCAGATGATTAATTCACTTCAGTTCCCTGATTAGTTATAATCTCGACCTTCCACTTAATTTCCTCTTAGATCATATTCATCTAGGGAACTGAGAAACATAAAAAATGTGTTCATCATTCTAGAGAAAATAATAAAAATATGTAATTATCATTAATTTCAATAATAATTGGGCAATAACTATTCATACTTAAATAGCTTTTAAATTCTTAAGAGCTTCTGTCTAATGACCCAGAAAGATAGATGACAAATATTATTGACCCCACTTTATAGATAAGGAAATAAATTGAAAAATTTTGAGTGTTATCCTGATATCAATAACATAGGATATGGAATTTGAAACTGGTTTTCTGACTTCAAGTTCATTATGTTTTACATCACACCAAACTTCCTCTCAATTGCATTGGAATGAGGCAATGATAAGGAGAGAAAAGCATGATAGGGCTGTCTATGTAGAATGGTATAATCAATGCCATTTGTCTGAACTGCTTACTATTTATGTCTAATGATCATATGCATAATAAAAATCATCCAAATAAAAATAGCATCCAGACTCTCTTTGGCATATACTTTATTTGATTTTAGTATCAAACTGCTTGTGTATGCTTGCACACATGTGTATATGGAGCATGGACATCTGCTCCCAATTGAAAAATAAAAATAAAAACTAGAGTGAATGTTGGCTAGGGGCTGGTTCACTATTGGGAAAAACTAAATTTGAAATCAAATTGCTGCCTTTCCTTTGTGAAGTACATATTGCTGATCCACCAAGAACAAAAACCTTTAAAATGGATTAGCACTGACTCATACCTTAACCAGACTCATTTGTAACTCTGTTTTTAAGATATTTGCCCAGATGGGGAGAGCAGCCCATGGCAATGAAAAAGAGTAATACAAAACAGACAACAGACATTAAGTATGGGGTCACTGTGCCACATACAGTGATTTGAAATATGCTACAGAGTTAAGATGATTTATTCTAATAATATTCATCGGCAAAAATGAAATTATAAGAATAAGTAAGCAAGAATCAATATTCTCTCTCTGTTTGCTATAATGTTTCCCTGTAATGAGATAACCCAGTTGAATCCAGCTTCTCAAAAAGGAAAAGTTATCATTATGTTCTTGTATTATGTATAATGTGCATTAATTATATAAGGAAAAACATGACTTTTTCCTCAAATAAACTTTACCTAATTTAATAAACTATAGAAAAGTATTTTATTTATTCATAGAAACATATTATGTAGCTTTCTTGATGATGCTGTTATTGAAAATGAGAAAAACCTTACTGGATCAATTAATTTAATATTTAAAATACAGAACTTATACTTTCAGATAATAATCTTCAATGTCACCAGCATAATATATTTATGTAAATGCAAAATATCTCACAAACATTTTAATCAACCTTCATATGGCCATGAGATCAGCCTATATAAAGGGTTCCAGGAGATCTCCCATCATTTTTTGAGGAATAAACTTGTTCTGAAGTAAGGGTAAATGTTATAGTAAATAGAGTGCTGCATTTGAAGTAAGCAAGACTTTAATTCAAATTATAGCTCAGCAACTAATAATGAGTCATAAACTCTCTTAATTTCAGGGTTTTTTTTTTTCATTTATAAAATGGGAATAAATATAACAACTACTGGTTTGTTTTGAAAATCAAATGAGATGTGCAAAATATTTTGCAAACCTTGAAGTTCTACAAAAAACTATTTCTATAATTATATAGCAAACTATTAATTAGAAGATACAAAAATAGATACAGCAAACGTAATATTCATGTAGAGGGATATAAAGGAAAATATTATACAGGATAGGAATGGAAGGAGACTAGCCCTTCTAGATCTCAAACTATATTGCAAATCAATGATCACTGTAACTATTTTGCACCAATTAAAAAATAGTTAAGTAGATCATTGGAATAGACCAGAGAGGGCAGTAACAGAAAAAAAAAAAAAAAAAAAAAGCTCAATAACATATGATTTGATAAACTCCCACATATCAATTACTTAGGAAGAACTGCCTATTTCACAAAAAAAATTGGCAAACAATTTGAAAGAAATTAAGTTTAGGTTAATATCATTAACTATAACATAATAAATTCAAAGTAAATATGGCCTGAATTTGAAAGATCATAAAATTAAAAAAATAATAATAAAGGAGAGACATTCTAAGCTTTCCAAAGATATATTTAAGGGATGATAAGGATTTCACAAGGGAAAAAAAGATAATTTTTATTGCTTTTAATCATAAAACATAGAGATGAAAAAATTTAAGACAACTAGGATAATAAGAGAAGTGGGTAAGTAGGGAAAATAATATTTTTGAAAAGGATTTTACAAGAAAGCTATATAGATAACTAACTAAAAGCTAGTAACTATTAGATACATGGCCAAAGGGAAAAACTGAAGAATTCTCCAAAAAATTGCAAACTATTACTACTCATAAAGAAGAATGATAAAAAGACATTATTAATAAATGAATGCAAATAAGTTTTCTGAATGAAAGCACTTTTCTATAGTTCATGACAATAGATGAAGGTTATTTGAGAAAAAAGTCATGTTTTTCCTTATATAATTAATGTATATTATACATAATACAAAAATATAACCATGTCAAGCAATTTGGCAGAATTAATTGGAGATAGTAGTAGTATATGTTGGAAAAAATTGTAGAAAGATGGATATGATAAAAACGTTTTTGTTAGAATTGTTAATTGCTTCAACTACTATAGAAAATGATTTAAAATCATTTGAAAAAAGTGACCTAAATGTCTTTCCTTTGAGGCACAGATTTCACTAGTGACAATATCCTCCTAGAAAGTCAGTAGAAGAAAGAAAAGCATCATATATACTAAAATATTTATTGAAACAAATTTTATTTCATCAAAGAACAAGAAAAAGAGCAACGGATGAAAAAATTGAGGTCAAAAATATAATTATTACCCTACTGAAATTAATGATAAAAGTAACTGATACAGAAAAGCATAGAAAGACAAATTAAAAGAGTCAAGTAGAAAAATATAAACAATTGCTATGGCAATATAAATGGAAATAACAAGAATAATATGATCAAAACTGTAAACTATGAAATTATAATGATTAACCTCTTATTCAAAGAAGAGATATGAAAAGACAGCACCATCTTTGTGGAGTAGAATAGTGTAGAATATTGCACATACTATTGGATTTGTTCAACATGGTCAACTTCTTGGATATTTTTTTTCCTTCTTTTAAAATTATTATTTATCATTATTGTTATTATAAAAGATGGCCATTTAATGACAATAGTGGGAAACATAGGTATTGATAAAATAGTTTTAAATTGTATCAGTAAAGATATCAATAAAATTTTATTTAAAAATAAGACAAATGCTGTGAAAAGTATAATGAATCTACTTGACCTCAAAGAAAGATATAACAAGGCACATATCTCTACTATTTTGAAAAAGTGGGAATTGCATGTTTGATTATTATATATGTCAGACTTTTTCATATTACTAGTTTTTCTGAATCTTTTCCTGTTTTAATCTCTTTATAAGATATGGCTCTCTGAGATGGAGTGAGGGAGATATATTGGAAATGTAGGTGACAAAATATTAATATGCATGTATTTAAAATGAATAAGCAACCATTACATATGTATTTTATTCCAGACACTATGCTAGACCCTGGAGATACAAAGACAAAGGTGAAACATTCTTTTCTCTCCAGGAGTATATACACATCATAACTTCTAATTTGCTATGTCTGTTTGTTAGTTTATCCTGTAAGTCAAGTGCATGCAATGAAATATGTCTGCTTTAAATCTGTTTTGACTGCTCTGTCAACTCAGTAGTAATTATTGAATATATTGAATGTTTCAGTGCACATAGTTAGCCTGAACTTTTTTGAGTAATTGTGAAACTCATTTAGAAATGTTTGCAATGTTCTAGGGCCTTGATGCAATTAGTATTATGTCATTTCCAAAGACAAGCATTATGGAAGCAAGAAGAAGTGGTACAGGGACACTCTCAAGGTCTCTGTCAAAAATGTTGGAATCTATGGCACATGGGACACACTAGCAAAGGATTGCCAGCATGCTGTGTCAACAACAAAAAAAGATTTTGTGTTCTATGAATGAGACAGAATTTCAGCAGCTCAAAAGAAACATGAGATGTGTAAATTTAGGGACAACTTGATTCCAAATTTTCATGTGCAATATTACTGGCAACCTTTGAAAAGTCTTTCAAGCTCTTACTGGTCTAATCAATCAAAGTTGGTTCCAACATAGGTATGTTATTTTAGTTCTCTTGGAGAATAAAAGCCAATAACATTTTAAAATTCTTGTATCTCTAGGATTTTAGCATTAATAAAGAATTTTTAAATGTTCAGACTCTCTACCCAGCATTTTTCATGACAGTGGTGGACACTGAATATATGTCAATTTGTCTTAAAATTACTTGATGACAGTAAATAGAGAATTGGTCAAAGAATGTCAAGATAATAGCATATTTATGATAGACAGCTTGCTGGAGGGAAGGATATAATGTAATATTTAGCTCTATAGAATTATTTTTTTCTGCACTAGAATAAAAATCAAATGGAGTTTGGTGTAGAATATAATTTGTAAAACTTGTCTGTTCCTATATTTTCACTAAATAAATTCTTGATATGCCTTGATATGTGTATGGAACATTCTCATAATGATTTTGTACAGCTAAAAAAGTAAACATTTGGTTCAGGAGGTATTAATGTTTCCTTAGTTGAATATTTAGTCAAAATAACAGCTTCACTTTTTCCACTTGTTTTGTAGCTTTCTTTTGTTGTCTATCATGAAAAATTACTCCTCAGTATCCTGGAAATTATATAATTTTTTACCTTGAATCTCTTCTGGATATAGTTGTTGTCTAACTTCTTGTATGTTGTTTCTATTTTTCATTAAGGACATCAAGACTCATATTTAGAATCTTTTGACTTTCCTATAGCTTCCTTATTCCTTTCATAGCAACTAGGCACTCATAGAAAATGAAAATTAACCATTTCAAATTCTGTTCCTTTATCTATTTCCCATTTTTAGCATTAAGAGCTCACTTGAGCAGGTCAGGTTGGAAATGTTAAAATTCTTAATGTACCTCCTTTTCTTTATCTTTTCTTTGTTTACTGTTAATTTTCTTAAAGTCATAGATTTAGAAATATAAAAGATCTTAGTGATCATCATAAACAGATAAGGAAAATGCAACTCATAGAGGTTGTCATTTGTTTAAGGTCACCTATCTAGTAATATCAGAGATAGGATTTTAGCTTAAATTTTTATGATGCCAAGCACAGGGACATATTCTCTATACTACAGTAACTCTAACAAGTCTATATTCTAATCAGTCTTTGATCTGACTATTTATATTAAGCTTATTCAAAAATGATTGATTTACAGATAACTCAATATTTCCTTTTTGTTGAGAAATAATTGAAATTTTTATGATGTTTTTCAGAGATCATTATATATAACATTTTCTGGCTCGAGCAGATATATTATATAGACATGAAGTTTCTGATTAGTCTTTCAGCTTTTGCTCACATTAATTATTATGTTATAAAACTCTTGCAGACAAGAATTGTACCACATTCATATTTGTATCCTAACAACTTCCACACTGTCTTGAGCATAGTAGTCAATAATCATGTTGTTGAATTGAGGCAGAACATATACCATCAAATAATTCAAATTATTGGAGAACAAAATAACAATGTTTTATCTAAATACAATGAATTAATTCTGGATTGAACATTAAATGAATTTCTATGATCTTAGAATTGAATTTAAAGCCTTTGGGGGGTGTGTGTATATATATATATGTATACACATATATATCATAGCTTTATAGAACCCCCTTGGAAACAAGGAACTTTATACTTGCTTTCTTACATGTAAATCTTTGATTTCCAGAGAGCTCATTGGAAATTAGTTGAATTTTTGTTCTGTAGCTGAACACCTCACTTAAACAATGATCTGCATGAGGAGATACAATGCCCTGTGTAATTTACCTCACTAAGGGATTTATAATGAAGCCATGTTTAGCAAGATAAAGGGCCCTAAAAATCTCAGAAAAGCTTACCTAGTGGAATAAGAGCCAAACTGTCACTTGCTTTATTGATTTCTTTTATCTTAAATGCATGATTCATGAAGGAGGTGATTTGACCACACATTTTATGGATTCTCTTTAAAGCTGAAATGACTGTATTAACTACCATTCCATTAAGGATAAACACACACATGCACACATGCAAGACAATTGTTCATAAAATATAGAATAAGCAATTAAATAGACTCATCATAATGAATTTATTAACTAAAAATATTTGCCTATATTGCTAAAATCACATCTAAATTCAGTAGGTCATGATCCTACAATTTAGAATTATTGGTGGTAAACTTGAAATACCTAGCTTAGAGGGCAAATACCAGATATATAGAAGTTCCAAAGATCAGAGATGTACATCATAGGGAAGAAAGGTGAAAGTCTAGATTTGTCAAATCACATAGTAATAATAATGCAGCAAGCTACTTTTTGGTTCTAATATGAAACTAAGAGGAAATTTTTTCTCTTCCACTGTTCATATAGAATCTGTGTTGGAAAGGATTGCAGAAGTCATTGAGTCCAACTTGCAGCTGGCCAGTAATCAATCTCCTACCAGATCAACAAATCTTTTATCAGCCACTGATTAAGCACACCTAATAATGGATTATGGAGTTATTGTATGAAATTATTTTGCTTGCATTCTATTTTTATGGTTCTAATCTTTAGGAAGTTTTTCTTTTTATAGATGTAACTTCAGTGTGAGTCCATGAAATATAGATGTATTCACATGAGCTATCTATATATAAAGAACTGTGGTTAGAGTAATCAGGACCTATACCAATTTGGTATTTGATTACCCCCCTCCCAAAATTTCAGCTTCTGAAATAAGAACTCACCATTTGACAAAAATTGCTGGACTACTGGAAAATTATGTCAGAAACTCGGTATAGACCTATATCTCACTCCCCATACAGAAATAAGGTCAAAGGGGACACATGATTTGGGCATAAAGGATGATATTATAAACAAATTAGGAGATAAAGGGATAATTTATCTATCAGATCTTTGAAGAAAGAAGGAGTTTATGACCAAAGAAGAAATAGAGAACATTAAGAAAGGCAACATGGAGAATTTTGATTACATAAAATTAAAAAGGTTTTGCACAAACAAAACCAATAGAAAAAAAGATTAAAAAGGAAATGCAAAGCTGGGAAGAAAATCTTTACAGACAATATTTCTGATAAAGGTCTAATTTCTAAAATATGCAAAGAACTATGTCAAATTTATAAGAATACAAGTCATTCTCCAATTGCTAAATGGTCAAAAGACAGGAAAAGAAAATTTTCAAGTGATGAAATTAAAGCCATTTATGGCTTTATGAAAGCCATATGAAAAGCATATGAAAAATGCTGTAAATCACTATTGGTTAGAGAAATACAAATTAAAATAACTCTGAAGTACTACCTCACACCTCTCAGATTGGCTAAGAAGACAGGAAAAGATAATGATAAATGTTGGTGGGGATATGGGAAAACTAGAACACTAATGAATTGCACACACAATATTTGTATATACGTATATATGGCTAGGTTGCTTGCCACTAGTTAATCAAATTGCAAGCAAACCCATTCATTCAAGGAAAGCTAAAAATAAAATGGAGTTTAGAACACACCAGGACATTTAGAAAAGTGAATGAGTTGCTCAGATGAAATTAAAATAAAACCTAAATAAAACAAGAGAAGAACTCAATCTCACCTAAGAGGAAATTCTCAGAATTTTTTTGAGAACATGCTAGAAATTAAGAACACATTTAGGTGCAAATTCCCCCTTTACCTCTGCAGTTTTCAGTCTTTCAATATGTCGCTCCTGAAAAATCTCTAAAACAACATATCACTCCCCAAAGAGTTGTAGCATTTTATCTTTCACAATTGTTTTAGAAGCTTTTTTAAATCTATTTTTCCCCTCCATTTAACCATCTATTCTACCCACTCATGAACAAGGGAAATGTTAATCCCATTACTCTGCCCTGGTCATACCATGTCAAAGGTAATATATTCAGTTCTGTGCAGAACATTTTTCTCTATCGCTGTCTTCATCCTACTCATATTCTACATCCTTGTCTCTTTGGTATCCCAAAACTTTTATTCTATTTCAAGGATCTGGAGTTATTTACAATCTTGAAAAAGACTTTAAAAGAAGAACTTTTATGTGTGTACTTTAAGAATCTGAAGTCATGCACATTTTTTCCCTGCAGGTTAATTTTTTTTTAAACACGTTCTTCCTTTCTTCCTCATCTAGAGTGAGTGTGTTGTGTGTGTGTGTTTTGGTTCTGATCATTGATTCTATCATTTAGAGGATTCTAAATGAGGAAATTCTTTCTACCAATGTAGACTGGCATATGAGTTTCATTTCTAGCAGAGAGTTGTCTGATGTCACAAATAGATTGAGCAATTAATAAATTTATAGAAATGTCAGAGTTAGGATTTGAAACTGCCTCTCCATGGACCCACACAACACCATATACCAAGATAAGATCAAAATGGGTCCATGATTTAGACATAAAGAATGAGATTACAAATAAATTATAGGAACATAGGATAGTTTATCTCTCAGACTTGTGGAGGAGGAAGAAATTTGTGACCAAAGATGAACTAGAGACCATTATTGATTACAAAATAGAAAATTTTGATTACATCAAATTAAAAAGCCTTTGTACAAACAAAACTAATGCAAACAAGATTAGAAGGAAACAGCAAACTGGGAAAACATCTTCACAGTTAAAAGTTCTGATAAAGGCCTCATTTCCAAAATATATAAAGAATTGACTTTAATTTATAAGAAATCAAGCCATTCTCCAATTGATAAATGGTCAAAGGATATGAATAGACAATTTTCAGATGATGAAATTGAAACTATTTCCAGTCATATGAAAGAGTGTTCCAAATCACTATTGATCAGAGAAATGCAAATTAAGACAACTCTGAGATACCACTATACACCTATCAGATTGGCTAAGATGACAGGAAAAAATAATGATGAATGTTGGAGGGGATGTGGGAAAATTGGGACACTGATGTGTAATGGGCTGAGGCTTGAGTTGATGCACTGAGGTCCCAAGCACATGAGGCTAAATAGTAATTGGAACATACTCTATTAATATATAAGCTTGGAGAAAGAATGGCCCCTGCCCACTCTTTGTGCAAGTCCTGATGTGTTGTATAGGAAATGACAATTTTGGTGGGTAGAGGCAGGGGAGTGGAAAAGGAAGGGGAAGGAGAGACTTTTGGGATTGCTATTGCGACAGTTGGCTCAGGTCAGATCGCTCTCTGCTAGCTGGCTTCCTGTCGCAGCTGCCCATATTGCTATAGCAATCTTTCTTGCCTATATTTGCTATCGCAATCTTTATTCACCTCTTCACCTTAATAAATATTGAAGATTTTTCCCTTAACCTGAATTCCTGACTCCAGCTGATTTTAAATACACGGTCATTACACTGATGCATTGTTGGTGGGGTTGTGAACGAATCCAACCATTCTGGAGAGCAATCTGGAATTATGCCCAAAAAGTTACCACAGTGTGCATACCCTTTGATCCAGCAGTACTACTGCTGGGCTTATACCCCAACGAGATACTGAAGAAGGGAAAGGGACCTGTATGTGCCAAAATATTTGTGGCAGCCCTGTTTGTAGTGGCTAGAAACTGGAAAATGAATGGATGCCCATCAATTGGAGAATGGTTGGGTAAATTGTGGTGTACGAATGTTATGGAATATTATCGTTCTGTAAGAAATGACAGGATGAATATAGAGAGGACTGGTGAGACTTACATGAACTGATGCTGAGTGAAATGAGCAGAACCAGGAGATCATTATATACTTCAGCAATAATACTGTGTGAGGATGTATTCTGATGGAAGTGGATTTCTTTGACAAAGAAATCTAACTTAGTTTCAATTGATCAATGATGGACAGAAGCAGCTGCACCCAAAGAAAGAACACTGGGAAATGAATGTAAACTGCTTGCATTTTTGTTTTTCTTCCCGGATTATTTCTACCTTCTGAATCCAATTCTCCCTGTACAACAAGAGAATTGTTTGGTTCTGCACACATGTATTGTATCTAGAATATGCCGTGACATATTTAACATGTATAGGACTGCTTGCCATCTGCAGAAGGGGGTGGAGGGAAGGAGGGGAAAAATCAGAACAAAAGTGAGTGTAAGGGATAATGTTGTAAAAAATTACCCTGTCATAGGTTCTGTCAATAAAAAGTTATTAAAAATAAAAAAAGAAACTGCCTCTCTACAATAAGGCAAAAGTACCCCTCTGTGATTATCACCAGTATTTCATTTTTCAGAGCTGACAGCCCTCTAGAGATTACTTTCTTACAAAAATCTTAAATCATGGCATTCTAAAACATGGTTGGGATCAGAAACATTTATTGACCTCCTAGTCCATTACTTTCCCCACTATCCTGTTTCTTCTTATACATAATGGAGAGTTTGGGGAATTAGAAATAGAAGAGTTTTTCATTAATTCTAATTTCCTCATTTTACACATGACAAAATTGAACACAAAAGATTAAAACTGCCCATTAAATGAAGGCTAAGACATGGCAATTGTAGAATGTGAAACCTAGTTCTGAATCTGAATAGAATTAACTTTCCACTACAACATACTACCTGCATGGCTTCATTTTTGTGATTTCTCTTTGGGGATTTGTCTTTGTTATCAAATACTCACCAGAAAATAGGAAATGGATCTGTAACTTGCTATTTGTAACATAGAAATGCTTACTATACTTTTTGTTCTGTTGCTACCACTGGTGGGGCGGGGGGAGGGTGGTGATGCCTTGGGGAGAAGGGGAGAGTTGATAAAAAGTAACTAATGCATATCAGCCCCTACTCTGTACTTTGACGTCTTAGAAACATGCTTCAGAGTATTGGAGAAATTAAATGATTTACCTACAGTCAAACAGCAAGTATTTTAAAAAGCCAGGATTTGAACTCAGGTCTTCTTGATTTAAAAAAAAATTTAATATTCTTTTCTTTTTAATTTTTTTAGTTCCAAATCTAGTTCCCTCCCTTCTACTCTTCTACCAATCAAACAGAAGTTAAGTAAAATGATATCAATTACATGTATGAAATCACAAAAAAGTTTTCCATATTAACCATATCACCAAAAAAGGGCAAAAAAATTAACAAAGTCATAGCAAACTCATAATTTGCAAATAGAGTCCATCAGTTCTGTCTCTGGAGGTCAATAGCATTTATTCATCATGAGTGATATACAATTTTATTGGATGACTCTATTGATCAGAGTTGTCAAGTCTTTCACAGTTGATCATCATTATAAAATTATTGCTATGCCTAATGATCCCCCAGTTCTTTTCACTTCACTTGGCATCATTTCATAACTATTTTGCATTTTTTTTCTGAAATCACTTCTCCTCATTTCTTATGATATCTTATACTACAGCAGTACATTATCAGATAGTGAAATGGCATAATGGATAGAGTACTCTTCCCGGAAGCAGGGAGATTCATCTTCAAAGTTGGCTTTTTACATTTACTCGCTATGTGACTATGGGCAAGTCACTGAATCTCATTCCTCAGTTTCCCCATCTATAAAATAATATGGAAAAATAAATTTCAAATCACTCGAAGTATCTCTACTAAGAAAATTTCAAATAAGATCAAGAAGAGTCAGACACAAATGAAGAAACAAG
Organism: Antechinus flavipes; assembly: GCF_016432865.1. NCBI lineage: Eukaryota > Metazoa > Chordata > Mammalia > Dasyuromorphia > Dasyuridae > Antechinus > Antechinus flavipes. The sequence goes on along the minus strand of NC_067401.1, from coordinate 290,942,982 downwards.
AACACTCCATCAAAATCATATGCCATAAGTTGTTCAACAATTCCCAAGTAGTTGAACATCCCTTTCATTATTCCATGTCTTTTATCTCCTTCCCTTCAGTTGGCTAAGATAGACTTCTGTATTCACCTTTTGTTTCTTCTTTGAACTAATTTTAATAATAGGTTCAAGTATTGCCCAATTCATTACCCCATCTTATATTTCCTTTCACTATAAAAGTTTTTTTTCTTGTAAATATTTTATGTGAGAAATTTTTCCATTCTATTTCTTCCTTCCCCTTTTTCTTAGTGCATCTTTCATCTTTCAAATCTTTTTTTAATTTTTTTTATATCTAACATAATTGATTCACTCTGTATAGGCAAACTCCCTCTAACTTCCCTAATAATGATAGAGTTCTTAATAGTTACATTTATCATCTTTCTATATAGTAATGCAAGACTCTGAAGTATCACTTCACACCTCTTAGACTGGCTAAAATGAACAGGAAAAGATAAATATAAATTTTGGCGGGGATGTGAAAAAACTAAGAGACTAATACATTGTTAGTGGAGTTGTGAACTGATCCAACTATTCTGGAGAGCAATTTTGAACTATGAACCCTATGAATAAAGGGTTATCGAACTGTGTTTGTCCTTTGATCCAGCAGTGTTTCTACTAGATATGTATCCCAAATAAATTTAAAAAGAGGGGAAAGGACCCATATTGCAAAAATGTCTGTAGCAGATTTTTTTGTTGTGACAAGTAATTGAAAATTGAGTGGATCCCATTAGTTAGGGAATGGTTGAATAAATGATGATATATAAATACAATGGAATATTATTGTTCTATAAGAATCAGAAGTATGATTTCAGAAAGGCCTAGCAAGATTCTCATGAACTGATGCTAAATAAAGTGAGTAGAGCCAAAGGAACATTGTATATGGCAAGAAAAAGGTTATGTGATGATTATCTGTGATGCACTTACTCTTCTCAGCAATGAAGTAATTCAGGACAGTTCCAATAAACTTGTCATCAAGGGAGCCATCTTCATCCAGAAAGAGGACCATGGGAACTGAATGTGGATCACAACATAGTAGTTCTACCTTTTTTGTTCTTGTTTGCTTTATTGTTTTTTTTCTATTTATTTTTCCTTTTTGATTTTGTGCAACATGATAGATGTGTAGACAATGGTCTAGAAGAACTGCATATGTTTAACCTATATTAGATTGTTTGCTGTCCAAGTGGGGAACTTAAGTAGGGAGGAAGGGAGAAAAATTTGGAGCACAGGGTTTTGAAGGGGGGAGTATTGAAAACTGTCTTTGCATATACTTTGAAAAATAAAAAGTTGTTATAAAAATACAATAAAAGAACTAGACTAAAAATATAAATAAAAAGTAAAAAGTAAAAAAGTAATATAAGTTTAAGCTATTGAGTCTTGATTTCTCTTTCATGTTTACTTCTTTATAGGTTAAATATGCTTCACTCTATTCTTTACCCAGGAGAGCTTCTGCTCTCTTGTAACCACAAGTTCTAGCATTTCTCTCTGCTTTGGTCCTATAACCCAGAGCTGATTACAGGCAATAGAGTTGCCAATCAGTACTAGCTATACCAATACCAGTAAAGGGACTCTTGTAATCTCTTTCTAACCAGTTGTAAGACACATTTACTATCTCTGGACTGAAAATTTTAGAAGTCACTACTGCTATTGCCAGGCCTATTGCTATTACTGTTGCTGTGCTCTGAGCTGGTTCCCAAGCTGGTATCATAGAGTTATCTGGGTGGCTTTCAATGCATATTTCATTCTGGCCTTTTATAGGCTTTGCTGGCTCAAGTTTGACTTATGGTACCATTTAAAAGTTGTTTAGAAGGGTTATTGATGGATTTCAGTTGTTGCTATCTGTACTCCACTGTCTTGGCCATGCCCCCCACTTTTGAGTGAAATCTTAAGTCAAAATGTCATACTGCTCCATGGATAATTATGATAATGGAAGAACAAATTATAACCATGTATAGGAGGAATATAGTCCTAAAAATAATTCCTTGCACTCCAAAGCTTTTCAAATATTATTCTATTGAAAACATCAACTTTGAACTCCAAAATTATAATCTCAAGGAAAATATATTGCAAGCTGTCAGACAAAAACAATTCAAAAGTCATGGAACAACAGTCAGGATTACCCAAGATCTGGCAGTTTCTACAATAAAGGATCAGAGAGCCTGGAATATCATATTCTGGAAGGCAAAGGACCTGAGGTTACAAACAAGAATTAACTATCCAGCCAGATTAAGCATCATCTTTCAGGGGAGGAGATGGACTTCAATGAAGTAAGAGACTTTTAATCATTTCTATTGAAAAAAACAGAACTAAACAGAAAATTTAATCTACAATTACAGGAACCTAAACCATAGAAAGGTAAAGAGGGTAAATATATATATATTAAAGATTAAGTTGTTTACATTCCTAGATGGGAAAATTATATCTATAATTCTTGAGAACTATATCTAACACAGAGAAGAACAGAGTGGGGCACCCACATGTACTGAGGGTGTAATGTTGTAAGTGTACTGTGATATGATGACAACAAAGAAAAATACATTAAGAGGTTGGATAAGGTCTGCACTGGAAAAAGAGGAAAGGCAAGGTATAATGGGACAAATTAGATCACATGAAGAGGCTCAAAAGAATTATTACAATAGAGGGAGGAAAAGGAAAGGGATGGGACATTGTCCGTAGCTTGATCTCATCAGTTTTTGCTCTATGAGGTTATAACTTAATCATTCAGTTGGACATAGAAATTTATGTAATCCTATAAAGAAGTAGGAGGAGAAAGAGGAAAAGAAGAAAGAGACAGGATAGAAGGGGGCAGAAACATTAGAGAAAAGATAAGAGAGGGAAGGAGTGATTGGGAATAAGGTAATAAGTTGTATGCATAAAAAGAACAATACTAAGAAAAGGGTAGAAATTGGGGGAAAAAAGTATATACAGGGGAGAAAATAGCATGGAGGGAAATACAAAAATTGTAATCGTAACTGTGAATGTGAATGGGATGAACTCTTCCCATAAAACAGAAGCAAATAGCAGAGTAGATTTTTAAAATGTAATCCTACAATATGTTGTTTACAAAAAACACATTTGACACAGACACAGAGTAAAGGTAAAAGCCTGGAACAGAATTTATTATGCTTCAATTGAAGTAAAAAAAAAAAAAAAAAAAAAAAAGCACGGGTAGAAATTCTGATCTCAGATAAAACAAAAGTAAAAATAAAGCTAATTAAAAGAGATGACGAGGGAAAATATGTCTTGATAAAGAGTGCAATAAATAATTATGCAGGAACAATACTAAATATGTATTCACCAAGTGGTAGAACAGGCAAATTACTAGAGAAGATCTTAAGCCAGTTACAGGAAGAAATAGATAGCAAAATTATTCTAGTGGGGGAATCTTAAACATTCCCTCTCAGAATCAGACAAATCTAACCACAAAATAAACAAGAAACTAAAAAACATAATAGGATCCTAGAAACCTAGAGATGATAGACCTCTGGAGAAAAATGAATAGGAAAAGCAAGGAATACATCATGTTCTCAGTACTTCATAGTACCTACACAAAAATTAACCATATATTAGGGCATAAAAACCTCACAATCAAATGTAAAAAGGCAGAAATTGTAAATATTTTCTTTTTTAGACTGCAATGCAATGAAAATTATATTCAATAAGGGGCCAAGGAAAGATAGACTAAAACTGATTTTAAATTAAATAATCTAATTCTAAAAAATGAGTGGGTCAAGCAACAAATCACAGAAATAATTCACAATTTCATTCAAGAAAAAGACAAAAATGAGACACCTAAGGGATGCAGCTAAAACATTTCTCAGAGGAAATTTTATATCCCTAAATCGCTACATAAATTTTAAAAAGAGAAAGTGGAAATCAGTGACTTGGGCATGTAACTATAAAAGCTAGAAAAAGAACAAGTTAAAAACCTGCAATTAAATACCAAATTAGAAATTTTGAAACTCAAATGAGAGATTAATAAAATAGAGGTTAAGAAAACTATTGAAATCATATACAAAACTAAGAATTGGTTTCATGAAAAAACTGTCAAAATAGATAAACCATTGGTTAATTTGGTCAGAAAAAGAAAAGGAAAAAAGCAAAACACCAGGGTCAAAAATGAAAAGCATGAACTCACTACCAATGAAAAAGAAATTAAAGCAATAATTATGAGCTATTTAGCTCAACTCTATGACAAGTATGAAAATCTGATCAAAATAGATTGATATTTACAAAAATATAATTTGCCCAGGTTAACAGAAGTGGACATAAAATACTTAGTCCTATTTTAGAAAAAAAAATGAATAATTCATTAATGAGCATCCTAAGAAAAAATATCCCAGCCCTGATGGATTTACAAATGAATTGTAAAAACATTTAAATAACAAGTAATCCCAATACTAAGTACACTATTTGCAAAAATAGATAAAAAAGGAGTACTTCCAAATTCCTTCTATGACACAAATATGATACAGATGCCTAAACATGGAAAGACTAAAACAGAGAAAGAAAAATACAGACCAATCTCCCTAATGAATGTTGACGCAAAAAATTTAAATAAAATATTAGCAAAAAGATTACAGCAATATATCAGCAGGATAATATGCTATGACCAAGTAGATTTGTACTAGGAATGTAGGGCTGGTTCAATAACAGGAAAACTATTATCATAATTGACCATATCAATAACAAAATCAACAGAAATCATATGATAATCTCAATAAATACAGAAAAAGCTTTTGACAAAAAGCAGTACCCATTCCTACTAAAAACACTAGTGAGCATAGGGATAAAGGGAGCTTTCCTTAAAATAATAATATCTATCTAAATTCTTCAGCAAACATTATTTATAATGGAAAGATGCTGGACAAATACCCAATAAGATCAGGGATGAAACAAGGATGTTCATTATCATGACTATTATTCAACACTGTACTAGAAATGTTGGCTTTAGCAATAAGAAAAGAAAAAGGAAAAAAGAAATTGGAATCGGCAAGGAGGAAATAAAACTATTACTCTTTGCAGATGATATGATGATATACTTAAAAAATCCTAGAAAATCAGTCAAAATCCTACTGGAAACAATTCACAACTTTAAAAAAATTGCAGGATAAAATGAACCCACACAAATCATCAGCATTTCTATATATTATTGATAAAGCCCATCAGTAAAAGATAGAAAGAGAAATTTCTCCAAACTCCAGCTTCTTGTCACTATTTGACAAAAATTACTGGAAAACTAGAAAATGATAAGTCAGAAAATTAGTATAGACCTAAATCTCATACTCATATCAAAATAAGGTGAAACTGGATACATGATTTGGGCATAAAGAATAACACCATAAACCAATTACAAGAACAAAGAATAATTTACTTATACAGATCTTTAGAGAAGGGAGAAATTTATGACCAAAGAAGAAATAAAGAACATTATGAAAAACAGAATGAACAACTTTGATTACTTTAAATTAGAAAAATTTTGCACAAACAAAACCAACAGAAACAAGATTAAAAGGGAAGTACAAAGCTGGGGAAAATCTTTACAGATATAATTTCTCATAAAGGTCTCTAAAAACTGTCAAATTCATAAGAATACAAGTCATTCCCCACTTGGTAAATGGTCAAAGGATAGGAACAATTTTCAGATGATGAAATTAAAGCCATTTATAATTATGTCACCCAACTCTGAGATACGACTACATACCTCTCAGATTAGTGAAAAGATCAGGAAAAGATAATGATAAATGTTGAAGGGGGTGTGGGAAAACTGGGACATTAATGCATTGTTGGTGGAGTTGTGAAATGATTCAACCATTCTGGAGACTCATCTGGAACTATATCCAAAGGACTATAAAGCTATGTTTACCTTTTGTCCCAGCAGTGCCATTATTGGGTCTGTATCTCAAGTAAATCATAAAGGAAAAGGACCCACATGTGCGAAAATGTTTGTAGTAGCTTTTTTTGTGGTAGCAAAGAATGGGAAAAGAAGTGGATGCCTTCAATTGGGAAATGGCTGAACAAGTTGTGGGACATGAAAGTAATGGAATATTATTGTTCTATGCAAATGCTGAACAATCTGATTATAGAAAGGCTTGTAATAGTTACACGAATTAATGCTGAGCAAAACAAGCAGAAATAGGAATACATTGTAAACAATAACCACAAGAATATGCAATAATCAACTATGAAACATTTGGATCTTCTCAGCGGTTCAGTGATCTGAAGCAATCCCAATAGACTTTGGAAAGAAAATGTCATCTGCATCCAAAAAAAGATTTAAGGAAACAATGTAAATCAACATATGCTATGTTCCCATCTTTTTTTCTATTTTTTTTAAATCTCTACCATGGTTTTTCCCTTTTGCTCTGATTTTTTTCTCTCCTAGCATGTTTCAAAAAGCAAGGTGTATTAATGATAAGCTTACTACAAAAAAGACAATATCAAATTTGTCTCAATTCCTGAATTCAGAAAAAAGTTAAGTTAATGTTTTTTGACTGTGGGTCAATTTGATAATTTTCAACCTACCTGGTATGTCAAAATACAGTAATCAAATGAATTGAATCTTCAATTCCAATACAGCGATGGGATCTCATAAGTCTGAAAAATAAAAATGGTTGAAGAAACAGATTTTCTTCAAATATTAGCTGCTCAGATTTGGCAGGTACCCTAAGGTCATCTTATTCAATGTATGCATAAGCAAGAACTCATCTTTAGTACCTTTCACATGTTCTTGAATGTGCTGAAGATGTCTTGAAGAAATATAGCAAGACTGAAGCATATACATTGACTGGCATTTTTGTAGAATCTTAAGGAAAATACAAGATGACATGGGAGATTATTCTTTTTTTTTTAAGCTAATTTTTTTCCCCTAGCTTCCTTCAGGAGACAGCTCAAGTCATATCTTCGGGAGGAGATAGCTCTTCCACTATGGTTACCTCTCTCAATACGTAGCATATATCTCTTATTTGTGTACTTAATCATATATTATCTCCCCTAATAGAAAATGAATTCCTGGAAACCAGAGATTGATTTTTTTTTCTTTTTTCTTTCTATCCTCAGCAATTAATATGGTACCTGGTACATATTAAATTCTTAATAAATCATTTGGCTGCTTGTTGGCAGAAGACAAAATCCATATTACCTTTGAGGTGAAAATACTTCAATAGATTTCTTTTCATCCCAAATCTTAGTATAATATTGTGTTCTTGGCATTAGGCAACTAACAAGAGATTTGCCAATAATAAACACCAATTTATCTTACTTGTATAAAGATCTGGCCTGACAATAGCTAATCTAAAATAGATTTGGAGAAGATAATAAAAAGCAAGAAATGAGTTTGAGATAGGTCCATAGATCCTGTATCTTCTAGAATTATTTAAAATGAATTTCTTTTTGTTTCAAAACCCAAGAGCCTACTTCAATCAAGTCTCAGTTTTTCAATGACTGAATATCCAATTTGTTGACCATCTAGGCAATTAGGTCAATTCTTCCTATGTAATATTTTTTCATAGGGAGAAGTAGCCAAGCTTCAATAAATCAGTCTAGGTTAAAGATTTAATTAGAACCAATTGAACTGTTAGCAAAGAAGTATTTAGATATTGTTTGAAATGTTTGCTCCATCCTTGTCTCCTATTACCACCAAATCAAGATTTGAGTTTTCTTTAAAGTAACAAGAATAAGGGAACAAAACCAAGAATTAATGTAAAATAGTGGTGTAGATACATAATCATGATACCTAAAATCCTAGAATGAGCTGAAACTTATGAAGAATACTAAAAACAAGGTCAAAATACTTTAGAAATGTTGAGAGGAAGAAGAAGGAAGGGAAAAATTCATTAACCATCTTGGACAAATAGGCTAATTTGAAAAGACAACAAAAAAGGCCTGCTTTACTTCAATTTCTTTTCACAATTTCTACAAGGAAAAGAATATTTCAATTAGATAAGTTTTCTTTTTTTAATAGTATTTTATTTTTTAATACATGTAATGATAGTTTTCAACATTCACATTTTTAAGACTTTGTTCCACATTTTTCTCCCTCTCTCCCTTAACTCATCCCTCATCAAGATAGCAAGCAATCAGATATAGGTTAAATATGTGCAATTGTTTTAAACATATTTCCATATTTGTCATGTTCTACAAGAAAAGTTAGACAAAAAGGAAAAGAAAAACAGGAAAAAGAATAACAAACAGCAAAGAAAGGTGAAAATACTATGCTTCAATGCACATTCAGTTTTTGTAGTTCTCTCTCTGAATGTGGATGGTATTTTCCATTCTAAGTCTATTGGAATTGTCTTCTATCACCACATTGTTGAGAAGACCTAATTCCCTCACAATTGATCATCATATAATCTTGTTATTTTATATCATGTCAGAGAAGTTTTCTGAGGTAGGAAGAAGAAATATGTTTAAGTTTCACCAATGTCAGTGGATGAGGAAATGTGGATTTGGAAGCATGCTTCCTTCTGCAGGAAAATGACAATGTATATACTTACATGCCCTTTATTCTACTTTTATTTAGTAATACTCAAAAGACTAAATATATTAAAGAAAGCTACTCCTAGTAAGGGATATATAAGACTGTCTTGAGGGCCCTGATATAACCAAGATCAGTTTCCTAGGAGACATATCTTTCAAGTACATAACCACAAATCAAAATATAGACAGGGAATCTCTACCTAGACTGATTTGGTTTAATTAATCTTAATCCTGCTACTTCTTTTTGTATGCAAGAGAACTAATAATGGTTTTTACATTTATAGTCATTGCCTTCTGAGTAACCAATTGTTTAACTAATGTATAGTGCTAGTTAGATGAGTGGACCCAGAAGTTTTTCTACCTAAATAAGCAAGAATTATCCTAGCACATGATATCTAATAATGTAGAACCTTTCTTTTGCTTAAAGTATCCTTTAGGTACATATTTTTGGTGGTTATAACACATGATATGCTGGTAAATATTTAATAATCAACTCTCAATAATGTATGCTTAAAACACCTTTAAGTTTAGTAAGTATTAACATTTTCTCTTTCACTTTCTTTGGATTTAGGAACTCTGACTTTTTAATCTTCTGTGTGTTTTGATTTTCCATGTCATCAATGTAATTCTATAGTGAGAAGTTTTTTTCTGTTGTTTGCACATTTTCCCAGCATTTTATTTGACTTTTAACTCTTCATTAAAATGAGGCTCTGCTTTCAGTGTGGAGGATGCATTGTCCCAAGTTTCAAGAATTTCATGCAACTGTTTTCAGAGATATTTCCAAGAACCTGTAAATTTTATAGTTCTTCCAAAGTGTTATAATCTAAGGAGAATTTTTTACCACTCTCTTGACCTATGCAATGGTCTGGACCACAAATGCTCTTTTAATTTCATTCAGTTTTTCTAGCATATAAATATAACATTTATCTAGGTCATTTTAATTATATTTTATCTTCCTTATAAATTTTATTATTATAAAAACATTTCAAATTAGCTATAGATATATGTAGGAATTAATCTGATATGCCAAAAATAGTTGCTTGTTTCCTTCAAGGCAAAGGGAAGGACCGATACTAATGGATACTATGTACTCACTTATGAAAATAGTAGCATAAATAATGTATAACTAAAGAATTGGAAGAATATCAATTGCTCATGGGTAGGCCAAGGTAATATAATAAAAATGACAATTCTATTTAAATTAATCTATTTATTCAGTGCCATACCAACCATATTGCAAAGAAACTACAGATCTAGAAAAAATAAATAACAAAGTTCATCTGGAAGAACAAAACATCAAGAATTTCAATGAAATTAAGGAAAAAATGTAAATGAAGATGGTTTAGCTGTACTAAATCTAAAACAATATTATTAAGCAGCAGATATCAAAACCATCTGGTACTGGCTAAGAAAGAGAATAGTTTTTCAGTGGAATAGGTTAGGTTCACTGGACAAAACAGTGAATGACTATAGTAATCTAATGCTTGATAAACCCAAAGACCTCAGCTTCTGTGATAAGAACTCAGTATTTGACAAAAATAGCTGAGAAAATTGGAAATATTGTGGCAGAAACTAAGCATTGACTCCCATCCAACACCCTATAGCATGATAAGGTAGAAATGGGTTCATGATTTAGACATAAATAGTAATACTCTAAGCAAATTAGAAGAAAAAAAATAGTCTACACTCAGATCTGTGGCCAAAGAAAACTAGATAACAGTATGAAATGCTAAATAGATAATTTTCATTGCATTAAATTTTAAAAAAAGTTTTGTACAAACAAAACTAATGCAAACAAGATTAGAAGAGAAGAAGAAAACTGGGAGGAAATCTTTACATTCAAGGGTTCTGATAAAGGCTTCATTTTTAATATATAGAGAATTTATCATATTTATAAGAATACAAACCATTCTCCAACTGATAAATGGTCAAAGGATAAGAAAAGACAATTTTCATATGAATAAACTAAAACCATTTCTAGTCGTATGAAAAAAAAAATGCCCTAAATCACTATCTATCAGAGAAATGCAAATTAAGACAATTCTGAGGTACCACTATACACTTCTCAGATTGGCTAAGATAACTGGGAAAGTTAATGTACCTCCTATATCAAATTCTAAAGTGGTTCTAGAGCCAACTCATATGTCAATCCATGCATGACGTAGACATACAGGGGCATTTCAATAAACTGCATCAATGGGAAGATTGTGATTAGCTCTCATTATACTATTTCAAGAAGAATATTAACAAACAGAGATAGGGAAAGGATGGTTAAAAGTTTCATAACAAAGTCACATAAGTAGGTTTTTATAAGTGATGATTTTAAGCCTGAAGAATCAAAAATTTAGTGGCTGTGAAGGCAATAGAATACCTCCTCTTGATTAGCCAAGTATTTTCAATATATACATGTTAAATGCTGAACCTCTTGATTAAAGTATGAATATTTTAAATCTAAAACGTAAGCATACTGCTACCCATTAACAATGAAATTTCTGGATTCTTCTGGCCAGCCTGATATCTATTCTGTGATCCCTTGTCTTTTATATGATACACTTCTAGAAATCATTCCATTCTTTACCTATCCTGAAATAATCATATGTTTAGAATAGAGGAAATATTAGGGACTATGTAAGGCAAATTCATCATTATACATATACAGAAAGTATGGCCCATAAATGGTGAACTTATTGGTCAAAAGTCACACAGGCTAAGCCTGGACTCAAAGAAGAATCTTCTAATTTCAAATTCAGTGCTTTTCCTATAGGACAAATATCTCACTCCTCATTATTTCAGCACTCCAATATGTCTCAGAATATTGTATTTAGCTCAATTGACTTGCCAGGTTCATTAATTAGGAAAAATTCTATGAACACAAATCATGTATAGCATCTTATTAGCCAAGGTAATCAAATAATTTAAAATTTTATTCACAATAATTAGTCATCATAAATCAAGAAACATTTAATCATTAGAGCTGTTCCAAAATAGGTCTGAAACAAGATATATAGATATAGATATAGATATAGATAGATAGAGAGAGAGAGAGAGAGAGAGAGAGATAGGTAGATATATATATATATATGTAGATATATATATATATATATACGTATATATATATATATGTATATGTAAATAAATGTATATATATTTTCCCCCCTTTGGACTTAGATCAGTATATTTTATCTCCATCTAAAACAGGGAAGCTTTCTGAGGGTAAGAATTAAGGTTTTTAGTTCACATTCCCAGAATTTCTAACACAGTGTCTCACATAGAATATGTATTTAATAAAGATATGTGGATTATTTGATATATCGATTTTTAAAAATCTGTTTTTTCTGACTTCTTTACCATTCTAACACACATTTTATTTGTGAAGAAATTAGGGGAATACATCATCCAATTCACTTACAAAATTATTCTTTAGAAAAAGTTGTTCCAAATTACTTAAGTTGCTCCACTTAATCTTGAAAATTTCCTGTCAACATTTAAGAGGATTAAAGTTTAAATCTGGATTTTATTTTTCCAAGTTGGTTTTGAAATAGTTGAACTTTCCATCTTAAATAGCTAGTGAATATCCTCAGAAGTAATAGTAGTATTTATTTAGACCTATGCATCTATATTTATAGGACACAGTTTCAGGGGTAAGAGATAAATACCTTTTTCTCATTTTGCTTTTTTCTTTTGGAACCTAGAGTAGACATTTGAATTGTAAGAAGGAAGTTTATTAAAGCTTAATTTCAATGTTAAGAAACAGCTAAGCAATACAATGGTTAAATTGATCACTTTGAGTTAGGAAAACCTAAAACTAAATTAGAACTTCATTTGCTTACTAGATTCATGATCCTGGACAAATCATTTCACTTCTGTCTGCCTCAGTTTCTTGTTATGTAAAATAGAAATAATAACAATTATTCACCAGGTTGTGTGCATATCAAAGGAGATTAATATGTAAATGCTTTGCAAACTTTAAAGTCGATATAAATTGTAGTTATGATTTTGAAAGAGTCAGTGAGGTGATTCAGTGAAAAGAATATAAGTCAGGAAGACCCGAGTACCTCAACACACTAGCTGTGTGATCTTGGAGCAAATCATTTAAACCCGCTCATCTTGGTTTCTTCCTCTGTAAAATAAACTGGAGAAGGAAGTGGTAAACCACTCTAGTATTTTTGCCAAGAAAATCCCAAATGGAGTCATAAAGAATCTCACATTATTGAAGAACATAATTTTGAAGCTGAGAATTGATAATTCTCTTAAATTCAGCTCAATAAGTATTTAATATACTCCTAAAATGTTCAAGTCATTGCACTGTGTTATATTCCATGAATACAAGAAAAAATTAAAATTCTCTTTAATTACTACCTCTCAATGTACTTCCTGTTTCACATTTCATTATTAATCCAGCACTCATCTAGAATTAACTGTACCAGCTAATCTGGAATCAATTGTTAAACTTTACCATGAGAATTTATACCTTGAAAATCAGCAAACCACATTAATCATGAATTGATTTGCTCTTTTGTTGATTGTTTAGATTTAAGAAAGTAATGGGGACAATTTTAAAAATGCAGAGTAAACTTAAAAGTGTCTTTGTATATCTATGCATCCCTCTTTGTATTCAGAGAACTGGGCTTTATTCATTTTCATTTATTTTATTTTTAATCTATACATAAAATGAGCATTTTCATAATAGTGTTGTAAAAAATGACTACAGGTGATACAAGACATCTATTATGCACAACTTGCTATTTTAAAAATATATAATAAAATTATCATGTAAATTTATTTTTCTGCATTATTAAACATTTAATGACAAACATATATCCCTTATCTATACTTCTTACACATATGACAGAATTGTGTAGTAGAAGACCTGATAGACATGAAGCAATTTGGACATTGGTTCAACACCTACCTCAGAAACTTTGCAACTATATGACTGTGTTTTTCACAAAATCTTTGTGTCTCAGATTCTTAATCTTTAAGACAGTTTTATTCACACTCTTTATCCCTTTGATGGTTGTAAAAAAAAATATATACTTGTAAACATTGGTCTAGAATAGCCAATTCTTAATTGCTTATTAGGGCCAATTGTAAAATTTTCACTATGAGTATTTACACCTTGAAATTGGCAAAAGTTATACATCTGGGATTCCTTTATTATTTTGTTGATTATCTAGAATTAAGAAAGTGATGAAAATATTAATAATTTAAATCAAAGTATTATGCATTTTTTTCTGGAGAACCACGTTAAATATTTACTAGTATATCACCACTTGTAAACCTTGATGTAAGAAAGAAATGAGTTGTTATTGAAACATGAAGGGTGAATTCTTGCTCTTATGTGGTATAAATGATGAGGTCTTCAGTAACTGGGTGTGATTGGCAGAGAGACTGGAGCATTGATGAAATCATTACCTGATACAGACAAGGAGAGAGCTCTGATAGAGATCAGTTTAACCTCCTAGTCCCATCCTCTGGTTTCTTTCACCTTCATATAGCTAACTAACTTTTTAAAAATGCTGCCAGCTAAGGACATACTCCAATCTCATAGGGTTATTTCCTTACCCATGGGTAATTGTGAATTCCAGTAGGAAACTTATCTTTTCCACCATTAATTATTAAAACCCCTTCCCTTGCTATGTGCTCTTCCAACTCTTAGTTCATATTTACCACTCTGGTATCCATTGTATCTTTTCATGTTGTCTATAACCTCTTCTCCTAAATAAAACTACCTTTTGCCAAAGAGAATGGCCACTATGGATTCTTTACATCCTTTGCTATATCAACCACATCATAAAGATCATAGAATGTTTTATGAATAGTCTCTGTAGTTACTTGAGTCACATGACCTACATTTGAATCCTGATTCTGCCATTTACTAACTATTATACTTTGAGCAAATTATTTAACACTAAGTTTAATCATCTGTGAAATAAAGTGATTAGAAACATAAAACTACTGAAAAATGAATGTTGCAAAATTACAAAGAACAAACTTAGTCTAAAAAGAAAATATATAAAAAGATACATTTCTTACCCCATATCTTTGCAAAACTAAGTAGAGGGGAAGAGGAATATATGGAAATATAATATATTATAGTGTCAGTTTTTTAAATGTATTTCTAATACTTTCCTTTTTTTTTATAAATCATGACTTTGTTTATAGAATGTCTTTCCAAGGAAGAAGAAAGGAATGATACACATGGGAATATAGCTAATATGAAAAAAAATCAATTATAAATATCTACTTTTAAAGAATGAAAGAATCAGAATAAATCATCTGTAAGGACCTTTGCAGCTTTCAAATCCTACTATTCAGTGCACTGATTAAGGCAACTTTAAAGAATTATTAGAAGTTTTTTCAATACAATAAGTAGATTTCAACACAATAAGGTATAGAAATAAAAAACAAAGAATATCTAATAATAGCTGATATTTATATGCTTTAAACATTTTATTTCCTTCAGTTATCATAATTACCCTTCAAGATAATTCCAAGTGTTATATTACCACAATTTTTCCCAATGAGGACATTAAAGTATGCCCTCCATCAAATACTTAATAGGTAGTAAAGAGTTAAAACCAATTATTATTCCACCATATAACATGCTACTACCCACCCTCCCCTGTCTATGTGCCTGCCTAACTGCCTATCTGTCTGTATTGTCTTTCTATCTCTCTTTCTCTGTCTCTCTCTCTCTGTGTATGTGTATGTATGTATATCCATATCTATATTCATATATACATGCATATACACACAGACACACATGCTATCATTCACAGAGATGGGCAGTTTATGATAGTGCTCCTCAAATACCCACTTACATTTTATGTATACTTCTAATTATAGCTCCAAAAGAACATAAAGTCCTTGAATGCAGGGACAATTTAATTAAATTAATTGTTTTTTTTGTGTTCTAAGTGGTGGAACTGGGCTTGTGTTTTCATAAATGTAAGGAAATCATGATATGGAAATTTTCTCTACCTAGTTAGGTCAGTAATTCCTTTATAAGTTATAGTCTTAGAAAGCTACTTGGAGCTCTGAAATGCTAAATAATTATTCATTTTCACATAGCTGTTGTTTAAATTATAATTAGTAGGACTTGATTCCTGACTACCAGATACCAAGCTTGACCCTGTATCTATTCCTGCATCATGTTGCCCCTAAGGATTCATTAAAACTTGTTTATTTAAAATAGTATTCTTTATTCGTATTCAGATTCTAAGCAACTAAGCAACCACGATTTACTAAATAGCTGTTATTTCAGTGTTAATGATGCAATGACTCCTCCTCTTACTCCTCTTCCTCTTGCTACTATTACTACTACTATTTCTACTAACATCAACCAATAATAATATCTGACATTTGCATAGTATACACTATGTTCTAGGTACGATGTTAAATAATTTAAAACTCTTATTTCATTTGCTCCTCATAACAAGCTTGGGAGGGAGGTACTATTATTATTTCCATTTTATTAATGAGGAGACAGAAGCAAACAGATATTGAGTGATTTGAGTTCCCTAGCTAGTAAGTATCTCAGATTAGATTTGAACAGAAAAAAAATGAAATAGTTCCCTCTCTTCTATCACAGGAAACAACATTTAGACAAATGAAAAATAATTTTATTCTTTATTCATATACACATCTGAATATATACATATATAGTGCATGTGTTTCCTATTATCTATCTGGGGCAAAAGAGAGTGATGAGGTTTAGAATTGGGGAATCCAAATGAAATTAGGGTTTCTGGTGGTCAGGGAGTTAAATAAGGTCTAGTGGCAGGTTTGGGTTACAGAGTAGGTTTGGCTCCCCTGCAACTACTTGGGATATGGCACAAGGGTAGGGAGTTCTGGGGACTCCCTTCTGGCAGTGCAGAGATCCTCTGTAAAGGAATTTATAGACCTGAAAACCTAGATTGATAAAAGAAGTTTATTATGAGGATTGGAAGTAAGGTTAAAGTCTGGTTAAGGAAATAGGTGAGGGTAAAAAGAAGATAGCACTGGAAACAGTATTCCAATGGGCAGAAAGATCCTGACTGTAAAGGGTACTGCCAAGATCCATCTGCAAAAGCTTTAGCTGATGGAAGCTCATTATATTGCTTGTCTTGTTGGGGGTTGGGAAGCTGGAGCAGTTCATCAGAATGGGGGCTGGGAGAGCTGGAGCAGATCAGAATCAGGTGGGGGCTGTGAGAGCCAGATTCAGTGGGGGCTAGGACAAGCCCGGACCTCAAAGAGGTGCTTTAGCCCAGGGTTTGTGAATCAAATACCCTAGTTTCCTGGATTGTAGGAGTTAGGAATCAGAAAGGAAGCACAAATAAACCTGAAAGGAATCATAAATGTAGTTTCTTAAGAGGACCACAACCTGCTTCCAGAGAATCAAATATATAAGCAGGGATCAGAGTGGAGCTATAAAAAAACAAAGTCTACTTAATCATAGCCCAAAGACCAAGAAGTTATTTTATGAATAAAGCTAGAACAAAAATTCTGCTCACTTGGAAAATTATCCAAGTTGGCTTTTTATACTATGTAAATTAATCAACAGAGCTCCTATACTCAGGTGAGTATCAGATTTATGCTATTGTTGATTAGGAAAACATTTTTAATGAAATAAACTTTATAAAGGTTTATGTCTTCCAAATGAAAGAGAAAAGTGGTTAAAGCCAATTACTGATATATTCAGCATCTTATTATTGTGAAACAATGAATGGGGCATTGTTTTCCATATGAAATTCACTAAAGGAACAGATTTCAAAAATCACCAGTGCTCTCAACAAGCAAAGAGAATATCAAAAGGTTTCATATAAAGACATTGAAGCAAGGGAGAGCCACTCCACAAATAAACCCTCTGGGGGCTAGGAGGAAACAGTGCAGATGGCAAACGTGCTTTCATTGAGCCTCTGATAAACCAAAGCTTTACTCGGTCAAGCCTGAGCATTAGATTAACATTTGATGGGGGTACATCCTGCTCTACAGAGCTATCTGATACTTTTTTCAAAGGCTGATTTGGAGTGTGCTTTTAGCTAATCAATGTGTACTCACCTGCAAAGCACCAGTTAATCCTCTGCTTAGTGAAGTTGGTAGGTTGAATTTGCTTAATTGCCTTTAATAGAAGATACTGAACTTGTCTCACTCCAGAATTCAGTGCCTGAAGATGAAAATAGGGTTCATTATCAACCTACATTTACAGATGGTTGGTAAATGGAAAGCTAAGATTCTCACTGGCAGGTCAATGGATCCTTGGGGTTCTTAACTGGAGAAATTTTCATTTCAAATTCTCAAGATAAAAATCTCACCATCGTCTGGCACCACAACATCTCAGTGTAGAAAAGAATTCCAGAGGCCATCTGATTGAACTCATACTCAAACAAGAATTCCACCTACAACCTCCCCAGTTAATATCTTTTGAACAGCCACTTGAAGACTTCTAATTGTAATTTATATGGGAAAGTGTGCCAGAAACTTTCATCAGGGACGTGGGTTTTGAATTTTTATCTCATTCCTTACAGCCTGTATGAATTTGAGCAAGTCGTTTAAATTTTCTAGATCTTAATTCCTTATCAGCAAGATAAAGGTGTTGGACTAATTGAGCACTAAAATCTTTCTCCAGCTCTAAATCTTTGTTCCCTTTATGCTATGACTTAATAGATGAATGAATAAAGAAAAAAAGAATTTATTAAGCACTTACTGTGTGCCAAATATAGGAAACACAAATCTAAAAGAGAAGTTTTCTAACATCAAAGAAAGAACTCGAGTGCCTCAAAGAATCCTGAAGTCACCTTGGCGTTTGGAAATGTAGTGTGTACACATACTGAGCAAGAGGTCTCGACACATTTTTCACATGAACAGAACATATTGAAACTTCTCTTAAGAGATTATACAGTGAGACTGAAAAGAAGATACATGCATACACATTCATTTAAGGTATACTATGCTGTATTTAATATTTAAATTTCCTTATTCATTCTCCAATTCTTCCTCCATCGCTTACCTCATACTAATGAACCATCATTTCAATAATGAATATAGAAAAAAGGGAGGTTAACAGTTCACGAAGTACAACAGCATATTAATAGATATTATATGCAACTTCCATACTAATGATCCCTTCCTGCAAAAAAAGGAAAGAAATCCATTTTCTATATTCTCTTCTAGGGTCAAGCTCCTTAATCATCCCAGTTACAGAGTTCAGTTTCATTTGTGCTTTGGTTTGTTTTGATTAGGAATAGAGTATTAAGAAAAACTTTGCAATGAATTCATGTATAACTTGAAATACCCTTTATTGCCATTAGCAAATACTTTTAAAGTTTCATTTCTCATATCACTGCTTTTGCATTGGCTATCTTCTCTTCCTAGAATGATCTTTCTGTTCATTTCCACTTTTTAGACTACCCTTCTTCCTTAAATTACGGCTTAAGTGCTACCTTTTGAAATTGCTTTTTTTTTGATCTGCCAAAAAGCTCAATGCATTTCCTTTTAAGTTATCATCTGCTCTTAGGAACCTCATTCAAACTTAAATTCCTCATCTATAAAATAAGAATTACAATAATACTTCATAAAGTTATTTCTAGATAAAGAAATAACAAGCATTTATGACACTTGTGTGTGTACAAATGATGCGAATAAAACTCTGTTTGACTTGAGACAACCCTGTAAAGTTATGTAAAATCACCAACAAAAAGTTATACAAATCCAAATGGTCTTGCATCCTCTGGAGACAGGAGTCTCTTAGACTCATGCATTAAATGAAACTTCAGAAAATGTCTTTTTGCAGATCACTTCTCTCTTGAGAATGATATTGCCTACCAAAGAAGTCTTTCTCTTGGTGTCTCTTTGACGATAAAAGCTGTTTACCATAGCCTTTGAGTTTAGTGAAATTCCTTTGCTGGGAACTCGCACCTTGGAGACCAAGGAAACCTCACCCATTCCTGCCTAACCTCTTCTTCTGTATCCTTGTCCTCATCACAAACATATGCATATCCCTTTAAATTTTGTCAAGAACTATACATATTTATCCCACTTGATTATATTATTGTTTATCAATCAGGCAATCAGATTTAATAATATAAAGTATTTTGCAAAGCGTGAGTGCTATATAACCTCTACTTATTATTAGTTTGTGTTTTTTATGTACCTACTTACTCAAATGTTGTCTTCCCCTTTAGCATTCAAGCTCCTTGAGGGCAGCAACTATTTTTGCTTTTTCTTAGTAATCCCCATGTTTAATACAATGGCTAGCACATGGACAGATAATAAATACTTTTTTATTGATGGATTAATAGATTCTTAGAAAAAGGCATAAGGCCTTTCCTAATGAAAGTGACTATATTTCATTGAGGCTAAATGGTGTATCTCAATCAGAAAATAAATGATATAAAGTTGAGAGAAATCATAGATATCAAACTTTATCCTCTCTTTTTATTATCTTTAAGAGAGACTAAGTGAAAGTGGCAAGTTTCAGAGTCTTCTGATTCTTAGTAGATAATTAGTACAAAATATTTTGCTTAAATGAAGTAAAACAAGAAAAGGTCCCAGTGCTTTTATATATCTTTTTTAAAAAATTGTTACAATATTCCCTCCAACAGTGCAAATGACAACATAACTACTTCTTGGCATTTTGCCCAATCCTCCCAAAATCCTCCAGAGAATATATATTTAATTTACTAGAAGATTTCCTTTAGCTAACTTTCCTTTGCCTCCTTTTAACAGAAAAAGGCCCAATTTGTATGGCAAAACATATTATTCATAGTTCAATTCACTTTTCAAATAATGTTTTTATATAAATTCGTGTATATATGCAATTTTATTATAGTTACTCTACCATGTTTCTCTCTATCATCCTTTGAGTTTTTTACAGAAGTGATCATTAAAGTGAATTGGACTAATTACAAAAATGGATGAAATTTAAAAGGGGGAAAGAGAGAGAGACAGAAAGAAGAAAGAAGAGAAGATAGAGAAGAAAGAAAAGGAAGAGGATGAGATGAAGGGAAGGAAAGATAGAAGAAGGAAAGATAAAGAAAGGAGAGAGGGAAAGGGAGAAAGAGAAAAGGAGAAGATTATGGAGAAGATAGGGGAAAAAAGTATCAAGGTAAAGAAGCTATATTTAGTTAGGAACAGAGCCATCTTTCAATAATGAAACAAAGATGGAACAAATGATGAAACTATAAAGAAATATTAGAGAAAGAAATAGAGAAATTTAGCAAGAATCATCTCAAATTCTCAGGCAAATAAGCAATCAAGTTAATTGCTAAGATTTCCATCATAGGAGTTTAAGAAGAAAAGGTTAGGTCTAAATAACCTTGAAAAGCATCAATATGATAGACTCAATTTGAGTACCATTTCATGATTTCTTCATCCCTTACTAAATAGCTTGCAAGCAGATTAGAAAGAGGTAGGTGGTAAGAATTAACTTAAAGTTAGCAGGGAGGATTGAACATCTAGAGATCAACTGGTCCTAGGGCAGAAGGAAGAGCATGAGTGAAATGACTGACCACACTATCAAGATTAGATGGGGGGAGGGAATGAAACCAGAATAAAGCCAAAATACTAATTAGCTGAGGTATAATATGGAAAAGAAAATGGTAAACTACACCAGTATCTTTTCCAAGAAAGCTCCATGGATAGCATTAGCCTGCTGTAGTGTATGGGGTCACAATGAATCAGACATGACTTAAGGACAGGAAAAACAACAGTAAAGTACAGAGAGCCCTGTGAGGAAAAAGAATTGGGTTTTGAGGTGTGAGTGAATAAAGTTATTTTAATTATAGAAATGGAAAATTTATTGAAATTTTTTGACATTGGAGACAATCATTTTTAAGTGATGGTGAAGTGTGATATTTTACCATTATGGCTTATGGATGAAGTATACTTATCCTTTTCACGTTGTCACTTTTCCCATTGTGCTTTCAATATATCACAGATTTGTATAAAGAATTAAATGGCAATTTGGGGTAACATTGCAGAAGCTGCAGATGGCATATGAAGGCCAGGAGATGTCACAGAAAAAGATTAGAAACTCAAAAGTGCAAAAAATATATGTATAGTATTGTATTTGATATTAATCAAAATGTTTTATCTTTTAATTCCATAGTAATTCAGATTCCTTCTCTTGTATGAAGGAAGGGCCAAAAATTTTATGTACATTTTCTAGATTGTTGGGGTGCTGAAATCCTAACCCCTGCTATGTGGAAGGGATAACTATACAGCAGAAAGTTCAGAAGTTCATAGAATTTGAAGATCTCAAGAAATTGTGAGGATAGAATGTCAGAGTTTATCAAAGTGGATGCTAAGGACTCTAAGAATGGCTTCAGAAGATGCAGAAAGATAGTGAGTAAGGTACCAAAGTCATGGAGAAAGCATAAACTCAACCTCAGCATAATTTCATTCTACACCATGTATTCAACCAGATTTATACCACTCCTCTTTATGTTCTCTATGCTCCAGCAACACTGAATTACTCTACAACTCTATTTTATGTTCTACTCTTACTCATCTTTGTACTTTTGTCCATCCTATTCCCTAAATCTGTATTATATTCTCCCAAATCTCCATCTCTACCTTTCTCCAAAGCATGATTCAGATGGTATCTCCACAGAGAGGCAACAGAGAAGGGTAGGGGTGTGTTGGAGTTAGCAGAACTGCTCACAAGAGCCAATTATTCAGTTTTCATTGTGAGTATTTATACCTTGGGAACTGCCAAATGTTACAAATCAGAGCTTGTTTTACTACTTTGTTAACCTAAGAAAATAATAGAAAAATTTTAATAATGCATATTAAATCTAAAGGTCTGTGTACTTTTGGTTTTCAGAGAGCCAGATTCATATTAAGCAATATATTCCAGCATAGAAAGATCCTGAACACATAAGTATATTTGCCATTTCTGACATTATCTGTGTTATGTTTTACAAGTTTCTTAATTGCTCCAAGTCTTTGTCTATAAAACGAAGGAGTTGGAGCCACATATTGGTCCATCAAACTTTTCCTGATTTCTCTTATCAATCTATTCCTTCCTCAAATTACACATAGCATTTAATCTGGACTTTTTTCTCATTCTTATCACAGTCTCTCATATCCTAATTATTTTCAGGGTTTTTTTTCATTCTTTTTAGTTGCAAGTCCTTTAAAAATATGTTTGCTCTATCTATCTTTATAATTGCAGTACCAACTCAGCAAAATGTTTGCATGTACTTTGGTAACATGATAATCTTTTGGAAATTTAAAATAGAATTCAAAAAATGAAAAATGAGGAAATTAAGAAAAATATTCTAAATCTGATTTCCATGAATGAGGAGGCTTTCTATACTGAGATGGAAAACAATGGGAACCTTGATAAGAAATGGCCATTGTGTCTTAGAGTTTGGGCTAGAAAGAGGAAATCCAGGTAGAGTACCTGTTAGAGTTCAAATGTTGGAGTTTGTTCTTCTCAAAGCACGGCCGGTTTAAAGGCTTAGAGCCCTTCGGATGTTTCCAAATCCAAAGGTTCTGTCCTTCAGCCTCTGCCTCTGCTTTCTTCTGCCTCCAACCAAGATAGAGATGGAAGGTCTCTCTTATCTCCTTCTGGGGAGCCCAGCCACCAACTTGCCGCGGAGAGAGGGCTTCTGGCGTAGCTCCACTGAAATCCGTCAAAGTGTTCTCTGCACCAGAGTCGTTCCTCTCGAGTCCAGCGCGATCAGCCAGCCAAGAGGAAAAAATGTATTCTGCCATAGATCCCTCATCGCTGGCCTTTTATCTGCCTCTTCTGAGAGAATGGGATTATGGGTTTTCTCCCATAGTGCTCTCTGGCCCAATGAGCTTTTAAGGGAGGTGTGAACTCCCTGAAAGTAGAAAGTCTACTTTGTGAAGCTAGCATACTTGTGGACTCCAATGAGTAAAGGTGGGAACACAAGCCTTGTCTTGATTAGTTCTACTTAGTACCTTGTTTCAGGTTCTGGCCAAAACATCTTCTTGTAAGATTAGATCAACTCTAATTAGTTAGCAGTTAGTAAGGATTCCAACAAGTACCCTCAAAAATAAAATTCAAAAGACTTTTCATCCTCAGTTTTCTACAGAGTTCTGTATACAACCCTTAAGAATTGAACCAATATGCATTTGTTGAAGTGTTATTATGATCTCTCTTCTGTAAAATGTAACCTTTCCACAATCTTGGTTTTTAAAAATCCATCCTACTATTTGAAGATAAATATGTAAACTCTGTCCTGACAGTATCATGGGGGAAACTATCCTATTTGGAATCAAATGACCTGAGTTTAAGTCACTTAGCTTCTCTAAATTTCAATCCAATTAAAAATAGATATTAAAAGAGCTGTCATTCCAACCTTACAATACATTGAATGTCTTATAAAGAAAAATAACTTTTAAGTAGCCTAACAATAGCTATGAGCTATTATTGAGCTATGATCACTGAGGAATCTAGGTGGCTCACTAGATAGAGCACTGGACCTGCAGTGAGGAACACTTGAGTTCAAATTCAGTCTTGGATACTCACTACCTGGGCAAGTCACTTAACCTCTGCTTGCCTTAACCTACTGGAAAAGAAAATAGCAAACCACTTTAATATTTTTGCCAAGAAACCCTCAAGGACAGCATTGTCTATGATCTCATGAAGAGTAGGACCCAACTGAACAACAGCAACAAATGATTATTACTTTTATGGAAAGAATCAGTATCAAACTCTAAGGAGACCTGTTATTTGTGTGTTCATTTTAATAAACATTTGGGGAATTAAAAGTATGAAAGGAGAATACTGCCTATCTTCTAGTGATTAAAACTAAAACTAAGTTCTTTTCTTAGAATTCATCAATATGTAAATTACCTTTATCTCTGAAATGACCAAATTGGTCCTGCAGCTGCTCTTATCAAGGGAATACAATAGAAGCAAATGAAATAGAGTTAATCTGCTTCATCATAAGAGATGCTAAAACGAGTGTTAAATCTGATCACAGTACATAAAAATGTCCATCTTACTGAGAAATGAGTAACAAGGCCAATCAAAAGAGCTCATCAAAAGTGTAATAATAATTAGGACCGTTAGCCATCTCTTACATTCTAATCTTATATATCCAAAATTAGATACTACTTTATATTTTCATCAAATGAGAAATTTTCTGATATTCTTTTCAAAATCCTGACATCTTCTAGAATGAAATTAGCTACCAAAACTAATTTATGTCCTCACAATTTTTATTCCAATTCTTAATCATCTGAATGTGAACTAAATCTGGGGGACATGATGAAAGATAATATTATTGGGCTACAACTTCAGAGTCTCAGAACACTTGGAGACAGGAAATCAAACCATTTCTGACAAATATAAAGTATTTCTTTTAGTTGTAAGGTCCCTATCATTAATCAGATCCATGAAGTTTCAGAATGAAAAGATATATAGTGCCATAGACAAAAGATTTGGTGTTATAGTATAACCACTTCCAATCTCAGTTGTATTTTGAGGAAAGACATCTGTACTCTTATCTCCCATCATTTTCTTAGATCTGGCAGAATGTGACCAGATCAATGTTCTAATCTTCAAGAATTCACAAAACAGAATATTATGCCTGGATTATATAATTTCATATTTAATTATTTTATAATGAAATGAGCAGAATGCCTCATTGATATATATTCATTAACTAAGATTTTCATAATTCTTTACTTTCTACAAACATGTCCATGTTTCCCCCATCTCAAAAAATCTTCCCCTGTTCCTTCTGTTCTTTGAGCTACCATCCCATCTCTCCCTTCTCTTTTGTGATTAACTTTCTTGGAAAGGATATCTACAATGAGTGACTCACTTGTTTTGATTTTCTCTTTCTTCTTAACTTTACACTTAATTTCTGATGTCATAAGTCAAACAAAATTGATCTCTCCAAAGTTACCAATGATCCCTTTTTTTGCAAAATCTATTAATCTTTTAAAAAATATTCATCCTTCCAGTTTCTGGCCACTACAAAGAGGGCTGCCACAAACATTCTTGCACATACAGGACCCTTTTCCTTCTTTAAAATCTCTTCCTGACCCTTCTGCAGCTTTTGGCACTACTGATCAACCTTTTCTTAATATTTTCTCAGTCTCTTTGTTTTTATGACCCTGGTCTCTTGTTTTTTTCTTACCTGACTACTTTTTCTTGGTATTTTTCTCTTTGATCTTCATCTTGGTCATACTTGTAGATGCTGTCTACCCACAAATCTTTTTTCCTACAAATATTCATGATATACAACTTAGAGACTGTATAATCTTCAACTCTGTTTTCTCATTCTTTATTCTTGTGTTATTTTACATCCTACCAATTTCCACCAAGTATCAAAGCACATTGAGTTAATTTGAAAGATCTTGTATATCTTATAAGATTTAAGAGGTCTTCATGCTATTCAAGAAGTCTTGGCACATAATCAGAAGTTTTGAAGACTCATAGTATGAATAAGATAACCAAATATCTCATGAAATATGCCTTTGAGTTGAAGATAAAACCGAATCTTCTAACATCTTCATTTACTTCTCCAAATGGAGTCTATGAAACATCCCTTCATTTAGATATATCCTTCTTTTTATTTGTTTTGTTTTGTTGTACCTATGACAAGAATTTCAAAATTAATATAATTGTATTTCTATTTATGGGATACTCTATAAGGATCTTACACTTAACAGTACCACATTTTAATTCATATTTATAGAGTTAAATAAACAATTAAATATATTTAGATAAATTCATAGAATTAAATAAAACTTAAAACAATAGGGTTCTTAGCACTTTCTTCTCTCTTTTCTAACTATTGTCTAGACAGTATGCACTATACAAGTACAAAGAAGTTAAATAATATTAGAGGTTATTTTATATGTTACCTTGTTTTATGAGTTGTCATGGGCAAATAATTCATCATTAAGTGACCATTCTACTACTAATGAATCTTGCTATAGACACTTAACAGGGCCAGAAATATGAATCTAACAGTCATTATGCTGTTTTTTAATCTTCAAGAGCTCAGTGCCACCTCCACAGTATAATGATTCCCAGTTAAGTCTCACACAGAAAATTAATCACTATATAATCATGTGATTAAACCATTCCTACTTTTTTGGGCCAGCAGCAGCAACAGTGGTTTACATATATATTTCAGGAGGTCAGCATAAATTCAAGAGATTTTTATATACATAGCATAATCTCTGAAACTATGTTCCTATCTCTTACTTACATTGGCAGACTGGGTCCCCAAAGTATGATTGTTATATATACCTGAGAATTCTATCTGGTGATAGAATGGATATCTTTTTAATTGCTAATACCATGAAGCCCATTGATGTGTAGCTACTATAATTATTCATTGATATCAATTAGTCAAACAAATTTAATTAGCTCACATAAGGGGGCATTTACTAAAGTAATCTGTTCCTAGCAAAGTATTCATTTCTGAGGATCTTGTATGCAGGCTTCTAACACTAAACTGCCAGGATCAAATTCCCAAGTTCCAAAATAGCTTTCTGATTTTATATAAGCTACACAGGACATAAGCAAACCCCTCAACCAATCTGTGTATACTTCTTTTAAAATGTCACTGCATGCTAGTTGAGGGCTTTCACAGACTTCTAAATTGATCAAAAAAAAAAAAAAATCCGCCTCCCCCCAAGTCTAAAGCCTTTGATTGATGGGTTTAATAGAGGTGTTTTCACTCGGTTAGAGTAACAGGACATGACATCTTCTTATTTAAATGAGCAAGTTCAGCAATTTGATTGATCTACTCCTACCCTTTCACTTATCTTCCTACCTAAATTAACCTTATTTTTAATCATTATCTTTGCTCCTGGCAAAGGTCTTTTTGTTCTGATTGATGGCTTAGCAAATGTACCCATAGTTTACTAAATACATGACTACCTTGTTTACAACAATCTACCCCACCAAAGGTCAGAGATTTGATGAGTGTACATTAGGAACTTTAAGGAAAGCATATCTTGTTTTATTGTGCTTTGCTTTATAATGTGTTTTAATTTTTTTCTTAACAAATTGAAGGTTTATAGAAATGGAGAAACCCTGTATTGGGCAAATCTGTTGTTGTAGTTTTTCAACAGGTGCTTACATTGTATCTCTGTATCACATTTTAATAATACTTACAGTATTTCAAAATTTTATCACAATCATATCTATTATGGTTATATTAAATCGGTGATCTTTGATATTACTATTGAAATTATTTTGGGATGTCACAAACTGTGTCTACATAACATGATAACTTAATAAATGGGCTGTGTGTGTGTGTGTGTTTGTGTGTGTGTGTGTGTGTGTGTGTGTGTGTGTGTGTGTGTGTGTGTATTATGACTGCTTGGCCATTTCCTGAGATATAACAATGCTGAATAATATTATACAAACTTAGTAAAGCAATAACAGGATCTGAAAGGACTGCCTACTATTTTGAAAGAAATTTTATTACTAGTAAAATGCAATCAAACAATATCATGTGCTACAAAGAATTTTTCCTGAAAAGAAAAGTCAATTGATGTGACAACCTGCATTGCTGTGTTATTTTAAGAAATACCTCCAGAGCCAAGATAGCAGAGACAAACCAGAAATTTTCCGGAGCTCTCTCCAGTTTCCCTAGACATCAACATTAATTTAAACCTCTAAATGGATTCTGTAGGAACAAAACATACAGAAAAATGAAGTGAAATAATTATCTGCTTAAGATAACTTAGAAAGACTTCAAAAAAGGGCTGCCTTATTTTGGTAAAAGAGGAGTACAGCCTAGAACAGTTGGTGTCCTGGTAAGTCAATGGCTAGCTACAGTACCCAGTACCAAAACCCCTTGGTCCTGGCTCAGTAGGCCACTGGAATAACAGACAAGCTGGGAGGCCTCCAACCCCAGCACAGAGGGGAAATTGTCAGCCTGGAAGTCAGGCAGCAAGCTCAACTAGGTCAAACCATTCCAGCATAGTGGACAATAGCCAGCATCTGAGACTCCAGTACATAAAACCAATGACCAAGCTCCTATGCCCAAACAAAAGAAGCTTCAAACAGTGCCCCTGTGCCACAGAAACAAAGTTCAACTTTAAAAGACACAAAATAAGCTAAAAAGTGAGTAAGAAACAAAAAAAGCCCTGATCATAGAGAATTACTATAGCAACTGGGAAGATCAAAACACAAACTCAGAAGACAACAATATCAAAATGCCTATATGCAAAACCTCAAAGAGAAATATGAATTGGCCTCAAGCCCCAAAAGTCTACTTGGAAGAACTCAAAAATGATTTAAAATGTCAAATAAGAGAGGTAGAAGAAAAATTGGAAAACTAAGTGAGAGGTATGCAAGAGAGACTCAAAACTTTGGAAAAGAAAGAACATTGACTAAAGAAAGCAATTCCTTAAAAAATACAATTGGCCTTTTAAAAAATCCATGAAAATAACAACTTCTTAAACAGTAAATTGACCATATGAAACCATGCCTAAAGGGTTATAAAATTGTGCATACTCTTTGATAGAGTAGTGTCTCTACTGGTCCTGTATCCCAAGGAAATCATAAAAGATGTGCAAAAATATTTGTAGCATCCTTTTTGGTAGTAGCAAGGGACTGGAAATTGAATGGATGCCCATCATTTAGGGAATGGCTGATTAAGTTATGGTACCCAAATGTAATGGAATATTATTGTTCTATAAGAAATGTCAAGCAATTTGATTTCAGAAAAGCATGATGAACTGATTCTAAATGAAATGAACAGAACCAAGAGAACATTACACACAGTAACAAGATTATGTGATGATCACTTGTGAATGACTTGGATCTTTTCAACAATGAGATGATTCAAAACAATTTGAATAGACTTAGGATGGAAAGTATCATCCACATAAAGAGAGAGGTATGAAAATTGAATGTGGATCAAAGCACAGTATTTTCACCTTTTTGTTATTGTTGTTGCTTGTTTGCTTGTTTTTTTTTTTCCTTTCTCATGTTTATTTCCCTCTTGATGTTTTTTTTTCTTTTTTGCACAGCATTACAAATATGGAAATATGTTTAAAAGAACTGTACATGTTTAACCTGTTGGAATCGTTACAAAGTGCTAATTTAGCATGTACTTAGAAAACCCTATAGCTCACTAATGTATTTAAGTAATCATTGGAGTTCACACGTTTGGGAGATTTCAGGGTTTAGTATGAGATATCTGAATTCACACCTCCCTTAATCCCTGCCTCCAGAAGGAGGAGTCAACCTTTGGGAGATCATATATAAAGAGGCTCTTAGCTTTGGAAAAGTTAATTTTACTTCAGAACATTGTCAGGGGTTGGAGAGGAGCACTCTGGGAGGAAGCCCACAAGCCCACTCCCGGAGGCAAGAGAGATTCATTTTTTAACTTTCTTTGCTAAGTACATTGCTAAATTAGCACTTTGTAAGGATGCCAACATTAACCTATAAATATTTTTGCTTTTTTGAACGAGGGAGAAAGGAGAAAGAGGTAAATTTGAAACATAAGGTTTTACAAAGGGGAATGTTGAAAACTATTTTTGAATATATTTAGAAAAATAAAATACTATTAAAATTTAAATAAATGTACATATATAAATTAGTACACACACACATTCAAAGTATATTGGCTAAATGGGAAAAGTGGACAAAAACTAACTGAAGAAAATAGTTGCTTAAAAATTAGAATTCAGAACAAAAAAAAATTAGAATTCAGAAAGTGAAAGCTAATGACTCTGAGACATCAGGAATCAGTCAAACAAAATCAAAAACTAAAAGAAAAATAGAAGAAAATGGAAAATGCCTCATTGTAGAAGCAACAAACCTGGAAAATCGAGCAAGGAAAGAAATTTTAAGAATTATTGAACGACTTAAAAACTATGATAATATCTCTCAAAAAATTTTCAATCAATAATTTTCCTGTTATTCTAAACCAGAGGCCAAAGTAATCATTGAAGAAATCCACTGATCACCTCCTATAAAGAGTCCAAAATGAAAATTATAAAGCCAAATTCCAAAATGATCAGATTAAGGAGAAAATACTACAAGTAGCCAGAAAGAAACAATTCAAATATCAAGGAGTCACAGTCAGGATAACAAAGGACTTGGCAACTTCAGCATTCAAGAATTAGAGAACTGGAATACAATATTACAGAATGAAAACATGGTTTATGACAACTAAGAATCAACTTTCCAGTCAAACTGAGCATCATTTTTCAGGAGAAAAGATGAACATTGAAAGAAAGAGGGAACATTCAAATTTTCCTGAGGAAGAGAATAAAGTACATTCTGACTCTAAAATTATTATATAATATTATAAACTTTTTTTACAATTTGTAGAAACAACATAGCATAAAGGAAGTAATATATTAATAATAAAACAATATGTATTCAAATCCAGACTTTACCAATTAATAACAATGTGATCTTAAGAAAATCATTTAAAAACTGTAGGTTCATCTTTAAAATGAGAGGATTGAATTAAATTACTTCTAAATTTCATTTTAGTTTTAATCCTACAAATTAGGGCCAGAAGAAAGTGGAGAAACCGACAATTTGCAAAAAGAATGTTCTAATGTCATTTCTCTGTTTACTCTTTATAGCTATTTAAAATATATATTTACTTCAAAGTGGAATTTTTACAGGTTGTAAGAAGGTATTTTCCAAGAAATAATAATGTTCTATTTTAATAAGACTTCCCATAGTATCAATAAACTTCTCTTAAGCTATGATGAATATTATTGAAAAGAAAGATTAGCATAGTGTGAATATTTAAAGTAATGCAGATGTGTAATTACTCACTCAGTGGAACAAGTGGAGCAGATGTTTTCAGGAGTGCCTAATTACACTACCTCCAAATCCAATCTTCAAATATTTTTTCTGGCACAGGAAAAAGAAAGTAAAGTAAAACTTCTTGGCCAATTCCTTTTATTTTTTTTAAACTGACTCCTCATGGAGTATCTTCCTTTGAGTAAAAGCAATTTCAGAAATGCATGACATAATGCAATTGCCATTTACTTTATAACCTCAATGGATATCAAGGAATCTGCAAATAAATAAAGAAATTGAAAAATAAATAGATATTTAGTTTTTTAAAGACTTAAACTATTTGAGCATACCAGGAAAGGAAGAAATTGAAGTTTGTAAGCAATTATAATCCCACAATCACCTTGCTACAGTTTCAGTCATATATATATATATATACTTCAGTATATATATACTGAAACTGTATATATATATATATATATATATATATATATATATAATTTTAAAAGATTCAACAGGGGAAGCTAGGTGGGACAATGGATAGAGCACCAGCCCCGAACTCAGGAGTACCTGAGCTCAAATCTGACCTCAGACACATTAACACTTCCTGACTGTGTGACCCTGAACAAGTACTTAACCACAATTGCCTCAGCATACATACACACACAAAAAGATTCAATAAAATTTCCAAAGTATCCTTGGAATACCAAGGATGTATAACATTAAAAATTAAGTTCTTTATTAAAGTCTACTCTTTTGTAACATATTTTCTCTTTTCCCTTTGGGAACTGCTTTCCTTCAAATGATTTTTTTTTATTATACTTAAAAAAACCCTCATATATTTGATGCATTAAACATTTTTATGGCCCATACTGAATACTCTTCCACTCATGTGCCATAAGTCCAACTGAATTGTAAACACTTATGGCACCCCATATAAATATCTATTTTCTCAATAAAGTGAAAAGAGAGACTCATTAAATTTTAAAAAACAAAAGGACAGCATCAGATTCAATCTCCAACTCTAGTCCTGCAATATCAACAAGGAACTTACTATTTTATGTAAAGCAACCTATCCCATTTTGAAGCAATTCTAGCTAGAAAGTTCCTCTTTAAAGAAAGTCAAAATCCATGTCCCTGCAATGGCAATCCTTGACTCCTATTTATGCTCTATGAAATTGTGCAAACTAGGCCTAATACCTCTCTCACATGTTAGTCCACCGTATATTTGAAGGCAGCAATCATAATTAGAGGTGAGTAAAAGTAATGTCTTGATGTCACAAAGGATTTTCAGCTAGTTGTATTTATTAAACAACTATTATTCATTGTGCACTATACTTAGCTTGAGAGATACAAAGAGATCCTAGAATCTCCCTCAATCCTTCCTCACATACATACACAAAGCAAAAACACACACACACACACACACACACACACAAACAAATCACTGCTCTCAGAGAGACCATAGTCAATGTTTTTTTTTTTTAAAGGTGATAATGATATAATATATTTTATTATATATTTATAATCTAATAATAATATAAATCTATACTATATATTGTATATTTGTGCATATACATACACATACAAAGTATATATACATGGAGTATATATATATATATATATACATATATATATATACAAACATACATACACTTAGAAAGAGAGATACAGAAAGAGAAAGAGAGAGAATAATTGTATGTAGTTGTCTACAAATTGTCTGCATGTTATCTCCTATGTGAATTTATTGGAAACAGAAACTGTCTTTTGTTTTTCTTTGTTTGCTCAATGCTTAGGTCACAGTTGTTTCCATGTAGTGAGCACTTAAATATTTGTTGACAGTTTGATAGAGTTAAAAATAAGACTATAGTATGGATATAGTCAAAGAATACACTGTGCTAAGCAATCTGAAAACTAACTCATTTCCACTTTGGGTAATTAAGGAAGACATCATGGAGAAAGAAACATGTCTAAAAAATAGATAGGGTATCAATGGGTAAGATAGGAAGACAATTATTGCAGGAAAAGGGAGCAAATATAAAAAAAAGATAAAAAACTAGAAAGTATTGGATATGTTTGAGGGAAGGAAAGTGATCCAGTTTTGGTAGCAATGGGAATGCTATTAGATAAAACTAAGGAATTAGATGAATACAATTGGAGTTAGAATCTGCAGACACACAATTGTCACACTAAGGAGATTGACCCTTACTTGATCAACAATGAGTAGCCACTAAAATTGTTTAATTGGTGAAGTAATATGATTGTATTTTGCAACAGAAAGAGAAGTTTAGCATCAATGGAGAGAATATTCAGAGAAGAAAGAGAGACATTTACTAAGATGACAGAGAAGACCACAATTTAAGGATCTGCTTAATAGTACCATCATCTTATTTTTAGTAAATGATTTCAAAATGACACTAAAGAGGTAGCAATTAGAGAGAATTTGTGTTGCTAATTATAGGAAGTGAGAAACTCCAGTGTCCTAATTAGTAGTACAGGTATAAGCACAACAATTCTGAGAAAGGAGGGACCAATGTGGGCTGTAGTAATTGAGGAAGTTTTATGGAGGCCATAAAACTCATCCTGTACACCAGAGTAGGATTCAAATAATAGGGAGGAAGAATGGTCATTTATGTTAAGTGAAAAGAATAAGAGGGACTATTAACACTGAGGATAGCCATAATACTTTCAGGGAATAGTAAAGTGATTGATCAGCTGTATGGTGAGTAGTGGAACAAAAGATTAGGTAGTGAGTTCATCACTTCATAAAAGGTGAGCTTGATTCCAAAACATCCAAGCTAAAGTCCTGAGTGTGATTCATGGAGACTATATAATATACCCTAATCAAATTATTTTACCTTTTTTAGTACTCTAATCACCTTCCCAAGATTATAAGTTATAGAATAAAACAATCTACACTGATAGATAAATTTCCTGCCAGGATGGAAATTACTGGACTACTATTGTCCCTTCTGTGAAGTGATCTCTACTCCGCCCCCCCAAAAAAAATGTAGAGGAAAACTATAAGAAGCAAGTTGAATGTCAGTATGAAAAGCTTAGGAGTCCATCTGCTTAGTCATTAGAATTTTCTTTTCCTTTTTTTTAATAAAAGAATAGAGAGAAGGGAATTCAAATACCTATAGTCACAGAATTCATTTTCAACCACTATAACACCCCGCATTGCCAGAAATTAGTTTAGGAAAATATTAAATAAGGCTGGGATAGAGCAGGCAATATCTTCCCTAGATTTATCTCCCCTCCATTCCTTTCTTTTCTTTCTGCTCAAACCATCAACAAAAGTTCTAGTCTCTCTTTAAAGCACTTTAAAGTTTCAACACAATATAATTTTCTTCATTTGATCATGATAGGCACCTGTGAGTTACATACCTCAAATAGTTTTATTTCCATTTTGCAGATGCTTAAACTGAGACGCAAATGAACTGAATATCTAGCCTATTGTCACAGAGTTAGAAAAGGATAAATCAAGTGCTTCTAGTTTCATATACTGTGTTGATCATCAACATTGTAAAACTGTTCATTATCAAAAAGTAGAAAATAATTATTATGTAGGAATATTAAGAAATATGCTGACTAATATGAAGTAAATAACCCTGTGAACTAGATAATGTAGCCATTATTATTACTATGATATTACATTTTTTCTTTAGTACTTTTATATTAAAAAAATAAACAGAATAAGAAAAACAGAAAAGGAATACAAAACATAATACAAAATACAAAACATAAATATATCCGTTTATGTATACATCTGTAGATATATACATATCTGCATACACTTTCTTTCTCTCTCTCTCTCTCTCTCTCTCTCTCTCTCTCTCTCTCTCACACACACACACACACACACACACACACACACCCTATATACACATGTCTTTCCTATCCCTGCTGCCTCTTTAATTAAATTCTGCTCCATAACTTGCCTTACTATTACTTAACTTCCCCATACCCAAGCTCCCTCCCTTGTCTTCTTCCCACACCCTTTGCTTCCCCATTCTCCCATCCCTCCCTGCTTATTTCTTTATAAGTTTATACCCTTTATGGTATATATGTAGTGTTGCCTATTTAACTCCTTCCCTATGTGAGCAGATTTTCAGAACTACAAGCCCTCCTCCCTCCTCAAATGCCTCTGTGTCTATTCTTCCTTTGCACCTCATTTGGATAATATAATTACTATTTTAATCTTAACTCAGTCAGTCTTTTGAGCTACCCTATTGTTGATATAAATCTTAAACAAATAGTATACATTTCCCATTTGTCCATGTTGAGTTCCTTGAAATTAATCTTTGATATTGTCTCTTACATATTAAATTTCCAATTAAGTTTGGGTTTGGTTGATAGAAGTTCTGAAAATCTGCAAGTACTTTGAATGTCTATTTTTTCTTGTTAAGTGTTATGGATAATTTTGCTGAATATGATATTTTTGGCTGCAGGCTTAGTTCTACTGATTGTTGGTAGACATGATTACAGGATCTGCAGTCTTTTATTGTGATTGTGGCTGTTGATAAGTCTGTACAATTCTAATTGTAAATCCAGTGTATTTGAATTGTTTTTTTTTTTATTTGTTTGTTTCTTGCAAAATGTTCTCTTTGATCTAGGGATTTTGAAATTTGGCAATAATATCTCTGTGTTTTCCACAAAAGAGCTCTTTGAGGTGGTGATTGGTACACACACACACACACACACACACACACACACACACACACACATTTCTACTTTCCTCTCAAGTTCTATCATTCCAGCACCATTTTCTTGAATTATTTCCTGAATTTTTGTGTCAAGGTTTGTTTTTAGGTCGTAACTTTCAGGCAGTCCAATTATTCCTTTTTAAAATCTATCTAATTATTTGTTTATTTAACACATTGCTTTAGGAATCATATTGGGAGAGAAAAATCAGATCAAAAGGAAAAAACCATGGGAGAGATTAAAAAAAAAAAAAAAAAACAGAGAAAGGAAGTGAACATAGCATGTGTTGATTTACATTAAGTCTTCTTAGTTCTTTTTCTGAATGCAGATGGCATTTTCTGTCCAAAGTCTATTGGGATTGTTTTGGATAACTGAAATATTGAGAAGAGTAAGTTCTTTTGTAGTTCATCACCACACATTCTTGCTGTTATTGTGTGCAATGTGTTCCCGGTTCTGCTTGTTTCTCCCAAAATCAGTTAATGCAAATCTTTCCATGCCTTTCTAAAATCATCTTGTTCATCATTTTTACAAAATAATAACATTCCATTACCTTCATGCACCACAACTTATTCAGCCATTCCTCAATTGTTAGGCATCTACTCATTTCCCAATTATTTGCTACCACAAAAAGGGCTGCTACAATTATTTTCTCTTCTTGATTTGTTCTCCAGAGACGCCATTTTTCTTATAAAATGCTTCACATTCTGTTATATTTTCTGGTTCTTTATAATCTGTTTTGTTATTTCTTGGTCTCTCATAGTTTCACTGGCTTCCCCTTGCCTGATTCTAATTTTCAAAGAAATATGTTCATCTTTGAGACTCTGCATCTCCTTTTCTAGATGGCTAAATTTTCTTTCATATGGTTCTTGTTTTTCTTGAATTTTTTGTTTGTTTTGTCCTCAATGTCTCTCATTTGATTTTTAAACTCTTTTTTGAGTACTTCCAAAAATTCTCTCTGGACAGAAAGTCATTTCACTTTAGTCTTCAGGGTAGAAGCTTTTTTTTTTTTTTTTTTTTTTTTTTTTACTGCATTGTCCTCTTCTAAAGATGAATCTGTCTTCTCTGTTTCCATAGTAAGTTTCTGTGGTGGACCCTTTCTTTTTTGCTAGTTCATTTTTTTTAAATAAGAAGTATTAGTATAAGCACCTCTAATCCACCTCCTGGGGTGGAGGAATGGGGCATTGTTTCCTTTCAGCTCACCACTCTAAATAGGAACCCCAAACCAAGAGCTCCACTCTCCTGCAAAAGCCCACAGCCCACAGCATCCCTGCATGGATGATGTTTCCTTCTCATCCAAGGCCACTTCTCAGCAGCATAGCAGGACCAGGCATTCCTAATTGGCCGAGGTTCTCTCAGTCTTCTTGGACACAAACCCTGACTCCACAAACAGTCTGAGAGGTGAAAGATTCTGTAGTTACTGCTGAGGCTTCAGCCACATCTAGGTAGCCCAAGGGATCCCCACTTGATGTTTCTGTGGAGCTAGACAGGAGGCGTTTGCAGTTCACCTAAGTTTATCTTGTTGGGTTATACCAGGAGGACCCCTGTTCTGCCACAAATATTCTTGATTTTTCATTACTCTGTGTTCACCCTGCAGTGCAAATTTGTTCTAAATGGAGGAAATCTGGAAAGGTTGAAATTTAGTAACCTACTCCCAGAATTTTTCTCTGACATTGCATTCTTGATAAAAGAATATAAGTATGGGTTTGAAAATATATCTTCTTTAGTAACAATGGACACTTCTAAAATGATGGAATATTGTTTTAAAATTTTAGGATATTAAATAGAAGAATTTTCAAATATATTTTCATATTAGTCATGTTGTGAAAGGGAACACAAATAAAAAAGAAAAAGACTTTTTTTTTTAAGTACTCTTCAATCTGCATCCAGTTTTCATCAGTTCTTTGTAAATGGATAGCATTTTTTCCATCATAAATCCTTGGGAATTATCTTAGATCATTGTAATGTTGAGAATAACTAAATTATTTACAATTTATATTGTACAATATGGCTGTTACTTTATACAATATTTTTTCCGGTTATACTTACTTCACTTTGCTACAGTTCTTGGAAGATTTTACAAGTTTTTTTTCAAAAGCTTCCTGCTTGTCATTTCTTAATGAACAATAAAATTCCATCACAATTATAATTCGCAACTTGTTCAGCCATTTTCCAATAGATTGGCATTCCCCCATTTTCTAATTCTTTACCACCACAAAAAAGATACTATAAACATTTTTAGACATACAGGTTTTCTATCTCTCTTTTTAAAAATTTCTTAGGAATGTAGATCTAGTAGTACTAAAGCTGGGACAAAGAGTATGCACATTTTTATAGTTCTTTGGGCATAGTTCCAAATTGCTTTCTAGAATGGGTGAATCAGTTCAGCAACAATGCATATCTCTTCCAACCTTTGATTTTTCTGTCATTTTATCCAATCTGCTGAGTGTAAAGTAACACCTCCAATTTGTTTTAATTTGCTTTTGTCCTATTTAATAATAATTTAGAACAGTTTTTCATATGACTATAGATCATGTTGATTTCTTCTATAATTACCTGTTCATATCCTTTGACTATCAACTGGTAAATTATTTCTTTACTTATGAATTTGATTCAATTCTTTATATATTCAAGAAAGAAGATCATTATCAGAAAACTAGTTGTAAAATATCCTCCCTCTTTTAAAAAAAATTATGGCTATATTGGTTTTATTTTTGCAAAAATCCTTTAATTTGATATAATCAAAATTACCATAATATATATTTTAATTCTCTCTACCTCTTGATTAGTCATAAATTTTCCCTTATCTATAGATCTCACAGGGAAACTATTCAATGCTCTCCTAATTTGCTTAAAATATCACCTTTTATGTCTAAAACCATATCACCTTTTATGTCTAAGCCTAGAACCCATTGTGATCTTATGTAGGTATAATGTGGGATGTTGGCTTATATCTAATGTCTAAAAGACTGTTTTCCAATTTTCCCAACAGCTTTTCCCAAAATCTTGGATCTTTGCATTTGATTACTATGAGGATTTAGCACTGTATATTGTATACTTACTTTACTATATTGACACTTAGCCAGTACTAGATTGTTTTTGATGATTACCATATTGTAACAATTTGAAATCTGCTATGGCTAGACCACTTCCCTTTACATTTCTTTTCATTAATTCCCTTGATATTCTTGACCAGATTTTCTTCCAGCTGAATGTTATTATTTTTCAAGACCTATAAAATAAGTTTGGTAGTTTGATTGGTATGGCTCTGCATAAATATATTAATTTAGGTAGAAAAATCATTTTTATAATATTGGATCATTCAACCCACCATCAATTAATAGTTGTTCGCTTTCTTAGAGCTGAATATTTGTGAGAAAAGTGTTTTGTAATTGTGTTCCAACAGCTCCTGGGTTTGGCTTGGACTTTCAATTTTGTATCGTCTACTGTTATTTTAATGTAATTTTTATCTCTATCTTTTCCTGACAATTTTTGTTAGCAATACATAGAAATGCTGATGCTATACATGTGTTTATTTTATATCCTAAAATGTTTACTATAACTGTTATTTCAACTAGCTATTAAGTTAATTCTCTAGCACTCATATCATCTTGGGAAAATGTTTTCTCATTGCCTATTCTATTACTTTCAATTATTTGTACTTATTTGAATTATTTCATTGAACATTTATAGTACAATACTAAATAATAGTGCCTCATCTGTGATCTTATTGTTAAGGCTTTAGTGTATCCCTGTAACAGGTAAAATTTGTTGATGGTTTTAGATATACTACTAATCATTTTAAGGAAAGCTCTATTTATTCCTATACTTTCTAATGTTTTTAATAGGACTAGATGTTGCATTCTGCCAAAGCCTTTTTTTATTATTGAGATGGTCATATGATTTGTTTTTTTAATTAATATAATCAATTATGCTAATAGTTTTTCCAATGCTGAAACATCCCTGTACTCCTGGTATAAATCTCACCTATTTGTAGTTTATGATCTTTATGACATATTGCTGTAGCTTCTTATTAGTACTTTATTTAAAATGTTTGCAATCAATATCCATTAGGAAAATTGGTCTACAATTTTCTTTCTCTGTTTTCACTCTTTCTGATTTAAGTATAAGCACTATATTTAGTCATAGAAAGAATTGGGATTAGGAGCCATATGGTAGATTAAGAAGTAAATTTCTGTAACTCTTCCATATTCACCTCTAAACATCCATTAAAAGCACCTCCCCAAATCCTACAACCAGCACAAAAAAATATGGGATAAAGCAATCTTTTAGCCCAAGAAACTTGGAAGAATGGCAAGAAAGAATAGTCTCACTCTGGTAAAAGGGGAGGGAAGTCCAAGACAAGAATTGTCCCAACAAACAAGCAGCAAATATCACCTCAATAGACTGAGATCCTGAGCTCCAGTGTGGTGGAGCAGACAGACATTAAAAGCAAGGACTCCCCCACACACGTACCTTATTATAGACAGTACAACTGGCAATCTCCAATCTGAAAACCACCATGGACTATTGTGCAGCCATGAGCAAACAGATAGATACCAACCGTATAGGTACCAGCCCCACACCCTCACCATATTTCAGCATAGCCCTGGCAAACAGGCAGCTTGTAATCACATGAATATAGAAATCCTTCCTACTGGCAGAAAAGTAGGAAAGGGGAAATTTAGTAAAAGGGATGGCAAGTCTGACAGAAGAAAAGTCAGATCAGGCAAAGTATATCAGTCAAACTGCAGTTCAATCACTTCAGAGGCATAGACCTTTTAAGGTAACCTTTTAAATTGTCTTAGGTTAAAAAAAAAAAAAAAAATTCAATCAATTCTTTTGTTGCTTCTATTGCTCCAGAGTTAGTTCAAAGTTGTCATTTTAAATGACAATAGAATATAAAATAGATGATTTGACTGTATTAGTCAACGTTATCTTTTTCTTTCTTTTCCTAAAAACAAAGTGTTATGAGAAGTCTTTGATTACTCATACAACTGACCTAATTTATTTAACATAGTGGTCCAATTAAGTCTCTCTGAGAAGAGCTTAAGACAGTTATCAGTGTAGTTGAAAGAACACTTGATATGGAATTTTAAAAAAAATTGGATTTAAACCTTATCCCTGCTTTTTTCTATCTGTCCAGTTTGTTTGTTTTTTTTGGAGGGGAGAGGGGGGAGGTCACTTATCTTCCCTGGAATTCAGTCGATTATGGCCATCGATTTGGATTGTGTCTCTAACATATTAAGTTCCATGAAATGTTCATCTCCATTGTTTTCTCTAGTAACATGTATTTAAAATTTTTTAGCATTTTATGCAACAATTTTAGTGGACTACCTGTCTCCCTTCAAAAAATCATTCTGTATTCTACTGCTTAAAAAGGTAGATAGCATAGTACATTAATGTTCCTGCCTTCAATCCACCATCTTGGTTCCATTTCTTGCATAGTACAACAAGAATGAATTCTAACTCTGGAATCAGAAGGCCTAGAATCAAAGTCCACCATTAAAGCTTCTAACTACTTTCCTTCTGATTATAAATAATTTTTTTAAAATTAAATGTAGCATGTATTAAGCATTTTATGTGTTAGGTTGTGTGCTAACCACTAAATATACAATTATATTGTATTGTATTACAAATAGGAAAAAAAAAAAAAAGGTGGTCTCTCTTCAAAAAGAGTATATACCCTAACCAGGAATTACAACATATAAAAAAGGCTTAAAAAATTGCAGGTACAAGGGCAAGAGATAAGGGATAAAATTCTTAAGAGTCCGGAACAGAACCATGAGAGGAAGGAGTTTAGCTGACCTATGTCAGCCAAGGAGGTTTAGAAAGGAAGCCACCAAACAGAGGTGGTAGTGAAAATATAAAAAATACAGGCATATTCAGAATGAGAAGGCTGCTGAGGAAGAGATGGAAAAGTCCAGAGAATCAGGACTGAAAGAGAAAGACTGGCCTGGACACCTCCTCATATAGAAATTCTGGGCAAAAAGCCACTAACTGGGGGAGGAAACTACGTGAGCAGAGGCCCTCTCATCCTGTATTACATTTAAGTATTTTGATTTTCTCTGCTTTTAAAGTTCTAATATGTTTAAATATAACACTAGGTGTATGTAATGTAGGGAATATTTTAGCAGGCTAGGAGTCAAAGGTCCTGGGCTCTATTCCTGGTTCTGCTACTTATAATGTTAATTGTGGGCCATCTCATCTCTCTAGGGATCAATTTTCTTACTAAAAGGAGAAAACTCAATCATCTCTATGGTTAGATCCTTATACAGGATTTTATATGTTGTATTTCATTTTTTCTTCCATTCAACATATTTGTCTTCTCTCTGTGTTATTCTCACAAGGCTGGGATGAGTGCAGAATTTCCATAAAGCTATAAAGAGCTATATTTAGAATGGCAATAACTAACAGATGCCACCAAAAATCCAAAGGATAATAGGAAATTGCATACCCAAGTAGAAGAATTAAGGGTAATTCCTCGGTTTGGGGGATACTAATATAGAAATAGCTCATCAATTTATGAGCTTCAGAATCCAAATCTCTAGTATTTTATTTCATATCTATCATTAAAGCCAAACCTTTAAAGGAATGAAATGAAATCTCTAGGAGAGACTATTAGAAGCATACATTGTTCAATTTACATTTATCAAAGGAGGTAGTATCAGAACATCAGAACATTTCCTCCTGCCTAATCTGACTTCTCTTCTGTCAAACTACCATCTCTTTTACTAAATTTCCCCCATCAGAACATTTGAACTCTGTCACTATCTAGTTGTATGATCCCTAGACCTCTTTAACTCTCAGGCCCCTCATCTGCAAAATAAGAATAATATGTATGTGCCCTGCTTGCTTTCAGGATTGTCTTGTGGGAGAAGTACATTATATGCCTGAACCATCAATCAAAAGTCATTCATTATTATAATTGAGAGGGAAAAAGGAAGAGGCTATATAGTAATATAGGAAAAGTTGTGATTTTGGAGTCAGAAGACTTGAATTTGAATCCTAATTGCCATTTAGTATCTGTATGGCCATAGTAAATGACTTAATTTCTCTGGACATCCATTTTCTCATCTGTAAAATGAAAGGGTGGAGTTAGGTTGACTTTGAAGAGACTTTCCCATCTCTTCATCGATAACCATATAATTTTCTGGGTTTTGAAAACCTATCACAATGACTATACATAACAAGCATCCTTAGATAGAGGTAACATGGCAACATAAATAGAAAGCTGCTCTTAGAGCCAGGAAGATTGGGTTCTAGTCGTATTAAAAAAAAACAAACAAAAAAAAACAAACAAAAAAAAAAAACTTTGTTCTATGATACTAGGCAAGTCACTTACCCTCTCAATGCTCATGATAACCCTCTAATAACTTAAAAGTACAGACCTTCTATCTAGTTGTTCCACACATCAACAAAATCACTGCCTCATCACACCCCCCATCATTCCTATGTCTGAAACAAGAAGTATTAGCTTGATATGTCAATACTCCTGAAGGCTATAAGTACATTCAGTACAGGGGATGTTTGATATTTTTGTCTTTGGTGTTCAAATGGTGTTGAACTGAATCTGAATCATAGTAAATACTTGTAAAATTGGGATTCCATATCCTTCACCATAGGCTTCAGTATTCTATTAGTCCAGCATACAAATCAGAGGTTTTCATATCTAACTTGCATTGCCCCATGTGTCTAATCAAAGCTTTCCGTCTCCCCCAGTAGTCAATATAGTGGGTACTCAAATGCCTGGTGAATGAATGAGTTCTTAAACCTGGCCAGATAGAAAGAAGAAGGATTAAGGTTTAAGAAATGGAACCAAAATGGTGAATAAACATATCCAAGCTGGACTTGCAATACAGAGCCACACCAGCAATTATAATTTCTGTGGTAATTATAGACCTAGAAATATTTCTTCAGACTGAACATATCATCCTAGACTAGTAATATACCTTGTATTTGACCAATGTGTAGAAAAGACACTCCACAGGGTAAAACCATCCTGGGTCAGGCTGAAGTTGAGCCAAATCTCTTTCATAAAAAGTTCCCCTTCACATTAAATTCTGCAAAACACTCCAATTAAGCCCAAATCTCTCTACTTCCACCCAAAAAGGACAAGGAGAGGAGATTCGGCTCCAAAAGAAACTTCCAAGATGTGAAGGAATATGCATCCAGGACTAGCCCTTGTTTTCTTGGACTTACTGAGATGAAGGGACTATGTAAAAGTAAAGCAGTGCATGCTTACTTGACTTGACTTTCTCCACTGACTTTTG
Source organism: Antechinus flavipes (assembly GCF_016432865.1). Classification (NCBI taxonomy): domain Eukaryota; kingdom Metazoa; phylum Chordata; class Mammalia; order Dasyuromorphia; family Dasyuridae; genus Antechinus; species Antechinus flavipes. The sequence goes on along the minus strand of NC_067401.1, from coordinate 290,898,795 downwards.
ACCCCATTCCCAGAGAGTAAATAAAGAAGTTACTGCTGTCATAAAGTGGTGATCTAGGTATCCTATAAAATATGGAGAAACAGCAAGAAGGCAATCATTAGGACAGTTTATTATGCTCTCCTAAGTTCTTCAGCACAATCTTAAATTCTTACAATAGAAGTATCCTTGAATATCCAAGAGTATGAAAGCCTTCTGTTTCCTAGAATATAAAAGTATACTCCATCTAGAAGAAACAAGAAGTTTAAAAATGAAATCGAATTTTCACATGAATATGGTGGCTAAACAGAACTACACAATATGACATCCTTTATATATCTTTAAGAAATAACCCATTCAGGGATTGCAAATCAATGCAACTGCACTGCTCTGCCTCAGTCTATACTATGCTCTTGAGATCTCCCCAAAATAGAGACGCAGAATATGGAATAAATAGTTCAACATCTATAAAGGACAGAGGATGCCAAGGGAGACCTAAGTGTTGTTATAGTTTTAGAAGGAGAAAGCAAGAAGGTAGGTTCCTGATTGAAGGTGTGATTCAACATGAAAGATTTATTTTTTAAGAGCTGTAGCAAATTCTGTAGGGGCACAGATTCATATAATATATGCAAACACCTGAAAAAAATCACATTAGGGGTTTGGAGAAATACCATTTTCCTGTGACAGGAATGACAATAGGTGCAATAATAATAGTAATTTGCATTTATTGAAAAAGTTTGGGGTCTTTTTTTGTTTTGTTTTTTTTTGTGTGTGTGTGTGTTCCACTCCAAAAAGCACACTGCACTTGTTAAAATGCATTTATTTAAGGAGGTAGACCTAAGATGGCAAACTAAAGACAAGAATTTGCCCCCTTCTCCCCCAAACCACTCCAAATTCCTTTAAATAATGACACTAAACAAATTTTAGAGCATCAAATCACCTCTAAAAACAGAATACAACATTTTCAATTGAAGAAAACATAGAAGGTCAGCAGAAAAGGACTGTGGAACTAGGGTGGGAGCCCATCATTCAATCCCAGTGCAGGTCGCCCCATTGCAGCCCAGGCCCCTGCCCCATTTGGCCCCAATCCTAGTTTCAGCAAAGCAAAACTTGTGAATCAACAGCAGTACTGGTGGCTTCTAGACCTCTCAGGCCAGAGACACTGAAGAAAACTTGAAAGGTCAGCAGAAAAGGTCTGTGATAACTGGGTGGGAGTACAGCATGCAATCCCAGCTGCAGGTGCAGCCCAGTCTCAGACCCAACCCTGGCCCAGGCCCAACAGCAGCGACAGTTTAGCAGGACTCTGCATTTATTGCTAAAATACATTCATTTTAACCCAGTAATTATTTCAGCAAAAGAATATAATGGGATAAAATCAAATGATAATGAAGTCAGAGACTTGAAAACTAGAAGGCATAGGGTAGAGACAATAGTAACCTACAATGATGGCTCAGTATTTCTTCAAGCTAGGTTGCAGCCAACTATCATGTCATTGTCCTCATAATATAAAGCATATGAACTGATGGTGAACATATCTGGACTTGTTTTAACACTGCTCTAATGGTCTTAATTATGTTCCATAAGTTCTAATATAGGATCACATTTTCATCTTGTTTTTAAGGAACTAAAAGTTTTGTAGTCTTGCTTTTATTTTTTGCTGAACTTATGCATGCTAAATAATTTTCTTCTGAACAAACTCTTTGTCATCATCACATAAATAGCAAAGATCATAAATTAATGGCATAGGAGGGTAAAAATAAACCATACTCTTAATGGATGCACTCCAAAGCAACTTTGGTTAATCCACAAGTCAAACATAGGTGATTTTCATTTTTAAAAATCCAGAATGTAAAACTCTTCGGCTTTTCAAATTATATTTCCAACACTACAAACCATACAAATTGGCACTACTCTGTTCATCCCATACAGTACTCAATCTCTCATCTATAAATTTTTGTACTAGATGTACCCTATGTCTGAAAGGGCTTTCTTTTTAAGCTCTGTCTCATAGAATCCTTAGTTCCTTTAAGATGTATATCATGCACAATCTTCTGTGTGAAGCTTTTTTTAACAAGCCCAATTTTTATTTCCCTCCTTTCCTTTTTCATTCTTCATTTGTTTCAATCATGACCTCATTTGTTTTTTTTTGTTTTTGTTTTTTGGCAAAGACACTGAAGTGATTTGTCATTTCCTTCTCTAATTCATTTTACAAATGAAGAAAATAAGTAAACATGACTAAGTGACTTGCCCCAGGAAATACAGTGAATTTTGAGGCCAGATCTAAATTTAAGAAGATAAGTCTTCCTAACTGCAAGCCCAATATTCTATATACTTCTCCACCTATATTTTTTTCTATTCCCATTCATTTTTCTCCAAAAGTCTTATGGGGTCTAACTTTTCTGAAATCCTATTCACCTCTTTATCTTCTTTTTAATTTAGTGAATGATTAGATTTATCTAGCTCTAAGAAAGGAAAGTTGAGATCCCCTACTAGTATAATTTTACTATTTATTTCTTCCAATAACTCATTTTTTCCTTTAATAATTTGAATGCTATAGTGTTGGTACACATATAACTTAATATTGCTATCATTGCATTGTCTATGATATCTTTCAGCAATATGTAATTTTTCTGCTTATCTTTTTAATTGGGTCTATTTTTGCTTTTGCTTTGTCTAAGATCATGACTGCTCTCTCTATTTTCTTTACTTCAGTTGAAGCATACTAGATTCTGCTCCAGTCCCTTATTTGAACTCTTTGTCATATTTTTGGACTTTGTTTACTAATCAATTTGGACTATCTGTGATTAACAAAATCATGGAATTGTTTAGAGTTGGAAGAGACTTCAACATCCATATATCCCTGTTCATATCTCCAAAGAATCCCTATTGCAATATACTTGACAAGTGCCTCAATATACTGTCCTCCATTTTATTTCTCAAATAAAATTGATTGCCAACATTTTGCAAACCTTGTATTTTTCACATCTATCTCTTCATTTCTACTTATTCTTACAAATTCAATATTAATTTTCCTTTCTACTTCATTCCTACTAATCTAATGCTAACTGTACTATTCCAGAAGTCTTTTAACAAGTCTTTGACTTTTTAGTCTCTTCACTCTCTAACATGTCTATTTAAAATATGAACAAGGAGACAGAGCCAAGGTGGTAAAATCGATGTTTTGTCCTTCCCTGTACCATAGGAGCTTTATGTTTCTTTTCTGTTTCTTGCTCATTTTCTTTCCTTTTCTTCTTGTATTTCCTCTTTTTTTATGTTTATGGTCAAGCTCTTGTTATTGGAGCTGTGCTACAACAAAGGTGTTGTTGTCCCAAACTTCCTCTGCAGTTCTGAGCCTTGGCTTTGAGCATAAGGACTTCTTATGTTTGGTGTCTTGCACAGCAGGGGGTAATTTACCTGCTCTTTACAGGAAACAGTCTGGTTTCCCAGAATTTGCCTTCTGAGCTGGGACTGGAGGCTGCCCCACTATTCTGTCTCTACTGAGCTAGGACCGAGGGTCTCAGTTTCTGATCTGCTGTGTTGAAGATACTCTCACTAGCTTTCCCAAAGCCTATCCCCTTTCTTCCTTTTGAGAATGACCTTTCTTGAAGTCCTTACAGTCTATTTTGAGCTTAAGAATAGTTTCATTCAGTCAGACTCATTTTAAATGCTTGGTTTCATGTGGTTTTTTGAGGGAAACAGAGAGAGCTCAGAGCAGCTTCTTGACTTCATTCTGTCATCTTGGCTCCACTTCCAACAGAATCCTGCTTTAACACAGAGTTAAAAGTCAAGTATTTAATTGGAAAAATGAGCAAACAATAGAAAAAGTTTCTGTTCAATCAAAGTTGAAATGGTGATAAAGCTGATTAAAATATACACTCAGAAAAAGATAACAAAGTCCTATATTCAAAGCATTCAAGAAAAATAATAATGGGTCTCAGACCATGGAAGAGCTCAAAATCCCTCAAAAGGGATTTTGAAAATCAACTAAGAGAGGTAGAAGCAAATTTGGGAAGAGAATTGAGAGTGATGCAAAAGGAAATACAAAAAGTCTTGAAAATGTCTTGAAAAGCAAAATGTCTTGAAAAGCAAAGTTGGCCAAATGGGAAAGAGGTACAAGAATAATTCCTTAAAAATTAGAATTGATCAAATATAAAATAATTCCTTACAGATTAGAATTGAGCATAAAGGATTTTGTGAGAATTCAAGAATCAATATAACAAAACAAAAGAAATGAAAAAACTAGAAAACAATGTGAATCATCTGCTAGCAAAACAACTGATCTTAAAAAATAGATTCAGGAAAGATAATCTAGAAATTATTGATCTATCTGAAAGCCATGATCACAAAAAAAGATCCTAGACATCATCTTTCAAGAAATTATTGATAGGTGTAAAGCCAAGGTATCAGAGTGAATCCTAGAATCTGCTCGAACTCCCCCAGTTTCCCTTGAAAACCACATAAAACCAAGCCACTCACCAATTCAAGATAAATTGGAAAAACTCCAAGAAAGGTCAGTTTCACTGGGATGGAAAGGGTGGTCAGTCCAATTCAGACAGAGTCTGGACAAGCCAGTAAGAGGTTCTTAATCACAGCAGATCAGCAATTGAGACCATCAGTTCTGGCTGAGTAGAGAAGACACCAGTGAAACAGCCTCCAGAGAGGTAGATCGGAAGGCAAATTCTGGAAAATGAAGCTGTTTCCTAGAAAAAGCAGGCAAATATACCCCCTACAAACACAAGAGGCCCCTGTGCTCAAAGCCAAGGTTCAAAGCTGCAAGGAACATTGAGACAACACCATCTTTACCCTAAGAACAAAGCATTCATTCTTTGAAGTCTCCATTTGATTTTTTTTCATGATTTTCTTTGAAGTTATTGACCTCAATAACCTTTTGTTCCTCTAGATGAACCTCATTATTGCCTTTCTAGCTCTATAAAATAACCTTTAATTGTTTGATTAATATGGTATTCTATATGTAGAATAACTAAAGTAATCTTTTTTCATTTATTACATTAGTTTTTCCTGTCTGTGAACAACTAATATCTCTCCATTTTAGGTCCATCTTTAATTCTGTAAGCAATGTTTTATAGTTGACATTACAGCCAACTGATCTAAGTTCTGTTTTTTAAATATAGAAAGTACAATTCTACCTTTTTTTTGTTGTTGTTTTGCTTTGTTTTACCTCAGCCTCTTCACTTTATCTATTGTGTTCTTCCTTCTTACATTTTTAAAAATTCCTATCCATCCATATGAACTCAGTTCAAATCCCACTTTCTCTTGGAAGTTGTTCCTAATTTCCTATCATTCAACCATGATAATGCCTTTTCATTGCACCTTATCCAGTGCTAGGCTTTCTGATTCTATAATTTGCTCATTGCAAATGTTGTCTATTAATGCTACCTCTGTTTTTTTTTTTAAATCTTTTACTCCAATTGTACAATAAGTTCCATGGATATAGACCATATTTTAATTAAACAATTATTTCCCTGAACTTATAATATGGCATAAGTTTTTAATAAAAGTTAGTTGAAGAGAAAAAAAAAAACTATATGCCTTTTAATTGTAATTTTCAAGTTTGCATGCAAAGAGATTTGAATGAACCCTTCTTTTCTTCCTTATGAAGGTTACAGGCTATGAGTACTGAAGTCAAAATAAAGAAACAACTCCCTATGCTACCACTATCTATGTGAACTTACTTTTTTTGTATTCTTTGGATATACTATTCTCTTATTTATTATACTTTGATTTTTATCAACCATTCAATTCTTTCCAAGATTCTATGATTCATAATATTCACAACTATCTTACTATATGATGATATTTCATTACATTAATTTACAATTGTTTTCTTACCATTTCCTCATCTATGAACATCAACTTTCCAATTTTTACTACTCTGAAAGAATGCCATTGTGAATATTATGTTAATATTGGATTTCTACTTCTATCTTTGGATTATTTTTTGTTTGGTTTTTTTCTAAATTAGATATTAGCTTTCCAAATAAAAAGCATTTTATTTTATTGCCCTATATCTCACCTCTAAAATTTAATTGAGAATAAAAACAAGAGAAAAATTATTTTTGTAACAAAGTAGTATAGTCAAGCATTGGACATTTCATTCACATATAAATCTATCTATATAGATATAGATAAATGCACATACGTATGTATTGAGAAAGATAGAGACAGTAACATAGACATAAAAAGATGGAGGGCACTCCATTTCTATGTAACCATTAAATATCAATTAGCTTTTACAAAGGAACGTTTAATTTACAGAAATATCTTTAAAAAGGACTTCTGGCCAAGATGGTGGAGAGGAAGCACACAGCTGAGTAAGCTCCACATTTTCTCTCAGAATTCATTTCATGACAAGCCTCTGAATCAATGCTTGACTGAAAAAAAATAAAACCACAAATAGTTACAAAGAGAAGACATCCTTGAAATTCGCCAGGAAAGGTTGGTTTTTGCTCGAGGGCGGGGATGGTTTTAGATTGGGGCCAGGCTGAAGGCAGACAGCGGCAACGACAGCCAGGCAGGCAGCTCACAGTCCAGCAGACTGGAGGGGGGGTGGGGTATGATCTCAGCCGTCTCTGCCGGGAGAGCTTTGCTGCAGGATTGCATACTTTGCCCTGGCAGCAAGCCAGCAAACAAGCAGAGAAGCTAAAAACACCAAGGGGTGAAGAACACAACCCCAAACAGCTGGAGTCACTCGGGACCTGGCTGCCCCACCCCCACAGTGTCTTAGCACATTCTCAGAGTCTCAGAGCGCAGATGCAGCGCAGCCATTGCTGTCCTGCTAGTGCCTTGCTGCTGCCCCCCACAGTCTGTAGAGGAAGCTCGGTAACAGCATCCATCCCCCCCCAAAAAAAAAAAAAAAAAAAAAAAAAAAAAAAAGAAAAGAAAAGAAAAGAAAAGAAAAGAAAAGAAAAAGCAGATTGCATTTGGTTTTTTGTTTTATTTTGTTGTTTGTCTTCTTTGATTCTTCTCTGACAAAATTTTAAACGGACCCTAATCATTGATAGCTTCTATATGGATAGAGAGCAGACTTTAAACCCTGAGGAGACTAAAAAGAATCTGTCTCCAGATGAATCCCCAAAGAAGGATATGATCTGGTCCTCAAAAAAAAAGACTCTCACAGAAGAAATTAAAAAGGCTCTCACAAGAGAGCTAGAAGAAAAATGGGGAAAGGAAAGGAAAGTGTGGCAAGAGAGTCTGGATAAGTCATCCCACTTATTTAAAGATAGAGTGGATAAAGAAATCAAATCCTTGAAAAACAGAATTAGTGAACTGGAAAAAGAAAATAGTTCTCTAAAAAATCAAATTGGCGAAATGGAAAAAAAATTTCACAGAACAACTCACTTAAAAACTCAGTTGGACAATTAGAAAAAAAAATGTAAAATATAAGTGAAGAAAATACTTCATTAAAAATCAGAATTGAACAAATGGAATTGAATGATTCCAGGAGACACCAAGAATCAGTCAAGCAAAACCAAAAAAATGAAACAATGGAAAAAAATGTCAAATACCTTCTTGGGAAAACAACAGACCTGGAAAATAGATCCAGGAGAGACAATCTGAGAATTATTGGACTCCCTGAAAAATATGATGAAAAAAAGAGCCTGGACACTATTTTCCAGGAAATTATCAAAGAGAACTGCCCAGAAGTCATAGAAACAGAGGGTAAAATAGACATTGAAAGAATTCATTGATCACCTATTGAAAGGGACCCTAAAATCAAAACACCAATATAGTGGCCAAAGTACAGAACTATAAGATGAAGGAACAAATACTGCAAGCTGCTAGAAAAAATCAATTCAAATATAGAGAAGCCACAATAAGGATTCTCAAGACCTAGCAGCATCCACATTAAAGGATGGAAGGCCCTGAAATATGATATTCCAAAAGGCTAAGGAACTTGGTATGCAACCAAAAATAACTTATCCAGCCAAAATGAGCATCTTTGTCCAGGGAAGAAGATGGATATTCAACAAAATAAGCGAATTTCACCTATTTTTAATGAAAAAAAAAAGAACTTAACAAAAAGTTTGATCTACAAATATAGAATTCAAGAGAAACCTAAAAAGGTAAAAAGAAATCTTGGGAACTATATTTCTGCTATATAAATATATAAAGAATACATGTATACCTTGTTCTAGAAACTAAAGGTGAAAAGGAAACTGTATCCAGAAAAGGGTAAAGTGGGGGTACTACATCTCAAGAAGAGGCAAAGGAAACCTATTATATCTAAGAGAAAGAATGGAGGGGAATGAACATAGTCTGTATGATACTGCTATCAGAATTGGCTTAAAGAATAAAATTTTAGACATATTCGATTTATGGTGAAACTTCTCCCACCTCATTGAAAAGTGGGAGGAGAAAAGTGAAAAGAGAAGAAATAAGCTAATCATAAGGGAATACATAAATTGTGGGGAAAAGGAGTAATATAGGGAGAGGAACTCTAAGGTGGGGGGAGAGATACTAAAAAGGGAAGGTTGTGAGAAGCAAGTGGTGTTCACAAGTTTAACACTGGGGAGGGGGAAAGAGGAAAGGAAGGGAGAAAAGCATAAACAGGGGTTAACAAGATGGCAAGTAATACAGAATTGGTAATTTTTAGCATAGATGTAAATGGGGTAAACTTCCCCATAAAGAAGAAGTGGTAAGCCGAATGGTTTAAAAGCCAGAATCCTCCAATATGTTTTTTACAGGAAACACACCTGAATCAGGGAGATACATACAGAGTAAAGGTAAAAATTTGTAGCAGAATCTACTATGCTTCAGGTGAAGTCAAAAAGCAGGGGTAGCCATCCTGATCTCAGATCAAGCTAAAGCAAAAATTGATCTAATTAAAAGAGATAAGGAAGGGTACTATATCTTGCTAAAGGATAGCATAGATAATGAAGCAATATCAATATTAAACATATATGCACCAAGTGGTATAGCATTTAAATTCTTAAAAGAGAAATTAAGAGAGCTGCAAGAAGAAATAGACAGCAAAATTATAATAGTGAGAAATCTCAACCTTGCACTCTCAGAATTAGATAAATCAAACCACAAAATAAATAAGAAAGAAGTCAAAGAGGTAAATAGAATACTAGAAAAGTTAGATATGATAGCTCTCTGGAGAAAAATAAATGGAGACACAAAGGAGTACACTTTTTTCTCAGTAGTTCATGGAACCTATACAAAAATTGACCATATATAAGGATATAAGAACATCAAACTCAAATGGAGTAAGGCAGAAATAGTAAATGCATCCTTTTCAGACCACAATGCAATGAAAATTACATTCAATAAAAAGCCAGATAAATAAATAAATAAAATAGACCAAAAAATAATTGGAAACTAAATAATCTCATACTAAAGAATGATTGGGTGAAACAGCAAATCACAGACATAATTAATAACTTCACCCAAGAAAATGACAATAATGAGATGTCATACCAAAATGTGTGGGATGCAGCCAAAGGGGTAATAAGGGGAAATTTCATATCTCTAGAGGCCTAATTGCATAAAATAAAGAAAGAGGTCAGGGAATTGGGCTTGCAACTAAAAATGCTAGAAAAGGAACAAATTAAAAACCCCCAGTCAAACACTAAACTTGAGATTCTAAAAATAAAAGGAGATATCAATAAAATTGAAAGTAAAAAAAAAAAACTATTGAATTAATTAATAAAACTAAGAGTTGATTCTATGAAAAAAAAACAAGAAAATAGAGAAACCCTTAGTAAAGCTGATTAAAAAAAGGAAAGAGAAAAATCAAATTGTTAGTATTAAAAATGAAAAGAGAGAAATTGCCACTAATGAAGAGGAAATTAGAGCAATAATTAGGAATTACTTTGCCCAACTTTATGCAATAAATTCAATAACTTAAATGAAATGGAAGAATACCTTCAAAAATATAGCTTGCCCAGATTAACAGAGAAAGAAGTAAATAGACTAAACAGTCCCATTTTAGACAAAGAAATAGAACAAGCTATTTACCAACTCCCTAAGAAAATATCTCCAGGACCAGATGGATTGACATGTGAATTCTACCAAACATTTAAAGAATAATTAACTCCAATGCTATATAAACTATTTGAAAAAATAGGGATTGAAGGATTCCTACAAAATTCCTTTTATGACACAGACATGATACTGAAACCTAAACCAGGTAGGTTAAAAACAGAGAAAGAAAATTATAGACCAAACTCCCTAATGAATATTGATGCTAAAATCTTAAATAAAATATTAGCAAAAAGATTACAGAAAATCATCCCCAGGATAATACACTATGACCAAGTAGGTTTTATACGAGGAATGCAAGGCTGGTTCAATATTAGGAAAACTGTTAGCATAATTGGCTATATCAATAATCAAATTAATAAAAACCATATGATCATCTCAATAGATGTAGAAAAAGCATTTATAAAATCCAACATCCACTCTCAATAAAAACACCTGAGAGTATAGGAATAAATGGACTTTTCCTTAAAATACTCAGAATCATATATTTAAAACTATCAGTAAGCATCATATGCAATGGGGAAAAACTGGAGTCTTTCTCAGTAAGATCAGGAGTGAAACAAGGTTGCCCACTATCACCATTATTATTCAATATTGTATTAGAAATGCTAGCCTCAGCAAGAAGAGTCGAGAAAGAGATTAAAGGAATTAGAGTAGGTAATGAGGAAACCAAATTATCACTCTTTGCAGATGATATGATGGTATACTTAGAGAAACCCAGAGATTCTACAAAAAAGTTATTAGAAATAATTCATAACTTTAGCAAAGTTTGAGGATACAAAACAAATCCCCATAAATCTTCAGCATTTTTATACATCACCAACAAAATCCAACAGCAAGAGATACAAAGAGAAATTCCATTCAAAATAATCATCAATAGCATAAAATATTTGGGAATCTATCTACCAAAGAAAAGTCAGGAATTATATGAACAAAATTACAAAACACTTTGTAAAGTCAGATTTAAATAATTGAAAAAAATATTAAATGCTCTTGGACAGGCCAAGTGAATATAATAAAGATGAAAATACTCCCTAAACTAATCTATTTATTTAGTGCTATACCAATCAGACTCCCAAGAAAATATTTTAACGATCTAAGAAAAATAACAACAAAATTCATATGGAAGAACAAAAGGTCAAGAATCTCAAGGGAATTAATGAAAAAAAAAATCAAATGAAGGTGGCCTAGCTGTACATGATCTAAAACTATATTATAAAGCAGCAGTCACCAAAACCATTTGGTATTGGCTAAGAAATTAATTAGTTGATCAGTGAAATAAGTTAGGTTCACAAGATAAAATAATCAATAACTATAGCAATCTAGTGTTTGAAAAACCCAAAGATCCCAACTTTTGAGATAAGAATTCATTATTTGACAAAAACTGCTGGGAAAACTGAAAATTAGTATGGCAGAAATTAGGCATGGACCCACACTTAACACAGTATACCAAGATAAGATCAAAATGGATCTATGATTTAGGCATAAAGAATGAGATTATAAATAAATTATAGGAACATAGGATAGTTTATCTCTCAGACTTGTGGAGGAGGAAGAAATTTGTGACCAAAAATGAACTAGAGACCATTACTGATCACAAAATGGAAAATTTTGATTATATCAAATTAAGAAGCCTTTGTACAAACAAAACTAATGCAAACAAGATTAGAAGGGAAGCAAAAAACTGGGAAAACATCTTCACAGTTAAAGGTTCTAATGAAGGCCTCATTTCCATAATATATAGAGAACTGACAAATGGTCAAAGAATACGAACAGACAATTTTCAGATGATGAAATTGAAACTATTTTCACTCATATGAAAGAGTGTTCCAAATCACTATTGATCAGAGAAATGCAAACTAAGACAACTCTGAGATACCACTACACATCTGTCAGATTGGCTAAGATGAAAGGAAAAAATGATGAATGTTGGAGGGGATGCAGAAAAACTGGGACACTGATGCATTGTTGGTGGAGTTGTGAATGAATCCAACCATTCTGGAGACAATCTAGAATTACGCCCCAAAAGTTATCAAACTGTGCATACCCTTTGATCCAGCAGTGCTACTACTGGGCTTATGCCCCAAAGAGATACTGAAGAAGAGAAAGGGACCTGTATTTGCCAAAATGTTTGTGGCAGCCCTGTTTGTAGTGGCTAGAAACTGGAAAATGAATGGATGCCCATCAATTGGAGAATGGTTGGGTAAATTGTGGTATATGAATGCTATGGAATATCATTGTTCTGTAAGAAATGACCAGCAGGATGAATACAGAGAGGCTTGGAGAGATTTACATGAACTGATGCTAAGTGAAATTAGCAGAACCAGGAGATCATTATATACTTCAACAATGATACTGTATGAGGATGTATTCTGATGGAAGTGGATTTCTTCAACAAAGAGATCTTACTCAGTTTCAATTGATCAATGATGTACAGAAGCAGCTAGACCCAAAAAAAGAACACTGGAAAATGAATGTAAACTGTTTGTATTTTTGTTTTTCTTCCCGGGTTATTTCTATCTTTTGAATCCAATTCTCCCTGTGCAACAGAGAACTGTTCAGTTCTGCAAACGTATATTGTATCTAGGATATACTGCAACCTATTTAACATGTATAGGACTGCTTGCCATCTGGAGGAGAAGGTGAAGGGAAAGAGGGGAAAAATCGGAACAGAAGTGAGTGCAGGGGATAATAATGTTGTAAAAAATTACCCTGGTATGGGTTCTGTCAATAAAAAGTTATTAAATAAAAATATAAAAATTTTAAAAGTAAGTATTGAGAGAGAAAAAAAATTACAATTACACCCAAAGAAAAAATACTGGGAAATGCAGTTTTGTTTTTCTTCCCGGGTTATTTCTACCTTCTGAATCTAATTCTCCCTGTGCAACAAGAGAACTGTTTGGTTCTGCACACATATATTGTATCTAGGATATACTGTGGCATATTTAACATGTGTATAGGACTGCTTGCCATCTAGGGGAGGGGGTAGAAGAAGGGAGGGGGAAAGTCAGAACAGAAGTGAGTGCAAGGGATAATGTTGTAAAAAAATTACCCAGGCATGGGTTCTGTCAATAAAAAGTTATAATTACTAAAAATAAATAAATAAATAAAACATAATTAGAAGGAAATAAAAAGAAATATCTTTAAAAACATAATTTTCTCCTCAGTATCTCAGTAGCATAATCCCCCTGAGTTAGTAAATTCAATAAAAAAAAAATCTTACTTCTAGCTAAACAATGAGTTAGATACTAGTTTATAAAGAAAAATAAGATAGCTCTTGCTTTCTGAAAACTCCCATTCTAATGGAAAAAACAACAGGCAAATAATTATCTACAAACAAATTATAATGCCTCAGTTCTTGGTAGAGATTTTTAGATTTACTTTAGCTCAGTTCCTATAAAATATTAAACCCAACAAGCTTATATTCAAAGGTGGAATCTCTGTTGCATTACTTTATCTCATTTCTAGCAAGAAAGGGAACCCAAGTGCTTCTCAAATATCACTAATGCTGGATTGACTGAAAAAACTTAAATGGATGCACATTCCCAGATTCCTGTCTAACCATCCCAACTTCTTAAAACTCCTAAGGATGGAAACTCCTTTCTTAATACTGGATACCATGAGGAAAAAAGTCAGAGATTGACCAGGAGGAAAAAGTAGCTGAAGGTGACACACTTTTTTGAATTTCTTTTATTGATTAAAATCCCTTTTCTTTAATATGATGCTAATCAACCTGAGCTAGTTGTTTAGAATATCTCCCCACATCCCACAGTTTTTCCTTTACATACAATTAAAATTTCTTAAAAGGGGACCCCTCATATCTTCCACATGGCAATACTCTATCTATCTAATATCTTCCATATGGAAATAGTATCAAAGGCCATTTTGGACATTCAATAAACCCCCATTAACACACACACACACACACACACACACACACACACACACATACATATGTAAGATGAGGGAAAAGTTTAAAAAGTTATATATACATATATATTAATAATAATTTTATATATATATATATATAAAGCTTTTTCAACTCTTCCCTCATCTTACATTCTAATTTATTGTTATCACATTTTTAAAGCTTACTTTGGGGCTTGGAGTGCTCTAAATTTCATGTATTCCAGATTGCTTTCCATATTTCCCAAAAACTTTTTATTGTTTAGTGAATCTTTACCACTATAACTTGGAACTTTAAACTTAGTTCCATCAATTTCACTTAGTTTTGCATGACTTTCTTTAAGATTATTGACCTTTTGTTCCTCCAGATGATCTCATTATTGCCTTTCTAGGTCTATAAAATAATCTTTAATTGTTTGCTTGATATGATATTTAATATGTAGTATAACTTAGGTAGCCTTTTTCATTTATTATACTCTTTTTTCTGTCTGTGTACAATTAATATCTCTCCATTTTAGGTCTATCTTTAATTCTGTAAGTAATGTTTTATAGTTTAAATTATACAGTTCTTGTTTCTGTCTTTGTTGGTAGATTCTAAAAGATTTTACATATTTTGTAATTTACTTAAGAATGATTTATCTCATTTCTTTCTCCTTGATTTTATTGGTAATATAGAGAAATGCTGACGTTTTATGTGTGTGTTGTTTTATCCTGAAACTTTAGTGATGTTGTTACAATTAATTTTAATCTATTCTCTAAGAATAACATCTTATGATCTGCAAAAAAGAGAGATAATGTTCATTTTTATTCATGATTATTCCCTAAATTTTTCTTACATTATATGTATAACTCTCATCTCTAACTAGAACAAATAACCATATCTCTAATTGTAACAAATAATACAATGCACATATTGTTGCTTTATCCCTTATGTTGCTGGATAAGGATTTAATTTATCACAATTCTGTGAAGTTCTGGTTCTTGGTTTGAGAAAAATATTGCCTTTCATATTAAGGACAGAACCATTTATTCCAATGTCTCTAAATTTTTTAACAGAAATATGGGTTGCATCTTATCAAAAAATGTCTGCATTTAGTTATATAGTCAAGTATTTATTAAGTGAGTGACTATGTGGTAAGCACTGGGAATACAAGTACCAGGAAAAAGAAACTTATCAAAAAGTTTATAATCTAATGAGGAAAACATCAAAGAAAGCTAAAAGGAGCCATCCTTTATATGTATAATTCCTATAGAGTTATAATATATTAAGCCCAAAGTGCAACCTGAAAGACAAACAAGAATGGTGATGCCATTCAAAGCTCATAATGTGCATTCTTAGTAGGTAAGGATATAGAAGGCTTTAGAAGGCTTCCCTAATATGCTTTTTTTTTTTAATATTCAACCAAATGTGCATTCCTGATATAAATCTACAATATGCATAGTGTAAAATATTTTTGATGGATGTCTACGACATATCTGCTAAATTTTTACGCTATTTCTTTTCTTTTTTTTAATTATGAATTCAGGATACTAATTGATAGTTATCTCTCCTTGCTTTGACTCTTAGTGTAAAGTATTAAAGACATATTTTATGATAAAAAGATTTTTAGAATACTTTTTATTTTTTTACAAACATTTTATGTAATTTTAAAAGTATTTATTCTGGAATGTTGATGGAATCTGCTTATACATCCAATTGTTCTGTTTTTTTTTTCCTTCGAGTGCTCAGTTATCATTTGTTGAATAACTTTTTTGTGAGAAAAAATACATTTTGTTTTTCTTGCTTGCAATTCATTTGTTCTTTCCTTTTTGTAGGTGAAAATTTTTAAGGATATATATTTTTCCCTCATAACTATTTTAAGTATGTCCTGTGTATTTTGGTGTGTCTCATTACTGTTATTTTCTATAATAAAATTTTCATTTGTATAATTTGTTCTTTGACCCACTTTTTTTGGAATTATGGAATTTGGGGATTTAGTCTCATTTTTAATTTCTCCAGGATGAATATAATTTTATTGAATTATGACCAGTGTATGATGCAGTTAGTATTTTTGCTTTTCTACATTTTTGGAGAGGACTTTATGCCATAATACTTTGGCAAGATTTGGTAAGGTTTTGCAGCTCTTACACTAAGCTACTTTTATTTCAAAACTTTTCTTCAAAGCTCTCACTTATTATCTTTTATTTCTGATTGTGTTCTCTAGTGTTCTCATTCTATTAATATAATTTTGACTACTAAAAAAAAAAAAAACTCATTTCATTTCTTCCAAAAATTTGGTTTGACCTCATAGGCAAGCTATATTTTCCTTTGAAGCTTTGTTTATATGTGTTTTGAAGTTCTTTTCTTCTAGGCCAGTGCCTAGGGTATTTCTGACATTGTAGTAACTTTTAATCATAGAGTCTTATTTTTTTTACTCATTCTTACTTTTCAAATTGGGACTTTGCATTAGGATCAGACTCCACAAACTTCTGGATAAAATTTTGGGGCCTTTTATAAACCTAGTTTGTGTTATATAAGATTCTGTCACTGTATTCTATGAGTATTGAGTACCGTGTTCTTTAAAGACAACAGGACCATCTTAGTCATAGAGCTACAAACTTTTAATGGTCTTTTAGTGGTATTCTATGGCATGTGGTCCGATCAATGCTATTTTGGATTTTCTAAATGCAGCACTCATTTTGGGTTTATGGAACATGACTGCAGACTTGTTCCTGAATAAGCTCTAGTAGGCAAATTGGTGGATCGAGTCTCTAATGTCCAAATGAAAGATTCAACAAGGAAGGAACTTTAGTTTGATCCATGACACACCAGGCAAATTGCTCCAAGTCAAATCTTACATCATTTTCATGGTTCAAAGAGACAAAGGTGTTGGTCTGACTCTGGTCTGTAAACTTTAGGGATTGAATTTAAAATCTTAATCTGGTATTGAGTTGAAATTAAAATTTCCTTCCATAGATTACTGCCTTGATCGCTTGCCTCTAGGCCAAATACATGATTTTAAACTGAATAAAGAACCTAATCTAAAGAAAAGAAAATGGGAATTTGTAAAGAATGAAATACAAATGTAAAGAAAAAGGGAAAGGAAGAATGGGATAGAAGGACATGGAGGAGAAGGATGAGGAGAGATACAATATAGAACAAAGAAGGATGAGAGAGAGATATTGAGAAGGAAAGATGAAGAAGGAGAGATAAAAGGAAGAGAATGATAATATGAAATTATCTGGCAAAGAAACTTCTAATTAAGCATTTTTAGACCAAATAGGGTTTGCTTTGTCTTTGTTTTAATCAGTTACTATGGTAATCAAATAACTACCTTCAGGCAATAAGAACTTCATTGTCATTCAGATTACAATTTTCAAGCAGCTTTTCTTAGCACTATTTTATGTTGATGGCTAGATTATGTTACATTGCAAGTTAATAAAAGATTCAAAAGCCATTAATTTCCTAAGAATTTTTATTTGATGATAATGAGTCTGTGTTATAATGTAAGAAGCTAGAATCTTATCATCACCAAACCCTTTTTGGGCATCATCCTAATAGCTACAGAGCAACTCATAATTACACTTCTTAGCTGCAACGTTTAGAACCATTAACCTTTGAGCAAGGACCCTCTGAGATCAACATGTAGTGAATCAACAGCCAACCCAGTTATTTCAATTAAGTCTAAAAGGAGAAAGAATATCAATAGCTTTCTAGGCATGAATTTGTTATAAAATCAAACAGGCAATTCCTGGCTTTCTTCTGGTCAGCTTTTTGTTCTAATTTTGAAATGAAATTCTTAAACTCTAATCAACATTACAACACTCAACACAGCTACTCCAGCAAACTCTGTTTCTATGGTAACTGCTAGAGAGTTATTCACAAGTCCTTATGTAGCCCACATAACCTACTTAATTGCAACATACATCCATTAAACTATTATTTCCCAGATATCAAACTTAATCTTGCAAGAAACTAATTGGCAAACCTAATTATTTTAATAGCATTTTAAATATATATAATGTGTGTATAAACTGTCATCAGTACTAATCCATTCTGATCCTTACTACTTCCCCAAAAATGCTAATGAAAAATTATAATAAAGATAGTCTCATATATATTATGTGCTCACTCTATCTCATCAGCAAGACAGAATCAAGGGATCATACATCTGGAGTTGGAAAGAATCTTGAGACCATATAGTCCAAAACCCTGCAAAAAGAATTATGAGTATGAACTATAATCTACATTTTTGTGTCTCTCCCCCCCATAAGCATGCCTTTGGGGTGATATGACAAATGTTTCTATAATGATCATTGATTTGAGAAGTTCTTCGATGAAAGTATTTGACCTTTTGCTCTCTTTTCAATTACCTTGATTTTAAAGATGAAATATTTTACTGTATCTGACTAGCCATGAAAGGCCTTTGGTTCTCCTCTTTCTAAGATATAGGAAGTTACTTATATTTATAAATATCTGTTATTCTTGATGCCATTCAGGAAAAGGCTGATAGGCCAGAGTGACATGGATAATCCTATGCTAACCATTGTCATCAGTACTTGTTTATTATATACATTAGTGAAATTAGGAAAAATGCAAAATACTATATAAGTTCATGAATACTGATTTATTCACTTTTTAGGAAATAAGATTAAATAAGCTTAGAAGTTCATTGGACCAGGGAATACCTGGCGGGGAAATTAATTCACTTTAACAATTCAGATGAACAACTATTTTAAAAATTATGAGAGAAATCTCTTGGGCCCTGAAAGATAAAGTGACTTGCCAATGTTATTTGAACACTTAATATGTCAGATGTGGGACTTGAACCCACATCTTCATGATTGTGTGGCAGGATATGTGTTCACTATAATATGATTCTTTCCACAAAATATTTTGAATGCTGAATGACTTTTGAATGTATTATTTTTCTGTAGATTTATCTCATATAGATTGTCATTATAAGCCTAACTCAATATCAGAAAAGCCATATTTAAATTTGGAAGTGAATTTGGTGGAGGATCTATGTTCAAAATTCTAACTATGGTATATAATAGTTTTTGGTACTCTCCACATCAGTTTACTCATCTCTAAAATAAGGAATTCCACTCAATGACAACTAAGTTCCCTTACAGTTATATCTATTATCTTTCTTCCAAATGAGGTATAATATCTCTACACAATAATCACTAACCACTCTCCCCAACCAAATCAAGCTATAAACCTAATGCTTTGGGACTGGAATATAAGCCAAGACAACTTTCATCAAATTATCAAAGACCCTTAAACCACAGTTAGAGTCATTGAACTGCAAACCCCAACCCCAGAGGGGTTCACTAGAAGAAAGGCACATGTTGGTTGATGGTGAATTCTAGTAGTTTGTTCCAAGATTGCCTATTGGGACATTGCAGTAAGTTGATTGATGGTTTGAAAAACAGCATGCATCCCAATGCTCAAAGAAAAAATGCTTTTTGAAGTTTAAAGTACAGTGTCAAGGTAAGCTATTATTACTAATATAAGGACTCTAAACATATAGTTAACACAGAGGCCTATAAATTAGAACTCTGAGTGATATAAACTGCCTTTCCATGTATCATTTTACATGCTCCAGGAGAGTTCTTCATTACATTTAATTTATGTGTGTACTTGAGAGTTAATTTGATGAATTATTATCATTACTGGGTTTTTTCCCCAAAAAATCAATATTCAGGTAGAAAATGTCTGTAAATTGAGTGTGTGTTAATGAATGTTTCATGATTTTTCATTTTCTGATTACATTGTTTATAGCAGTGGCATTCAACCTTTAACAGCCACAGAGAGCTGCAGAAAGCTACAAAACAAACATATCTTAGTTTTGCTCCAGTGAAGTGAAAAGACACTAGATCATAGAATCACAGGATTCCAAAACTCACAGGAATATCAGAGATCCTCTCATCCAGTTACTACCTAGAAAACACTTCGTATTTTCTCACAAATGGAATCAGCCTCTCTTTAAAGACCATCAGTAATGTATTTAGAATCAAAAGGTATCACAGAGATCATGCAATGGAAACACCACCACCCAATTTTATAGAGGAGGCAATTCAGGATAGGAGTGGTTTAGGTATCTTGTTTAAAGAATTATAAATTGTTAGGAATATTGTGGTGATTTTCTTCTTTTAAAATAATATAAAGGTTCTCTCTGGGAGAAGGTTTCTCAGGAAGGTTTTCTGGAGGCAAGTCTTAGTTGCAGTTGAAAGTAATAATCACTCCAAAATGTAGCCAGCTGATAAAATGCAAATGTTTATTTTCTTCTTCCAAAATAGTCCGGTTACTTTTTCTTAGTGGCCTATCTTTCTGCTTGGTTCCAAGAGCTCCCTCTGAATGTCTCCAAATCCAAAGGTTTGTCCTTCAGCCTCCAGCCAGCCAGGTGGAAGTTGTAATGAATCTTTCTTGCCTCCAAGAGAGGACTTCTGGCTGAACTCACTTGATGCTCCCCTCTCAATCTAAATTCAGCTGAGGTGGTCACGCCCTCCCTGACATCTCAGGAAGGGAGATGAAAACACCAAAGGAAATAGGAAGTCAAATCAGATTAGCGGGTTTCTGAAGGGGCTCACTTGAAACCAGTATGAAACAAGGTGTACATCAATATGGGAGACATTACACATAATGGCATAAGCACATAGCAATATAATACAGGCTAGTAGTAATGTAACAAATAACACACCTTCTTTTTTCTAGTAGAATATAAATTCCTTGAGAATAGGAATTATTTCATTTATTGTCTTTGAATTCCCAGAACTTGACACAGTGTGCTACATATAACGGGTGATTAATAAATACTCAATAAATGATAGATAAAGGATGGAAGATAGATAAGACAGAGATAGATAACACAGAGATACTAGAAAATCATTTCTTGACCATATTACTTGAATAATACAGTTAAAGTTCTTCTAACTTATCCAACATATTATAACATTTTTCATCATTACATAAGAACTATTGTTCTTAAGTCAGCTTAGAAAAATCATAGACTCATAGCATAGGAGGAGGGGGGCTATAATCATTCCCATTTCCATTTTCTTAATTTCACTATATTGAATCATAACTTCCACTTAATTTTTAGGGGGGAAGTATATGCCACTGAAATTCACATCATATCTTCAGGAATAAGAATAGTGGTTTGTGTAGATTATGAAGGTTGAAAAAGCATGCCTTGTTAACAAAAGATCAATTATACTAAAACTCAGCAATTGCACTTAAAATAAAAGCAAAGCCAATGAATTATTATCATTATAGAAGTCACTAAGATAATAACTGCAGATTATAAACATCCCAGTACAGACTGATAAAAGAAAGATAAAAAGAAAAAAGAAAAAAATTTCTTTGGTGCCTATATCAAAGGTCCATATATATCTCTCATAATGTATTCAGTTTGTGGTGAGGAAAGAATCCAACAATTTCAGAGTTGGATACATGTAAAGGATATCAGAACTCATAAAGTTTAACCCTCAACCAAAATATGAAAAATATTTAGCATTTATTTACATATCATTAGTCAGAAGAAAATTATTACTTCCCAAGGAATCAAAGAATCATGGAATCTCAAAAGACAGGAGAGACTTGAGATCATCAATCAACTCATATCTGAAAAGGGAAGTCCCACTAAAACAAACACAACAAGTGATCATCAACTTTTTTTTCTTTTTCTCATTTTCTGCCAACTTACTAAAGTTTTTTATGTTTCAAAACTAAATTCAACTTAGCCCTTGCAAATTTTCCCCCATGCCCTCCCCTGGATGGCAAGTAGTCCAATATAGGTCAAATATGGTAGAAATATATGTTAAATATGTTAAATTCAATATATGCATACATATTTATACAATTATCATGTCACACAAGAAAAAAGAGAAGCAAAATAAAATGCAAGCAAATAACAATAAAAAGAGTGAAAATGTTATGTGGTGAACCACACTTAGTTCCCATAGTCCTCTTTCAGGGTAGAGATGGTTCTCTTCATCACTGAACAATTAGTCTATTTTGTAATGAATTTTCTTCAGATAATTTCTGTGTTTTCTTTTCAAACCTTCTTGTAAAGTTCTTATTTCCTTTCCCCATTTTTCTTCCAGATCTCTTTTAAGATCTGTTATGGGCCAAAACTCTGAAACTAGAAGTCTTACAAGGTGTTGAGTCAGTGGAATTAACAGTTCTCTAGTTCAGTACACGTACTTAGTCCTTAATATAGTTCCACAAGATTCACACCTAGGATAATGGAGTATATAACAGCTAGCAAAGGCTGAGACAGATTCATTCCATTATCTACCTTTGTGGTGGCTGGAGGCTGAAGTACAAACTTTTGGACTCAGAGAGATTCATTCACTTCATCTGACACTGCTTTGGTGGCAGGCTCTCCTCCTTTGCTTCTCCACTGAAAGCAAGACTCCAGAGGGCCCCCAGAAAACTAACTGAGCCCCAAGAGAAGGAGACAAGACTTGAAGGAGACAATAAAGGATTTGGAATTTAACACCTGGCTGTTCTTGTGGTAATTAATTTGCTAAAAGGAAAGCTGCCCCAGAGAGCCCAAGAAAACTATACCAGAGAACATTACAAAGATCTTTTATAATTTCTTCTAGGAGAGCTTTGTGTGATGGGGATGAATTTATATTATCCCTTAGGACTTCATCTAGAGATGATCTGCTTTTAATCTTCTCAGGGTTTGGAATCTGTTCTTCTCTTTCACCATAAAAACTATCTATGGTCAGAGCTCTTTTTGCTTTTTTACTCATTTAAAAAAAAAAAAAAAAGTTGAGATCTGCTTTTAGGGCAAGGAAGGTTGTCCAAACTCACTGTACAAGTAATAGCAGCTATGCTAACTCACTCCAGGTACTGGGTGGGTGTGGACAGTTCTTGTGAGATTCTGGCATTTTGGTGTTCATGTGTTGGGTGTTTTATAACTTCTCTACTACTCTACTGGCTTGCAACCAGGTCAGAGTAGCCAACACTGCTGTAAATTCCTTCGCATAGATTCTTTGGCACATAGAGCCCACATTGCCTCTCCCCCACCCCCCCCACCCCCGTTGTGTACTGCTTGCATTCAACATCTGTAATTGGCCACTTGCAACTGGCCCACCTCCCTCCACTCCAGATGGAAACAGACCTTTTCTGGAGAGCTTCAAAATTATCTTCTGCTGGTAATTCATTACTATCCCAATATTTTTGGTTTCTGCCAGTCCAAAACTAATTCCCAGATTGGATTTGCTCATTCTTCTAGGGGTCTTGGGAGAAGGTCAAAAGGAAACATGTGTCCTCTCTGCCATCTTGGCTCCATCCAACTTTTTCTTGAATATTTTTTATAAAGTGAAATCCACTATTTCTTAGATCAAGTCAATGCCACTATGGGTAGACATAGTATGCCGTTTTTACTGACATCAAGCCTACATTTGCCTTATAGCAACTTCTTTCCATTGCTTAAAGTTTTAGCTTCTAGACAAGTAAAGCAATTTTATCCCTGCTTGGATAGGACAGTTTCTCAGAACAGCTTTCAATAAAGCTATCCTGTTCTAAGGCTCCTCTTAGTATAGCTAACCATTTCCAGTTCCTTAAACTGATTCTTTTATGATATTACCTCAAGTATGTCACCATTCTGGTTATTTCTCCTCTGGATGTTTTCCATTTTATTGATACTCATTCTAAAACGTGATGAAGTCCCAAACTAGATACAAAACTCCATATATGTTATGGCCAACACAGATTCTAATGGATACTCTGGTCTTGGACACTATTTTATTCTTAATGGTGTCTCATATTTCTTTAGCTTTCTTGGTTGCTGTATCACACTGTTGATTCATATTGATTTTAAAGTCCATTAAAGCCCTAACATCCTCTTCAAAGTATTGTATTATTGTGTTTTCCACATCTTTAATATCCTGTGAACTAGTTTTGCTTTTTTAAACTAAGAGTTAGATATTACATATAACCCTCCTGAATTTTATCCCATTGAATTTGGCTCTTATCTACTAACATCCATTTACATATTGATTCTCATATCCAACGTATTAGCTTTTGCTTAACCTCCAAGCTTTGTGTTATCTCCGAATCTGATATGAACAAAATCCATTCCATTTTCTTAATAGTTTCACTGATTTGAAGTATACCTACCAATAAATTCTTCCAACATACTTTCTTTATGTCCTTTGGGGCAACAAGAACAAATGAAATCTATCTTCCATACAATAGTTTTTCAAATATCCTCTAATGACTATTACTATTATTCTCCCATCCTCAGTGTTTTCTTACCTAACTTAAATATACCTGATGTCTTTAAAAACTAGTTTTACATGAAAAAATTTCAGCTTCTTTTATCATCTTAGTTGTCACCTCCTGATAAGCTTTTTTTAAAAATATATTTTCTAAAATGTAGTACCCAGAATTGAGACTTATGGTCTCAACAGAGGTATATCCCAGCACCTGAGCAAAGCCCCACATGTCATCATTTAGGAAGGATGGGCCCATTTGGACCTAGTAATCTAAACTGTTAGTATACTTTATAGAATGCAGTATCTGCTTGACCTCTAAGCAATCTCTCTATCTGTCTCTCTGTCTTTTTCTGTCTTTCTGTCTGTCTTTTCATTTCCTCCTTCTTTCTTGCTCTTTCTCTGAATCTGTCTCTCTTTCTCTGTTTCAAAACACACACACACACACACTGCCTTAATAGCTAACAATTATTTTATAATTATAAAAATACATGGTGGGCTCAAGGTAACACAGAAGAGAGCCCAACCACATTTATCATTGTGTCAATGTGCTCCTACAGTATACAATCCATACCAGAAAATCATCATGGAAATGGAACCCTGGGGTAGCCTGGAACCTTAGGATGGCCATGTGGAGGTAATTATACTATAAAGCCATGGACAGAAGATAAAGAGGTGAAATGCAAAAAAAAAAAAATGTGGCAATACAGCAAAAGAAACTTCAAGTCTATTATGTGCCAGGAACCAGGCAAAATACCTATTACATCATTTGATGCTCACAATAATCCTGAAAATTAGGTGCTATTGCTATCCCCATTACTGAGGCAAATGAAAGTTGTGATTTATACATGATCACATAGGGAAATCTCAGTTATGGCTGAACTCAGTCAAATTTGACCTTGTTTTCCTAACTCCAGGTCCAACAGTCTATCCACTGTGTGACCTAATTACTTTTCAAGCTAATGTTGAGGAAGCATGGGTATCAGGCACTGACATCCCATAGCAAGGTCCTCGGTGGCCTTCTTTATTCATAGTTCCAATATTGCCTTTGAATCTATTTTCTGTGTCCTCTAGAGATGACAGATAACAAATATTTCCCTTCCCCTATAGCTACCTGCTAGGAATGATATAATGATTTGAAAGCAATCTTTCTCAAAGGGGCATGTGTGTGAGAGGGGACATTATATATATTTTCCCCTCTCTTAGACAGCTCTATATTTCCACATTTTCAACTTCACATACAACCCTTCTCTTCCCAAATACTAATTTTCTGTGTAGTCTATATATTAGAATAAGTGAGGAAATATATATATATATAATTCTAGTGCTTGTTAAATCATTGTTTCCTAGGATCATAAACCTAGAGGTAGAGGAAATTCTAGTCTTTTTAACAGAAAAAAAAATCTGATGGACAAAAAGGTTAGATGGCTTGCCCAAGGTCACGCAGGCAATAAACATCAGAGTGATGATTCAAACTCAGGGTTTTCTTCTCAAGCAGTATACTTGGTTCGACCTTTGTCTGCTTTGTTTCTCAATCTCATTCCTTGTGAGGCTGAGATCAGTTTGATGGATTGCTGACACAATTATCAATTATTAATTACTAGAGACAATAAATGGCAACATCTCCCAAGTCTTCTTGCAGGTAGTCCCCATAGGCAAATATGCCCATGCACATGTGTTTTTGCACACATATTTTGTCAAAACCTTATATTCATGAGTCATTCAATAATAGAGAATCAACTGTTAATATGCTGCCACATGTTTCATTAAGATAAAATCAATTTTAGTTCATGATTAAAATTATCTTCAACCTATAGTCACAATGATTAATTAATTGCCAGCTCTCAGTACTCTGAGCAGGTAGAAATGAGATTGTCAAGTAGGAGATATACAATCTTTCTAGAACATATATCAGAGGCATAAAAGAGAATGACAATATATATTAAGTCTGCTGACCACACCTGTGGTTTAGTTGAAATATTGGAAAAGAATAGAGAAAACAGAAAGTGAATAGCAGACTTTATGAGGTTGATCATGAAACAACCATTTTTCATTCATCAATCTTACAGTAGCAACAACAATATTCATGTTGGAACTCAGAACCATGGGAAGACTTTTGTGAATGATTTGGAATGAAATAAGCAGAACTTAAAGAAAATGGGTAAGATAAAAAGCATTTAAGTTCCTAGGATGTACTGAGAACTGTGCTGTCCACTTTTACAAATATTTTCTCATTTCATACAATATCCTTGTTCCTATGAACAAGATCAACAACAGCCTTGATAAAGTAAATGGCAACACTACTAAAAGAAAAAAGAACTCAGATAAACCACAATGATTCTTTTGATCCCAAAGAATAGATACTGAGACATACTTCTCTTTTTCCAAGTAAGGTACTATCCTCTACGCCTTTTAATAAAATTTATTTTCTAATACTAAGAAAAGATGAGCTCATGCATAAAAATCAATTAGGATGCTTCAGCAAGGCAATATCTGCTCCACACAAGAGTTTTCCTTTCTTACCTACATTTATGATTAAATAATTATGTTTAAAACCTTCCTATGTTCTAGTTACTGATCTAAGACCTAGGAACAAAGACATTCCCTTCCCTAAAAGAAAATACATTCTACTGAGGAAAACAATATGTACATATAAATAAAAATAGATATGAAATACTGGATGGGCAAAGGGCAAAACCTTTTTTGAACATTAAGATAATTTATTGATTTCTAAAGTAATATTTGATCTATCATTTATATACTAAGAGAATACCCTGAGAAACTAAGAAGCTAAGATTTAGTTGTAAATGATATATCTCAGAGTCAGAAATGTAGCTTATATCTTCATGACTCTAATACTTGCTCCATAACCATATATATATATTCTAGTAAAAGGTGATATCAAGTGATAGTTATGGGTTTCTGGAGGGTCAGAGAAGGTTCCATGTGAGAATTGGTGTTTAGATAAAGATTAGAAATTGTAGAATGTTATGGTAAAGTATATTACATAAATAGAAGACAGGCAAGATATAGAACATATTATGTTGTGTGTGTGAGAAAAAGAAACAAGGACTGTTTGGTTGGTCTTAAGGTACCTAATGGAAGTAATATGGAATAACAATGGGAACATTGGATAGAATGCCCAAATCAGAAATTTGCATCTAATACTAAAGGCATTAGGGAGCTACTGCAGCTTAATGAGCAGGAGAATGACAATAATGAGAACACCACTTTAGGAATATAAATTTGGCAGCTGTAATTGGAGAGAAGAGAAACTTGAAATGGAAAGGCCAAATGGCTATTGAAATAGTTTGATTAAGATATGGTGAGGGCTTGAAAGAAGTTATTAATCATATGATTGGAGAGAAGGGAATAAATAGGAGATAAACTGAAGAGGGAAGAATCTACAAGATTTGACAACTAGTTGGATTTTGGGGGTGAGGACAAATGAATAGTCAAGGAAATCTGACAGTGCAAATCTGGATTATTGGAAGGTTGATCATAACTTTTACAGAAAAAGCTAAATTAGAGTAACATTTATTCAAATGCATATTTAGCTGTGTTCTCATTGATTTCTATATTCATCTAATGATATAAGTTAAAACTGATCCAGGCCAATCTATTTCTTGTTTGTCACATATGATCCATCCCAAATGCTAAGGACTTTAATTATGTTCCAAAATATTTTGAGGATGTCATTAGCACTTGGGTTTCCATGGGTTTTGCTTTGCTCTCACCATGTAACCAACTTATTTTTCAAGATTTATTAATGCTTTCTTTTTTTATTAAAACTTTTTAATTTTAAAAGATATGCATGAATAATTTTTCAACATTAACCTTTGCAAAACCTTGTGTTCCAATTTTCCCTCCCCCTCCCTTAGATAGCAAGCAATCCAATACATGTTAAACATGATAAAATATATGTTAAATCCAATATATGTATACATATTTATATTATTATCTTGATGCACAAGAAAAATCAAATCAAAAAGAAAAAATGAAAAAGAAAAGAAGATGCAAGCAAATAACAACAAAAATTGTGAAAATGCTATGTTATGATCCATATTGAGTTCCCACAGCCTTCTTTTTGGTTATAGATGGCTCTCTTCATCACAAGATCATTGGAACTGGTCTGAATCATCTCATTTTTGAAAAGAGCCATGTCCATTGATCATCATATAAATTTGTTGTTGCCATGTATAATGATTTCCTAGTTCTGCTTATTTCACTTAACATCAGTTCATGTATGATTCTCGAGGCCTCTCTGATATCATTCTACTGATAGTTTCTTGTAGAACAGTGATATTCCATAACATTCATATACCATAACTTATTCAGCCATTCTCAACTGATGGGCATCCACTCTATTTCCAATTTCTTGCTACTAGAAAAAGGACTGCCACAAACATTTTTGCACATGTGGATCCTTTCTCCTCCTTCAAGATGTCTTTGGATTATTAACCGAGCAGAAATTCTGCAAGATTAAAGGGTATGAACAGTATGCCCTTTGGGCATAGTTCCAAATTGTTCTCCAGAATGATTGGATCATATCACAATTCCAATGCATCAACATCAGTGTTCCAGTTTTCCCACATCTCCTTCAACATTCATCATTGTCTTTTCCTGTCATCTATGCCAATCTGCGAAGTGGGTAGTGGAACCTCAGAGCCCAACCCATTTTTATATCATGTTATACATTTATCTAATGATATCCATTGCTCTGTTTCTTTTTTTAATTATTTCTCTATCACAAATTCCAGTTTATTCAAATCCATGATAATCTTCTCTCTGTGTGTGTGTCTCTCTCTGTCTCTGTATTTCTCTGTGTGTCTCTGTCTCTCTCGGTGTGTCTCTGTCTTCTCTCTCTCTCTCTCTCTCTCTCTCTCTCTTCTTTTTTGATTCTTCAGAGACCAAAATCTTCCAGATTCACAACCATTCAATATCACTAGAAGAATATTAGTACTAAAAAGTTAGGTCTTTGTATCTAACAGAAATGTGAGTCTAAAGTCTTAAAAGACTTTAACTTGCCCTAATGTCAACTCAGTCTGGCTTCCTCTTCTTCCTGCTTCCATTCTGGATCTAATTAGTTGTTCATTTACATTGTCTATCAGATAGATAGCTAGATAGCTAGTGATGACACAGAAACAGAGAGAAAGAGAGAGAGAGAGAAAGAAAGAGAGAGAGAGAAGTATAGATAAATACATAATATGTCTGAATATATTGAACATATTTTTGTGTATGTATTTTACAATCTGGACAATAGGCATTTTAATCTACTTGATGATTTGATCGACATCCTTGCAGATTCATTCATACATTGCAATTATTCCTTAAAAGACATAATAAAGGTAATCCAATTTGATGATCTTAACATTAGTAGTAGATAAAGTAAAAACAAGAACCACATGCTAAGCAAGGGGGTTCGCCACTGCCATGAAAGAGATCCAGTACTGGATTCAAATTGGAGAGGAATTTCTTTTAAATAAGACATCATCCCAGTTCTTCTATTTCTTTATGATATCATACTAATTACATCAAGTGCTGAAACTTTACAGAGTCTCCTAGAAAAGATTTGCAACTGCTAAAAATTATTTTAATATTTATATTTAATATAATATTTAATGATAAATTATTTTAATATTTTACTATTTTAAAATAATATTTTTGATTTTTTTTTACTTTTACATGGCAAATGTAAATACTGACCCTTGGATTTTTTTTAAACCATCTTCCCAAATATATGACATGATAACTGTGGACAGACAAAAGTATATATGAAAAAGATTTCAGGGTTTTACCAAAATTATAGCTCAAAATGAGTCATTCCTTTGGTGTCACACCATTTACAATGCATAAGACACTTAAAAGCTCTCCTTCCAAATATTTTAGAGATGATAGTTTCAACATATGTTTCCTTGGTTTAAGATCAATTAAGAAATTTTTTAGAATTTTTTTCTATTTAAGAGTTTTTTTTAAAATTCTTAGTCTATCAGAGAGTAATCTATAAGATTCTTCTAAATAGCTTTTAAATTTTTTCAGCTTTATTGACGTTCATTTTTACATGGCATACACTTCCCAATGTATAACCATGCATGTCATTCTCAGCATGGACACGCATACACAAACATACAAATATACCCTTTATTATAAAGGAAAAAAAAACAGTTAGATGAACCAAGGCAAATACAATCATATCTGCTAGAAGATGCAATGTTAGGATTGTGCTTTATCATATGTTCTCTGGAAACAATATTAATCAATGCTTTTAATTCAGCTGCTTTTTAGTGGTCCATTGTAATATTGAAGTCATTCTTTATATTGTGCTTTTACTGGTATTTTTAATAGCTATCTCAAATATCGAAGATTTGCAAAGATGCAATTTTTTTAATTTTGCAATTTTTCTTCTTCCTGGTTCTAGATGTATAAAATTGTCATATTACTTTTGACTTCTGAATAATTGAACTATGATCATATATGTCTGTGAGTTCATTTAATTTGGGGGGATATCATGAATAAAAATATCAGATTCATACAATTGCCATAAAATTTATTTCCTTCCAGTCATGTTAGCCACAAGTCTTGACTTCCACAATGAAGAAGAAGTAAATCCTTTCATAAATATGCTATATCTTTCTCATAAATCATCTTTTTCCCACCAGGATTTCCAATGTATTTTAGAAGCCTAGATGATTTAAAATGCCTCCAATGTACAATAAAATTTATTTTGACACCAATATGATTTAAAATACCTCAGAAAAGTAATCAACATAACTAGAATTCACTAATAAGGACAGACTTAGACTATCTTAAATCATTGCTCTAACAATAGGTCAAGAAAATTAATCTTGATATAATTGAATAATTATTTTAGGCCATTTAAAGTCAGTTAATTTTTGAAATGGAGAAGTCTCAAACAAAATTCTGTTTCTAATGGTGTATAGATTCCCTGAGCCAATTAATAATCTGGATAGCTTTTCCTTTTGTGATAGCAGTGGTTGTGTGTGTATGTGCATGTGTGCATGCTCTTCTGCAGACATTAGACTGACTTAGAAAAAGTGACCTTGAAGATCTGAAAAAGGCCTCATTTCTAAAATTTACAGAGAATTGGCTGAAATGTATAACAATACAAGCCATTTTCCAGTAGGTACATGGTCAAAGAATAGGAACAATTTTGAAATGAAGACACTAAAACAATTCCTAGTCATATGAAAGAAAAAATGCTGTAAATCACTATTGACTAGAAATGCAAATTGAGACAATTCTGAGGGACCACTACACACCTCTCAGAATGGCTAAAATGACAGGAAAATATAATGATTAATGATGGAGGCAATGTGGAGGAAATGGAACACTAATACATTATTGGCAAAGTTGTGAACTGATCCAACCATTCTGGACAGCACTACAGAACAATGTCCAAAAGGCTATTAAACTGTGCTTAATCTTTGATCCAGCAGTGTCTCTACTGAGTTTGTATCCCAAACAGATCATAAAAAAAAAAAGAAAAAGGACCCCTATGTGCAAAAATTTTTTGTAGCAGCCCTTTTTTGTAGTGTCAAGAAACTGGAAACTGAGTGGATGCCCATTAGTTGGAGAATTGACTAAATAAGTTATGGTATGTGAATGTGAAGTGAGTAGAACCAGGAGAATACTGAACACATGAACAGCAAGATTATATGAGGATCAACTCTGATGGGCATATTTCTTTTCAACAGCGAGGTGATTCAGGTCAGTTCCAATGATCCTGTGTTGAAGAGAGACATTTGCAACCAGACAGAGGGCTGGAGGGGAAGGGGGAAGGAGAAGGTGGGGGAGAATCATTGTGGACTGCAACATAGTATTTTCACTTTTTTGTTGTTGCTTGCTTGCATTTTGTTTTCTTTCTCATTTTTTTTTCCTTTTTGATCTGCTTTTCTTGTGTAGCATGATAATTGTGGAAATAAATACAGAAGAATTGAGCATCTTAAACATATATTGAATTACTGTCTAGGGGAGGAAGGAAAGGAAGGAGAAAATTGGAATGCAAAGTTTGCAGAGTAAATGTGAAAAATTATCTATACATATATTTTTAAAAATAAAAAGCTTTAATAACAAAAGAAAAAAAAAAAGAAAAATTGACCTTGAGCAGAGGAATTTGGATTGAACTAGTAAATTATCTGCCATGTGAGCAATGCATTTCACATCAAAGAAGCATGTTTCTCTGCTCTTTTGTTTTATTTTTTATTCTACAGGGTCTTTATTTTACTTCAAGGAAAAGAGCAAAAGAAAATAATATCTCCTAAAGAGCACATTTTGGTGATTGTTAGAGATATTGAAGTCAGAGATAATATTGATGTAGTTTCAAAAATCAAACCTTCAATGAAATAAAATTAGTCTTCTGGTGGTATAAAAGAAAGTGAGGATAAAATAAAAACAATGTGAAGAACTGAAAAAGAAAAGTAATATTCTGAAACAGTGTAAATAAAATTCAGAAAACAGGCAAAGAACTTCAAAGGAATTTTGCAATTGGAAATGATATTAAGATTTTTGTAGCAGGTCACTGACTTTTTGAAGTTGAAAGAACAAGTATGAAAATAACTTCTATTTTTTCTGTAGAAAAAAAGTTTTATTTTGGCAAGATCATACAAAACTGGAATATTTAAGATTAGAAAAAAATTAACTAAAAATTTTCTTTGAAGTTAAAAATAAAATATTCCCTTTTCCATTCAAAGCCAAATAGCAAAGCCAGATTAGATGAATTCCAGAAAAGCTTATATTAAATACTCACCTTAATCAAACTGTTAAGATATCCTTCCAAAATTGATTTGCAAATTTTAATTTTCTGACAAATTTTTTAAATAATTTAATTTGAAACAAAATTTAAAAATTGAAAAACTCTCTTTTACCTTTCTTTGTACTCCCAATGTTTATCAGACTAACTGTAACAGAGCTGGTGGGTTGTTGTCTTTCATTCTCAAAGAGGACCACATTTGTGAAGTCTGGGTTAGGACCCTGGAAGCCTTAGAATCATCCAGAGTCAGGATAACCAAAAGACCTTGGTCTTTAGGGGAAGAAGTGAAGGGGATGGACACAAGCTCTTCACAACCTCCCTTCTCTTCGTCCACCACCAAAGTGACTCTGGCTTGTCTTACTCCACCCCCTAATCCTTCCTACAATTATCTGTATACACCAAAAGATCAAGCCAGCACAGAATAGTGAGAAGGGTCATTTTCCAAGCATATGTTAATAGAGTATTGTCCAATAGGTAATTAGCCTTAAGTGCTCCGTTGTCTGCTTACAGTGTACCTATTCAGAGTTTTAGCCTTTAAACACATTTACATGTCCAGGTTCAAAATTTGGCTGATTAGACCAATATAAGCTCAGAGAGCTCTCCCATGAGTCATACACAAATAATTCATATGAACATTGAGAGTGCAAATGTGTCAAAATTTGCTCATCTCACATTTCTTTTGAGCTACTCTAATTCTTCTTTACTCAGACTACAAAACCTTCTTTTGATTCAGGCAAACCGTGATAGGCAGTCCTGTGCTAGTGTCTCCTTTGTCTTACAATCAGTTCCAGAGTTCTTCAGAGAGACTTTGAGAGTATCCTCGTATTACTTCTTCTGATTTCTGTGTGAACATTTACTTTGTATTACTTGTTCATAAAAGAGTCTTTTAGGCAAAAATATGCATTAGCCTTTTAGACAATGTGGCTAGCCCATCAGAATAACATAGATATTTAACAAATGCTTGTTCATTGAATGAAAACTTATGAAATATAATCAAAACAACACCTATAAAATGTAGTTGTTCATAAAAAGGACTCAACATCTAATGGTAGGGGGTAGTTTTTGAGAAGAGTATAGAAACATAGAAAAGATGAACTTTATTTATATGAAACAGATAAAGAAATACTGAATACACAGAGATTTTAGTGAAGTGATTTTAGATGAGTTTTGGAACTCTGAAGAACTCTGATAAATATAGTGACCAACCATGATTCCAGAATAACAATGATACTGATCTGACAAGTAGGAGGAAGAAGAAGGAGAGCAGAAAGAAGAGAAAAATTTGAAGCAGATGATCTTAACTCCATAATTTTGTGAATCACTGAAGGGGAAGAAAACCTTCTAGTAAATGTGAAATAATGAATGAAAGAAAAAAGTGAATATTGTGGGTAGGTTTTTGTTTCTTTTTCTTTTCAAAGCTTTAAATAAGAGATTCTCTTGCTTTTAAATAGTAGTAAAAAAAATGGAATATTGGCTCTAGATAGCAGTGGTGATAATCATCTTCACTGCCTGCCTTTCTCTTTCTCCCTCTCTTCTCCACTCTTTTATCTATGTCTTTATTTATTTTCCTCAGCCTCTATTTCTACCTCTATTTTCTTGCCTCTCTGTGTCTCTGTTGGTCTCTCTTTATTTCTGCCTTTGTATAATTCTTCCCCACTTTATGTGACAAGACTAAAATACTTTTCAAGGTTCATATCTAAATCTACCTCCTTACCTAAATCTATCTATATCTATATATACCTGATCTTCCTATTTATGAGAAAACCTTATAAAGTAGGAAAAGCAGAGTCCCAAAAAGCAGAATACCAAAAAAGTATTTAAAATATTGTCAAAACTACCATACCATTCTTCACAAATCTAGGTATAATTTGTACAAAACCGGGCACTATCTTTAATCATCAATCCAGCAGCCCCGGGCTATAATTCAATCTACTTTTGATTCACTCCAACTTAATTCCCTAATTAGCTAGCCCAATTGGAGATGGCTCTCATGGAGATCTGGTTTTCCTGAAGAGAAAAAGATTGCTTTGCCAAGACTTGGATAAAGTTTTGCTCCATAGACTCCCATGCCAAGAGAACTTGCCAGGTCAGCCAACAAATACTGTATTTGCTGACTGCCCACACAGTGTGGAACTTTGTGTTAGCTGCCAGCACTTCCTCAAGACATGGCACTTTACATTTCCTTTGTGTCTTTCCATCAATAGATTCCAATACTATAAAAAGTGTTTCCAATTCAATTTTGGATCTTTCTTTTATTAATGTTTTATTGATGCATATTGTCTTTTATTCCATAATCACTTCCTAAAAGCTCATCTCCCTTCCTGTTTCATTTATAGAAAACAAAACAAAACAACAATCAAGCAATCATGACTGATAGTAAATAATATAATACTCTTGTAAGCCAACAGTTCTACTGGATAAATTATATTTTGACATCACTCTGCTAAAACCAATATTGATACATGTGCCTGTGTGTATGTATATATATGTGTTTATATGTGCATGTATATATACACACAGACACACATATGTACATGTGTACCTATATCTATATATAGTTATATAAACACATATACACATACATATATTGTACATACTGTTTTGCTTATCTTTTAAACATCTTTTAAATTTTTTTTATTCTTTAATATTCATCATTTGTTATTTTGAGTTCCAAATTTTCTCCCTCCCTTCAACTTCCCACTTACCTATTCAATGAGAAGACAAGTAATATGATATACATGAGAAGTTGCACAAAATATATTTCTATTTTAACCATTACAAAAAATAAAGTAAAAAAATAAGCTTCCATTTGCTATCAAAATTCATCAGTTCTCTCTTTTTGGAGATGTATATTTGCTTACCTTTTAAAAGCAACCTTTTCCAGAAAGCCAAATGATGAAGTAAACCATAAATTGCTATTAACTCTCTTATATTTGCCTACAATCACAAAATAGATGTCCAAAACAAAACCTGGAATAGCAGCGTCAGCAAAACAATGGAGTGAAACAATCTTTCAACTCAAGAAACTTGGAAGATTGTCAAGAAAGTATTGTTGCACTATGGCAAAAAGGGGAACATGGTGCAGGCTAGGAAACATCCCAGAAAGTCAGCAGCAAACCCTATCCCAGCAAAACAGTGGTAGGTCCTTGGTGCCAGTGTGGTGAAGCAGACAAACACCAACACTACAACCTCCCACATGCCTCAGCATAATCAGGGGAATAGGTAGACTCCAGCTCCAAAAACTGCCACAAACTTCAGCATAGCCCCAGGCAAAGAAGCAAGCAGCCTCTAATAGCCAGACCACCATATAGGGCAGAGTAGCCACAGGGAAATGCAAAAATATCCCACTGCCCTCAATATTACCTTCAAATGACTAACCAGCATTATCAGGTAAGCTGCCAGAACTCTAATGGCTCCAACAACACCAGCCACATCCCAGTCCCCCTCCTCAGATAACACCAAACACAAAAGTCCCCTGTGGTCCTCAAGACATAATTATTTTAGCATCAGGTAAACAGCCAGGGCCTGCAGCCCCTGGCATAAGAAGCCTGAAATAATACTCCTTCCACCCCATGAACAGAGGTCAAATTTAACAGAAAGGAAAAGGCCCAAAAAGATAAGCAATAAAATAACAAAAAAGAAGAAAACAACAGCCTAAAAAGTAGAATTGGTCAAACAAAAAACAGGGTTATAAAAATCCAACGAAATAAATAACTCCTGAAAAAATGCAATAGGTCAAATGAAAATGTAAATACAAAAGCTAATTGAGGAAAACAACTCCTTAATTTAGAATTAAGCATATGGAAGCTCTATGAAATATTAAGAATCAATCAAACATGGGGAATGGCTAAACAATCTGTAATATATGTTTGTAATATTATTCTCCTATAAAAAATGATGATCAGGTTGATTTTAGAAAACCTGGAAAAGTTTACATGAACTGATACACTGAAGTGAACAAAGTCATAATATCATACACAGTTACAACAATATTGTTTGATGAAGGACTGTGACTGAATTAACTATTCGTAATAATACAATGATTCAAGAGAATTCCAAAACACTAACAGTGAAATATACTGTGTCCTTCTATCTGAATATAGACTAAAAGATGCTATTTTTCATTTTCTTTTTTCACACACGTCTTCCTATATAAAATAACTAATAAAGGCATGTTTGACAGGATTGCACATGTAAAATCTATATGTGATTTCTTATCATCTTAGGAAAAGCAGAGGAGAAGGACAGAGACAGGGATAGAATTTGAAAGTCAAAACTTTGAATAGAAATATCAAAAAAAATTTTTAAAAGAATTAATCAAATTCAAAAGAATGACACAATTAGAGAAAATATAAAATACTTCATTGGAAGAACAACTGACCTGATCTGGAAAGACAATACCAGAATCATTGGATTACTTGAAAACCATAATCAAAAAGAGGACCTGCACAGCAATTTTTGAGAAATTATCCAAACAAAACTGACCTGATATCCTGGAACCAGAAGGCAAAATAGACATTAAAAGAATACACTGATTGCCTCCGGAAAGAGATTCCAAAATAAAAACTCCAGGAAAATTATATTCAAGTTAGAGAACTATTAGATCAAGGCAAAAATAATACAAGGAGCCAGATAGCATTAAAATATTTGGGAGCCACAATAAGGATTACACAGGACCTACTAGCCACAACATTAAAAGATTGGAGGTCATGGATTATGATATTCCAAAAGGCAAAGGTGCTAGGACTACAATAAAAAATCACTTATCTAACCATAAATGTGAATGGGGTAAACTCCCCCATAAAGAGGAAGCGGTTAGCAGAATGGATTAAAAGCCAGACTCCTACAATATGTTGTTTACAGGAAACACACCTGAAGCGGGGAGATACATGCAGGTTAAAGGTAAAAGGTTGGAGCAAAATCTACTATGCTTCAGGTGAAGTCAAAAAAGCAGGGGTAGCCATCCTGATCTCAGATCAAGCTAAAGCAAAAATTGATCTAATTAAAAGAGATTTAAGGAAGGGCACTATATCTTGCTAAAGGGTAGCATGGATAATGAAGCACTATCTATATTAAACATATATGCACCAAGTGGGGTAGCATCTAAATTCTTAAAAGAGAAATTAAGAGAGCTGCAAGAAGAAATAGACAGTAAAACTATAATAGTGGGAGATCTTAACCTTGCACTCTCAGAATTAGATAAATCAAACCACAAAATAAATAAGAAAGAAGTCAAAGAGGTAAACAGAATACTAGAAAAGTTAGATATGATAGATCTCTGGAGAAAATGTAATGGAGACAGAAAGGAATACATTTTCTTTTCAGCAGTTCATGGAACCTATACAAAAATTGACCATATATTAGGACATAAAAACCTCAAACTCAAATGCAGTAAGGCAGAAATAGAAATGCATCCTTTTCAGACCACGATGCAATGAAAATTACATTCAACAAAAAGCCAGGGGGAAGTAGACCAAAAAATAATTGGAAACTAAATAATCTCATACTAAAGAATGACTGGGTGAAACAGCAAATCATAGACATAATTAATAACTTCACTCAAGAAAACGATAATAATGAGACATCATACCAAAATGTATGGGATGTAGCCAAAGCGGTAATAAGGGGAAATTTCATATCTCTAGAGGCCTATTTGTATAAAATAGGGAAAGAGAAGGTCAATGAATTGGGCTTGCAACTAAAAATGCTAGAAAAGGAACAAATTAAAAACCCCCAGTCAAACACTAAACTTGAAATTCTAAAAATAAAAGGAGAGATCAATAAAATTGAAAGTAAAAAAACTACTGAATTGATTAATAAAACTAAGAGTTGGTTCTATGAAAAAACCAACAAAATAGACAAACCCTTAGTAAATCTGATTAAAAAAAGGAAAGAGGAAAATCAAATTGCTAGTCTTAAAAATGAAAAGGGAGAACTCACCACTAACGAAGAGGAAATTAGAGCAATAATTAGGAGTTACTTTGCCCAACTTTATGCCAATAAATTCGACAACTTAAATGAAATAGAAAAATAACTCCAAAAATATAGCTTGCCTAAACTAACAGAGGAGGAAGTAAATATCCTAAACACTCCCATCTCAGAAAAAGAAATAGAACAAACTATCAATCAACTCCCTAAGAAAAAATCCCCAGGACCAGATGGATTTACATGTGAATTCTATCAAACATTTAAAGATCAATTAACTCCAATGCTAAATAAACTATTTGAAAAAGTAGGGATTGAAGGAGTCCTACCAAACTCCTTTTATGACACAGACATGGTACTGATACCTAAACCAGGTAGGCTGAAAACAGAGAAAGAAAATTATAGACCAATCTCCTAATGAATATTGATGCTAAAATCTTAAATAAAATATTAGCAAAAAGATTACAGAAAATCATCCCCAGGATAATACATTATGACCAAGTAGGATTTATACCAGGAATGCAGGGCTGGTTCAATATTAGGAAAACTATTAGCATAATTGACTATATCAATAACCAAACAAACAAAAACCATATGATCATCTCAATAGATGCAGAAAAAGCATTTGATAAAATCCAACATCCATTCCTAATAAAAACACTTGAGAGCATAGGAATAAAAGGACTTTTCCTTAAAATAGTCAGGAGCATATATTTAAAACCATCAGTAAGCATCATATGCAATGGGGAAAAACTGGAACCTTTCATAGTAAGATCTGGAGTGAAGCAAGGTTGCCCACTATCACCATTATTATTCAATATTGTATTAGAAACACTAGCCTCTGCAATAAGAGTCGAGAAAGAGATTAAAGGAATTAGAGTAGGCAATGAGGAAACCAAACTATCACTCTTTGCAGATGATATGATGGTATATCTAGAAAACCCCAGAGATTCTACTAAAAAGCTATTAGAAATAATTCATAATTTTAGCAAAGTAGCAGGATACAAAATAAATCCCCATAAATCCTCAGCATTCTTATACACCACCAACAAAATCCAAGAGCAAGAGATACAAAGAGAAATTCCATTCAAAATAACTGTTGATAGCATAAAATATTTGGGAATCTACCTACCAAAGGAAAGTCAGGAATTATATGAGCAAAATTACAAAAAAGTTTTCACACAAATAAAGTCAGACTTAAATAATTGGAAAAATATTAAGTGCTTTTGGATAGGTCGAGCGAATATAATAAAGATGACAATACTCCCTAAACTAATCTATTTATTTATTGCTATACCAATCAGACTTCCAAGAAAATATTTTAATGATTTAGAAAAAATAACAACAAAATTCATATGGAACAATAAAAAGTCGAGAATCTCAAGGGAATTAATGAAAAAAAAAATCAAATGAAGGTGGTCTAGCTGTACCTGATCTAAAATTATATTATAAAGCAGCAGTCACCAAAACCATTTGGTATTGGCTTAGAAATAGATTAGTTGATCAGTGGAAAAGGTTAGGTTCACAAGACAGAATAGTCAACTATAGCAATCTAGTGTTTGACAAACCCAAAGATTCTAAATTTTGGGATAAGATTTCATTATTTGATAAAAACTGCTGAGATAACTGGAAATTAGTATGGCAGAAATTAGGCAAGGACCCACACTTAACACCACATACCAAGATAAGATCAAAATGGGTCCATGACCTAGGCATAAAGAACGAGATTATAAATAAATTAGAGGAACATAGGATAGTTTATCTCTCAGACTTGTGGAGGAGAAAGAAATTTGTGACCAAAGATGAACTAGAGACCATTACCGATCACAAAATAGAAAATTTTGATTATATCAAATTAAAAAGCCTTTGTACAAACAGAACGAATGCAAACAAGATTAGTAGGGAAGCAACAAACTGGGAAAATATCTTTACAATTAAAGGTTCTGATAAAGGCCTCATTTCCAAAATATATAGAGAACTGACTCAAATTTATAAAAAATCAAGCCATTCTCCAATTGATAAATGGTCAAAGGATATGAACAGACAATTTTCAGATGAAGAAATTGAAACTATTACCACTCACATGAAAGAGTGTTCCAAATCACTATTGATCAGAGAAATGCAAATTAAGACAACTCTGAGATATCACTACACACCTGTCAGATTGGCTAAGATGACAGGAAAAAATAATGATGAATGTTGGAGGGGATGCGGGAAAACGGGGACACTGATGCATTGTTGGTGGAGTTGTGAACGAATCCAGCCATTCTGGAGAGCAATCTGGAATTATGCCCAAAAAGTTATCAAACTGTGCATACCCTTTGATCCAGCAGTGTTTCTATTGGGCTTATACCCCAAAGAGATACTAAAAAAGGGAAAGGGACCTGTATGTGCCAAAATGTTTGTAGCAGCCCTGTTTGTAGTGGCTAGAAACTGGAAAATGAATGGATGCCCATCAATTGGAGAATGGCTGGGTAAATTGTGGTATATGAATGTTATGGAATATTATTGCTCTGTAAGGAATGACCAGCAGGATGAATACAGAGAGGCTTGGAGAGACCTACATGGACTGATTGCTAAGTGAGATGAGCAGAACCAGGAGATCATTATACACTTCGACAACGATATTGTATGAGGATGTATTCTGATGGAAGTGGATTTCTCTGACAAAGAGACTTAACTGAGTTTCATTGGATAAATGATGGACAGAAACAGCTACACCCAAAGAAGGAATACTGGGAAATGAATGTGAACTATTTGCATTTTTGATTTTCTTCCCAAGTTATTTTTACCTTCTGAATCCAATTCTCCCTGTGCAGCGGGAGAACTGTTCGGTTCTGCAAATATGTATTGTATCTAGGATATACTGCAACATATTTAACATATATAGGACTGCTTGCCATCTTGGGGGGGGAGGAGGGAGGGAGGGGAAAAAATGAAACATAAGTGATTGCAAGGGATAATGTTGTGTAAAAATTATCCTGGCATGGATTCTGTCAATACAAAGTTATTATTAAATAAAATTAAATTTAAAAAAAAAAAAAGAAAGAAACACTAGCCTCGGCAATAAGAGTCGAGAAAGATATTAAAGGAATTAGAGTAGGCAATGAGGAAACCAAACTATCACTCTTTGCAGATGATATGATGCTATACCTAGAGAACCCCAGAGATTCAACTAAAAAGCTATTAGAAATAATTCATAATTTTAGCAAAGTAGCTGGCTACAAAATAAATACCCATAAATCCTCAGCATTTTTATCCATCACCAACAAAACCCAACAGCAAGAGATACAAAGAGAAATTCCATTCAGAATAACTGTTGATACCATAAAATATTTGGGAATCTATCTACCAAAGGAAAGTCAGGAATTATATGAGCAAAATTATAAAAAAAATCTCCACACA
The DNA here is from genome assembly GCF_016432865.1 of Antechinus flavipes. Lineage (NCBI taxonomy): Eukaryota > Metazoa > Chordata > Mammalia > Dasyuromorphia > Dasyuridae > Antechinus > Antechinus flavipes. The sequence goes on along the minus strand of NC_067401.1, from coordinate 290,856,593 downwards.
AATAAAGTCAGACTTAAATAATTGGAAAAATATTAAGTGCTCTTGGATCGGCCGAGCGAACATAATAAAGATGACAATACTCCCTAAACTAATCTATTTATTTAACACTATACCAATCAGACTTCCAAGAAAATATTTTAATGATCTAGAAAAAATAACAACAAAATTCATATGGAACAATAAAAAGTCGAGAATCTCAAGGGAATTAGTGAAAAAAAAAAAAATCAAATGAATGTGGCCTAGCTGTACCTGATCTAAAATTATATTATAAAGCAGTAGTCACCAAAACCATTTGGTATTGGCTAAGAAATAGATTAGTGGATCAATGGAAAAGGTTAGGTTCACAAGACAGAATAATCAACTATAGCAATCTAGTGTTTGACAAACCCAAAGACCCTAACTTCTGGGATAAGAATTCATTATTTGATAAAAACTGCTGGGATAATTGGAAATGAGTATGGCAGAAATTAGGCATGGACCCACACTTAACATCATATACCAAGATAAGATCAAATCGGTCCATGACCTAGGCATAAAGAATGAGATTATAAATAAATTAGAGGAACACAGGATAGTTTATCTCTCAGACTTGTGGAGGAGAAAGAAATTTGTGACCAAAGATGAACTAGAGACCATTACTGATCACAAAATAGAAAATTTTGATTACTTCAAATTAAAAAGCCTTTGTACAAACAAAACTAATGCAAACAAGATTAGACGGGAAGCAACAAACTGGGAAAACATCTTCACAGTTAAAGGTTCTGATAAAGGCCTCATTTCCAAAATATATAGAGAACTGACTCAAATCTATAAGAAATCAAGCCATTCTCCAATTGATAAATGGTCAAAGGATATGAACAGACAATTTTCAGAGGATGAAATTGAAATTATTACCACTCATATGACAGAGTGTTCCAAATCATTATTGATCAGAGAAATGCAAATTAAGACAACTCTGAGATACCACTACACATCTGTCAGATTGGCTAAGATGACAGGAAAAAATAATGATGAATGTTGGAGGGGATGCGGGAAAACTGGGACACTAATGCATTGTTGGTGGAGTTGTGAACGAATCCAGCCATTCTGGAGAGCAATCTGGAATTATGCCCAAAAAGTTATCAAATTGTGCATACCCTTTGACCCAGCAGTGTTTCTATTGGGCTTATATCCCAAAGAAATACTAAAGAAGGGAAAGGGACCTGTATGTGCCAAAATGTTTGTAGCAGCCCTATTTGTAGTGGCTAGAAACTGGAAAATGAATGGATGCCCATCAATTGGAGAATGGCTGGGTAAATTGTGGTATATGAATGTTATGGAATATTATAGTTCTGTAAGAAATGACCAGCAGGATGAATACAGAGAGGACTGGCGAGACTTACATGAACTGATGCTAAGTGAAATGAGCAGAACTAGGAGATCATTATACACTTCAACAACGATATTGTATGAGGACATATTTTGATGGAAGTGGATTTCTTTGACAAAGAGACCTGAGTTTCAATTGATAAATGACGGACAAAAGCAGCTACACCCAAAGAAAGAACACTGGGAAACGAATGTGAACTATCTCCATTTTTGTTTTTCTTCCTGGGTTATTTATACCTTCTGAATCCAATTCTCCCTGTGCAACAAGAGAACTGTTCGGTTCTGCAAACATATATTGTATCTAGGATATACTGCAACATATCCAACATATAAAGGACTGCTTGCCATCTAGGGGAGGGGGTGGAGGGAGCGAGGGGAAAAAAATTGGAACAGAAACGAGTGCAAAGGATAATGTTGTAAAAAAAAAAATTACCCTGGCATGGATTCTGTCAATATAGAGTAATTATTAAATAAAAATTTAAAATAGAAAAAAAAATCACTTATCTATTTAAGCATACTATATCAAGGCAGGAAATGATCATTCAATGAAATAGAAGGATTTCAAGATTTCATAAGAAAACAAAAAATTTGATTTCAACTTTAAGACTCAAGAGAAGCCTGCAAAGGGAAAAGAAATCATTTAACCAAGTTGGTCATTTTGCATCTACATTCAAAAAGATACGATCCCATTATCTTACATGGGAAGATAATATGTATAATTTTTATACATAGCATCTCTAGAAGTAATATACATACAGAGAAGAAGGATATAAGGTGAATTTGAGGAAGTGACATAAAAATAAGAGAAGAGAAAGAGTAGTGCACTGGATGCAAAAGGAATGAAGAGTTAGAATGGGATAAATTACTTTGCATGAAAAACTTGTTTCAGTGGAGAAAAAGAAAGAGGGTGTGCAACAGATATAACTTAAACTTATTCTCATTTTCATTGGCTCAAAGACAGAATAATATAAATAATCAGTTGAATATAGAAATCTGTTATGAGCCAGAACTTGAAACAAGGTGCTAAGTCAGTGGAATTGATAGACAATGGTTGTTTAGCATAGTGCCTAATAGTTCTCTAGTTCAGTACATGTAGTACTTAATATAGTTCCACAAAATTCACACTATGATCAGAGAAGATATAAGAAGAAAACGAAAAATAGCATCTTTTAGTCTATATTCAGATAGAAGCACACAGCATACTTCATTGTTAGTGTTTTGGAATTCTCTTGAATCATTCTATCATTACTAATAGTTAATTCAGTCACAGTCCTTCATCAACCAGAAGGAGAACTAGGGAAGTCCAGAAAAATGGTGGCAGGCTGTCCTCCTTCAATTCTCCACTGAAACCAAGATGGAAAGTCTCCAAAAAAACTAGCCAAGCCCCCAGTGAAAGAGACAAGACTTTGAAGGAGACAATAAGGGATTAGACTTTAACTCCTGGCTGCACTTGTGGTGATTACTGAACTGAAATTAAGGCTGCCTCCAGAGACCTCAAGGAAACCTCAACAGAGAATATTACATTTTAAGAAGAATATTATAGAAATCTATCTAACCTGAGAAGAAAGTAGAAAGGGAAGAGATCAAGTAAAAAGGGGAGAAAGAAGACTGACAGAAGAGAGGGCATATTAGGGGAGGAAAGAGAAGCAAAACACTGTTGAGAAGTTAAAGGGTAAAAAGAGAAGGGACAAAAAGAAGGGAAAATAGGAATTAATAATCATAATTGTGAATGTGATTGGAATGCACTCTCCCACAAAAATAAAGCAGATAGCAGAGTGGATCAAAAAATAGCATCCTAAAATATATTGTTTACAAGAAACAAACTTGAAACAGACTCACAGAGAAAAAAAAACAAGAAGTTGGAGCAGAATTTATTAAGTGTTAGCTGAAGTAAAACTAAAAATAACAGAAGTAATAATCCTGATTTCAGACAAATCAAAAGAAAAAATAGACCTAATTAAACCGGATAAACAAGGAAATTATATCTTGCTAAATAGGTACCATTGACAATGAAGTAATATCAATACTAAATAAATAAGCATCAAGTGGCACAGAATCCAAATTATTTTTTTCAGATTGTGAATGTTTAATTTAAATCAATTCAAAGAAACGTGTACACTACTGGTTTTATTTTTTATAGTACTGGTACATTCAGATGGTGAACATGCCCTTACTTACTTTCAGGCAAATCATGATAATAAGATTAAAACAACCACCAAAAAACAAACAGATTCTTCCCTTCAAATGGCAGAAGTAGTCCCAGCAGACCCCAAAATAACGGTTGTCCTTTCAGTTCAGTCAGGATAGCATTACAACACTTTTCTTTTTACTAGACAATTTTTTTACTCAATATTTTACCCCAGTTATTTTCAAAGAAACAATTTTTTACATGTGTTTTTAAAATTTTTGAGTTCTATATTCTTTCCTTTATCCCTATCCACAATTAAGAAACCACATGTGAAGTCATGTAAAACATTTCGATAAAAATCAAGTTGTGAAAGAAAACATATATTTCCTACTCTAATAAAAATAAAAGCCCTCAAAAAAGTAAGTTTAACAGAGAGAGAGAAAGAGACAGAGAGAGAGAGAGAGAGAGAGAGAGAGAATGCTTCATTCTGTATTTAGACACAATTGGCTCCTTCTAGACAGGATTTTTCATCATAAGTCCTTCATAATCATCATTGATGATGGTATTGCTGAAAATAGCAAAGTCATTTACAGCTGGTCATCCCAAAACATTGCTATTATTTTGTATACAATACAATACATTTCACTTGCTTGAGTGCAATGAGAATTTTGCAGATTATTTTTTTCTGAGAACATCCTGCTCATCATTTCTCATAGATTAATAATATCTTTCTCTCTGTGTCTCTGTCTCTGTCTCTCTCTGTCTCTCTCTCTCTATGTTTCTGTCTCTCTGTGTGTGCCTCTGTCTTTCTGTCTCTGTCTGTCTCTCTGTATCTCTCTCTCTGTCTCTCTGTCTCTCTCTGTCTCTCTCTCTCTCTCTCTCTCTCTCTCTCTCTCTCTCTCTCTCTCTCCTTATTTAACTACCCTACTTAGGAAAAGTCCAAAATAGACGTTTTATTAGGGATCTGTTAAACTAAAAATAGTTGGAAATAATATTTCTCAATTGATTTAAGTAAAAGAATGCTGTATTTGCATGCTGCCTTATAATGAATAACCTGAAAGGTCAATAAGGCTAAAAAAAGTAAATTGGGGAAAATCTCATAGAAATAGCAATCTATCTAGGAAGGATAATTTATATCCTCGCTAGTACATAACCTCTGTCTCTCCATGTGTTTAAAGAAAGATAGAATAGTGGCCATAGAATATCTACTCTATTTTTAATGAGAAAAGAAAACTTACTGAATGACTGAAAAGATACACTTTGACCTTTTCTCCTATGTTGAATCAAATTTCTCACATTTCCTTAGTTTGTAAATTTGAATCTGAGACCAGAAATCCAAATGAAGGAGCCCTGAAGACAAAAATACCTGAAATGACTGAATCCCACTAACACTTACACATTGATTAGTGATTCTTTGTAACATGAATTATCTCAGTAATGGCTCTAGAAATGTCAATTTGTCATAATTATTTTTAAGATAAAGGCAATGATTGGGTTTTTTAATATTTAAGATCAACCCAGGACAGGGTTTACACTGGATGATAGGTTTATATTTTAAGGGTCACTGAACAGTGACCATAGGCCTAAATTCCTTCTGTAGAATAATGGGAAGGCACCAGTTGACCTTTGATAGACATTTCAGATTTTGACCTAAGATTCTATGGTCCAGTCCATCCTTTTCATTTTTTAGGGTGAGAATATTGATTTCAAAAGAGCTGAGCACAAAAGAGCTGAGTGCTTCAAAAAGTTAAGATCATGTTAGATTTGAACCAAAACCCTCTAACTCCAAGTGACTTTCTGCTTTGCTTTGCCCCCAGGAGATTCTGAGCTTCTTACATTAGCAATTTTCAATTCAATACATTAAGCTACTTAGCCTTAGTATGATCTGTCCTAGTAATAGAATGCTTAGTTATTGAAAATAATTCATTCAAATTCTTCCTTCAACTCAAATACAGCAAGGCAAAGTGACTCTTCCACAAATTGTTCATGAAATGTTTGCCCATGCTCAATAAAGATGAACCCTTTTTCATTACAAGAAAGCATTAACGTTATAAACTGGAATGAGGTCAATAACTTTGCACAGAGTTTTAAAAAAAGTTTTCACTGCCAACCTTTGGTATTTGGGCTATCTTTACAACTTTGTATTTACTCTTCTGCAATTAGGAACACCAAGAACCATCTCTCTAAGGAAGCTACTCTTTCTTATTAAAGCTTGGGAGTCAGTCTGGTTAATCCAGCCCTCATGGGTTCAACAATATTGTATTATTAATTCAGATACAATAATACAGGTTGACGATATTCTTGCTTCTTATGAGAAACTTTTTTTTAAGTCAAAAAACTAAACAACCAAAAAAAAAAAAAACTGAGAAGATTGGTTCTTCACATTTGTCATCTCTTTCCTCCAAATATCAGAAACACCTTCCACTTAAAACATTGCAAAAAGCATCTATAAATGTACTGTGGTACCTTCTTAGCTATAAGAACTAGAGAATATCTGTTTTAGTTATTTTTTAAGATGTCTTTTGTTATGAAGATCTTGGGAAATGCTATAATTTGTTTAATTACATTTACTCTATATTGGTTGTATTCAAAGTTATATTGCTGTTTTAAAATTTTCCTTAGGCACAGTTGAGCTCTGTATATGGGTGTGACTATGACTAAGTGAGTGTATGTGTATATGCACATGTGTGTGTATGCTCATGTGTGTGCACATGCACATGTGTGGGCAGACATAATGTCTTGTAAAATAGAAATGACCTTTGCAATCGATATAAAATGAGTTATGTCATTGAATTGCCTTAAAACAAGAGAATCATGGCTATGGCAATCTGGATAAAAAGGAAAGTTCAATTTCAAAGCATTTCAGTGAAAAAAGTAGCATTTTGAATAACTAAAGAAAATATAGACTCAAGGCATCTAGGACATAATGACATATAAAATGAGATGATATAATATAACATAACAATACAATGTAATAAATATAATATATATGAAAATAGTTTTTATAGCATTCTCTTGAGAACTCCATAAAAATATTATACATTTTCTGTGGAATGAAAGTTCATCAAAAAAAAAAGTTACAGCAAATCAAAGTTATAATAGAAAAACAATAGGATGACCCTCAAAAACATTCTGCCATATTAGAAATTAAAACTGATAATTTTTGAAGCATTTGTTAATTCATTTAAAATAACAATGTTAAACATGCCATGCTAATGAAAATAATATATTTTAATAAAATACTTATTTTCTACAATAACAAAAATTAGGGATGAATGTCATTGATTTATTCTTATACAAATTTCTTTAATATCTGATTTAATAGAACACAGCTAAATTTTCATATTTATTTCTAAATTCAATCTGCAATGAAGTATTTTAATAGATCTTTAAATATTTATAGATATTCTTCTTTGACCAAAACTCGACAAGTAGTAATTTATTAAAGGTTAGTTACAATGTAGAATATGAAAAAAATATTGATGGACTCATGTACTTTGTTACCCTAAAAGTTCATTCATTAATCCTGAGCTTTGGATGGATCATTTATCTGATTTTGTGACTTCCTCCACTAATCATTTGAAAAAATATCTGTTTATTGAGCTATGTGGATTTTGATAATCTTCCTAATGTTGACATGTTTAATTATACAACCAAATTAATCAGTATTCTGATCAGAAAAATAGTCTTTAAATACTTAGAAGTTGGCAAAATCACAGTAGCAGATAAAATTTTCCCCCAAAATTCTAATTTTCACTTAAAGCTTACATGTTATCATCAACAAATGCTGTTGGTTCTTTCCCAAGAAATGATAGGTTCATTTCTTTCATTTATGAGAAAATGGCTGACACGACAGCAATGACATGAGAAAATAGCCAACTCTAAATAACCAGCTTGTCAATCATTTTTTCAAGTCGAAATAATGTTCCATTTATAAAAAATAGAACAGTTAATTCAGATCATACTTCTAATAAACAAAAAAAATTAATTTCCTTCAAATGAACATCAGCAGAAAGGCTTTACATTGCCATTTCATCTTGCAAAATAATAAAAAGATGTTTACTCAATGGTTGAGACTTCATCAAATTAATGATTTTTATTGTTTCATCAAAGACATTCTTAAGTGAATCTCTTTCTGCTAGTGTGTGGTGGTAAAGAATTCAATAGCAATAGCACAGTTTGCTGTCATTGCTTTAATTAATACTATACCACTTGTAATTCACCCATTATTGTTTTTTGGACTATCATTGTGAATGCCTACACAGTCTTTCTGATATAAATAATCTATATATAAAAGAATGTAAAAATATAGAAATTGGATCTTGTCAAGGTCCAATATTCTCTCAATATAACCACTCATCCCATATCTTCCCCAGCATACTACATTATAAAATATCTGTTTTCTCAAATCTTCAATCTGCTAGTTTCCTCATTCAAATATTTCCAAATATCACATCTTTTTAAAAAATCTTCACTGAAACCCTCCTTGTGGTATGATCCTATATCTCTAGTCAACTTCTCCTCTCACTCATTACTGAACCCTTGGAAATTTTCTACTAAATTCATAATTCGACTGAAAACATCGCTTCAGAATAATCAGTAATAGGCGAAGTGTGTTTGTTTGACTTTTTGATGTACCCATTGCATTTGAGGTCCTTGATTATCCTGTCCTTTTGACTACTCTACACTCTCTGGGTTTTTATGACATGAATTCTTTCCTGGTTCTCCTGCTCTCTCTCTGACTAACTCTTATTCATTTTCTTTGCTGATTTGTTATCCATTTCATGCCCCCTCATTCTATGTGTTCACAAGAATTTTCTCCTAAGTCCTCTTTTCCTCTTTTTCCCTTTCTCTATAGACTCTTGTTAACCTCATCAACTTCTGGGGTTTAAATTTAACATTTTTAAGATTTTGCTGAAAAAAAAAGTGTTCCTATGTATATGTGTACATTTTAACACAAAAATGTCTATGATATGCACAGAGACATATCCATGTATATATACATACATATGTACTTACATGTATATATGTTTATAGAACATATATATATTTATGTTTATATATTTGCACATATATGTTTTGTATACACAAAACATCACTCAATTGACTCATTCACTGAAAACTAGCAGTCTAGATTCTAAAAAATAATCTGGATTTTACATATGGTTATATTCAAAACTGTCTAAGAGTCCTAAGGTCCAATAGCCTAAGATTCCATAAGGTCCCATCAATGTGCTCAATATTGATCATTAAGAGGGATCAAAAATTAATAGGAAGCTGCTGGGGAGACACATGAGTTATAGTAACTCACCAACTCTGTACTTCAGACTTTGGTATTACTCTTTGACTATCAATCCTTACTACTCTCTTCTCTACTCAAATATATTCTTTATAAACTCTTTTAATTAATCATTTTTTAAAAGGTCATATAGAAAATGTAGCTTCTTAAAATGAATAGTAATTTTCTTTTGGCTGGGTTCATTAGACTGACCATTTCTATGTTATAATATATATATATATAATATATATATATATATATATATATAATATATATATATATAATATATATATATATATATATATATATATATATTCTATAACAGACTAACAAGTTTTTTCTTTAGCTGGATGCTGCACTGTATAATTACAATAGAGTTCAAAGCAACATAGCTCCTGCTGACTCTTTAAGCCAGGCTAAATAAACCTATCTGGTGCATCAGGCTATCCAAGCATTTATCAAGCCCCTTCTGTATTTTTTCATTTTCTCTAGCCATAGGTATCAGCAGAGAGCAAGTAGGTTCATGTTTCTCTAACTCCAGATGGTGCTGAAGAACAACAACTGTCAATGAAAATCTTGGGCCAAAGAAGTTAATTCTATTTTCCACCAATCAAAAGTCACTTAGCTATAGCCTTCTCTAGGCTGGTTGCTTCTAAATGCCACAGATCAGAGTAGCCTTTTAGACCCTTCTCATGTATTCTTAATTATCAGGTTCCTGCTTCTATTGAATATGAAAAACAAATTATATATCCAGATCTGATCTTTTCATCTGAATACTTGAAAGCCTTCTATTTCGTTGAATATCCAATTTTCCCCAGAAAGATTGTGCTGTTTTTCTGGGTAGATAATTCTTGGTTGTAAGCCTATCTCCTTTTTTATCAGAAATATCATATTCCATATCTTCAAGTCCTGTAATATAGAAGCTGCTAGATCTTGTGTTTTCTCACTATAGCTCCACAATATTTGAATTGTTTCTTTCTGGCTTCTTGAAATATTTTTTCTTTGAACTAGAAGATCTTGAATTTGACTATAATATTTCTATTTCTATTATTTTTGTTGTTTAGGTGTTTTTTTTCCTCTTTATGACCCCATTTATGTTTTTTTGGCAAAGATAATAGAATGGTTTGCCGTGTCCTTTTCCACTTCATGTTCATGTCATGAGACAACTGAGGCAAACAGTGAAATGATTGTAGATAAATGCTTTTTTGAATTAGGAGTATTATGCTACATTGATGATTCAGTAAGTCCTCAGTTTAATATATAAGAAATGATTTAGGAGTAACTCTTTAAGTCATTTCAAATTGAGTATGAAGTGAAATTATAAAGCAATGTGATTGTTTTTTTTTTAACAAACATCCAAATAATTATTTGAGATGCTATGCATTTATTTCAGCAGTCCTGTCATTGTTCAGAAGTTTTTTGGAACAGTTCTTTTAGAATTGCTTTCTAAGCCCATATTTTTGTCCTAAGATAAGTGTCTGAGGCCATCCAATTCAGGAAGATGAGTCTACCTGACTGCAGACCAAGCATTCTTTTCACTGCACCATCTAGCTGCATTCACTTCCTAACCTCTTTGGTGACTTAAATGAGAATGTTTTGACTATTGGTGATTTGCTCTTATATTAAAAAAGAGACACAGCTCCCCCAGATTTTCCCTATCAAAGGAAAAGTCCTTTATAAATCATATCACAGTCTCCAAAAGTTCATATGATTTTTAACATATTTTTTTTAGTTTTAGCCTTTTCAATTATAAAACAATTATCTGCAAATAAGCTGATACCACAATCTTCTTCAGTTCTAGAATTGTTAACATGATAAAATATCACTTTTCAGTATCTTTAAAATGTTTCTTTGCACTTAGACTTTTAGAGATTTTTAAAAAATAAAGGTTATTTATCTTTCTCTTTATAAAATAAAATTGTTAGCAAAATATAAGCCATCATTAAATGTGTTGTTTATAACAAGATTATTTTTATATTTATAAAAGAATTTCTTTTTTGTCTCAGACTGTTCAAATTCTAATTGTTTGTTCACATACTTTTGTAAATCAAATATGTTTAAAAAATGTACTCCTGCCTATTTCCTTAAGATAATAAATTTCAAATAGAAGCCAGAACAAGTACAAGGATACATAGTTTCAGCAAAGTTGAGGTATACTTGGAGAATCTTTGGAGTATGGCCAGATTGTCTATCATGTAGGCTTCTGCATCCCCTATCACTGAGGAGAAGACAGCCTCCTTTGATTGGCTGCTGGTATTTTAAAAACTGATGAGACCAAGTCTTTTGTGAATAAATTTTCATGCCTAGTTAGTTATTGTTTACTTATGAAATAAGAACCAATCATTACTGTTTTATTATTGGGTATATGATTTGGCTTTAGATACTTGCAGAAATAAAAAGACAAGTCTGTAAATGATAACCAGCTATCGAAGTTAAGGGCATGTCAAGGGAAGGATCCAAAATGAGGGCACAATTGAAGGATGAACATCATAATATAAAGTGGAGCATTGTGTAAAAAGAGAAATCCATTGTATCAAAGAGCTCTCCAAATTGGAAGGAGAGGGAAGAGATGAAACAACTTCTTAATTGAAAAAATATAAGTGTAAAAGTTATTTTTAAAATTCTATCAAGGGTATAATAACTCTAGTTGTCTTTTCTCCTACCCTTTTTATCAGACCTGTGATTTTATTGGTATAAGGAATTCCTATTTAAGAATCTGTCTCTATCAATGTAGAGCAAAACCTTGTCTTTAATGTAACATGTTAGTTGGTTGCCTGGTGCACAGGGAAGTTAAGTGACTTCCTCGTATAAATCTATATAGTATTTGAACTCAGTTCCTGCCTGTGAGGTAAGTTCTCTATCTACCATACTATGCTGATCCAAGCTGTTATACTACATATACCATATCCAAAGAAAAACATTTTTGTGAGATATGTGGTATCTTATGACAAATATTGGAGGGGATGTGGGAAAACTGTGTGACTGTTATACATTGTTGGTGGAGTTGTGAACAGATCCAACCATTCTTGAGAGCTAGCTGGAACTATGCTCAAAAAGCTATCACACTGTGCATTCCCTTTTACCTAGCAGTGTTACTATTGGGCTTATATCCCAGAGAGATCTTAAAGGAGGGAAAGGGACTACATATGAAAAATGTTTTTGGCAGCCCCTTTTGTAGTGGCTAGAAACTGGAAACTGAGTGGATGCCCATCAATTGGAGAATGGCTGAATAAATTGTGGTATATGAATATTATGGAATATTATTGTTCTGTAAGAAATAACCAGCAGGATGATTTCAGAAAGGCCTGGAGAGACTTACATGAAGTAAGTGAAATGAGCAGGACCAGGAGATCATTATACACAGCAATAACAAGACTATATGATGATCAAGTCTGGTAGACATAGCTCTCTTCAACAATGAGATGATTCAAATCAATTTGAATTGTTCAGTGATGAAGACAACCATCTACACCCATAGAGAGAATTGTAAGATCTGAGTGTGGATCACAACATAGTATTCTCACTCTTTCTGTTGTTGTTTGCTTGCATTTTGTTTTTTTCTCAGTTTTTTTTTCCCTAATTGATCTGATTTTTCTTGTGCATCAAGATAACTCTATAAATATGTATACATATATTGGATTTAACATATATTTTAATACATTTGACATGTATTGGACTACATGCCATCTAGGGGTGAGGGTGGGGTGAAGGTGGGGACAATTTGGAACAGAAAGCTTTGCAAGGATCAGTGTTGAAAAATTACCCATGCATATGTTTTGTAAATAAAAAGCTTTAATTTAAAAAAAAGAATAAGAAAAGAAAAAAAAGATATGCGGTATCTTAAGAAAATATCTGTAATATAACATTTCTCCTAAAATTAATTGAATTATTAGTTAATAAGCACAACTAATACATACACACACACACACACACACACACACATATACACACATATATATAGCACTGCTCAGTGCTGGAACATTTACACTTATGTGAGCACAGGCTGAATATGGAAATAGTCTTTCTACCAGGTAAAGAAATAAACTAATAAGAGAAGCATCCAGAATCTCAGGAATCAAGGATAACTGGTAATTTTAAATGATGACTCAAAGTTCATTGAATCTGAACAGGGTCTGGTGAGAAGAGATGAGAGACAAATCAAGATTTTAAAATAATGTTCATCTATGTGATGCACATAGCCCATTTTTAATGAATACTTTTTGAACAAATAGTTGATGAATACATACAGAAGATAAATATTGTCTAGTATTTCTCTGAACACACAATGCTAAATATAGTTTCTATGTTATTCTGGCTTCAGAAAAGTAATAAAGGAATCATTTCAAATCTATTTTTGCTTCCTGCTCTTGACAGTTGCAATCCCATGGTAGAAAAACTTTTATGAAGAAAAACACCCTGAAGTTTTGTCACAAAAATTTAGACAAGGGAAAAGAGAGGCAGGGAGATAGAAGAAAAAAACACAAGAGAAGTACAGTAACTATGAAGAATAGCTAGTGCTTTGTGGTTCTCTTTAGAATGTCTTCATAAAGGCATTATATAAAGCTCTTTATGGGACCCAATAGTTTCATTTAAACTTCCCTACTTGAATAGTGAAGATTATAAAGTCTTCTTTTGTCAGAAGAATAAATATAATTGTTACATTAACTTTCAGTTAATATGAAGTTCAGGCAAATGGAAATTCTTAGTATTATTTCATTCATTCCTAACTTGGTTCCCAGATCATAAGAATTAAGCAATAGAAGGCAATTTTTGCCTTCAATTTCATTTTGAAGTATACTTCCCACCCGCAAAAAAATGAGGGGGAGAAAAGTAGCTGAAAGAAACAAAGATGGAAAGCTTAAGCTGCTTTTCTGATTTCTATGAGCCTGAGGTCGAAATAGCATCAAGATGAGCTTTGTCTCTGTAAGCTTTTCACAGCTTCCCACTGTTTCCCTTGCCATTGATGTACACAATTTAAAAAAAAGAAACTCCATAAGACAGAAGATCCTACTTCATACCATTTGTTTCCTTTACTAGAGTATTTTAGGCATAATTTTACTTAGTTGGTAACACTGTCCAGATTAAAAAGAGAAGAAATAACACATCAACTCAAGATTAATTTATGGAAATCAGAGGTAAGAAAAAAAGTAATTTTTAAATCTGCAAGTGAATCCAATGGATCCAGAATCATACACTGTTCTGAGTCTTTCACCAAAAGAATGATGAGAAAGAGAAAAGTAGAAATGACCCATTCCTCACTCTTCTGGTATAATTCTTCCTTTCCTTTGTTCCCATCCAAATATTACAAGTCTTTCAAAGGTCAACTTTGTCTTACCTTCATAAAGCCTTTCCCAATGATCCTAATATACACTGACATCTCTTCCTTTGAATTCATACTGCACTGAATGTGATTATCAAATTATCATATGATAATTTCTGTCTTTCATTCTTAAGTGTTTCATGTTTGTGTCCTATTTCTTCATTAAGACTACTATTCTCTCAAAATCCAGTATCCTCTGTGTGTGTACATATGTGTGTGTGTATGTGTATATATATATGTGTATATTCCTCATGGCACCTAGCATAGCACAATGAACAAAGGAGGTACTCAGTTTATCTTTGGGCTGAAGTTCTTTGTCAAGAAGAACTCATCCATAATACTGTCTTTGGATGAAGTCTTTTTGGAAAAAAAAAAAAGCATGATCTTGGGGACAAAGCCAAAATGGTGGAGAGGACACAGTTCTTTGAGCTCTTCCTGGTCTCCTTCAGAATCAACTCCAGATTAAGCTTCTGAACCCACATACATTTGAACAAAGAAAATGTAAAATTACTTATTGGAAGAGGAAACAAAGACCTAATACAGTTGAGGGAAAGAAAAGAGGAGGCTGAACATTGTTTGAACTTTAATCTCATCAGATTTGGCTCAAAGACAGAATATCAGACATATTTTGTTTGATAAAGAAACTTGTCTCACTCTATTCCGAAATAGGAGGGAAAAGGGTAAAAGAAAGGAGGAAGCTAATGGAAAACAAGTAAAAGAGGAAAGAGATGAGAAAGGGGAAATCACTGAAAAAGAGGAGGATAGATTAAGGGTTGTGCTGGTCAAAAGAAAAACATTTATGAGGATGGAAGGGGGGAAGGAAAGAGAAATGTATAACTTGGGGAAAATAGAATGGCAAGAAATACAGTTAATCATTTTAATTGTGAGTGTGAATGAGATGAACTCTCCCATAAAACAGAAATGGATTGCAGAGTGGATTAAAAGCCAGAGTCCTACAATATGTTACTTACAAGAAGTACATTTAAAATAGAGTGATACATAAAGAGTAAAGGTAAAAGACTAGAGCATAATCTATTATGCTTCAGTTGAAGCAAAAAAACAAAAGCAGAGATAGTGATCCTCATTTCAGATCAAACAAAATAAAAAATAGATCTAATTAAAAGAGATAAAGAAGGAAATTACATCTTGCTAAAGGATACTATAGATAATGAAGCAATAACAATACAAAACATATATGTTATAGCATCCAAATTCCTAAAGAAGACCTTAAGAGAGCTGCAAGAAGAAATAGACAGTAAAACTTTCTAGTGGGGGATCTCAGCCTCGCTCTATCAAAACTAGATACATCAAAAAATAAACAAAAAAGAAGTTAAGGAGGTAAATATAATCTTAGAAGAGTTAGGTATACTAGACCTTTGGAGAAAATTGAATGGGGACAGAAAGTAATAAACTTTTTTTCTCAGTGGTACATGGAAACTACACAAAAACTGACCATGTATTAGGGCATAAAAATCTAACAATCAAAGGCAGTAATAGTAAATGCATCTTTTTATTCAGATCATGATGCAATAAAAATTACATGTAATAAAGAACCAGGGAAAGTAGGCTAGAAATTCATTGGAAATAAATTACCTAATTCTTAAGAATGAATGGGTAAAACAACATATCATAGACACAGCCAATAATTTCATCCAAGAGAATGATAACATTGAGACAATATACCAAAATTTATGGGATGGGGCCCAAGCAGTTCTTAGGGGAAATTTTATATCTCTAAATACTTGCTTGAATAAAATAGAAAAAGAGAAGATCAAAGAATCAGATATGTAACTAAAACAGCTAGAAAAATAACAAATTAGAAAAAAAAAAAACAAATTAAATACCAAATTTGAAATTCTCAAAGTAGTTTATCAGTGGAATAGATTAAGTTTACAAGACACAATAGTAAATTACTATAGTAATCTACTATTTGATAAATTCAAAGACTGCAGCTTCTGGGATAATAACTTCTTATTTGACAAAAATTGCTGAGAAAATTGGAAAATCCTATGGCAGAAACTAGGCATTGAGCAGCATCTAACACTATATGCCAACATAAGGTTGAAATGGATTCATGACTTAGACAAAAACAAAACAGTCCCTTGCCCCTATCATTTTGAAGAAGCTCAGGCAAAACTAGTCTGCTCCTCTCATTTTACAAAGGAATGAATATAGAACCTCAGAAGTGAAATGACACATAGAGGTTGATTGTAGCAGCCTGAACTTGAACTCTTTTGTCTGTTAGAATCCTTACAAGGTGTTAAGTCACTAGAATTGGTAGAAACAATGCTTATATTTACACCTTTGAGAGTTCACACATTAGCTCACAAGTTTGGGAGATTTCAGAATTCAGTATGAGATTCACAAGTTTACACTTCCACAATCCTACTCTCGGAGGAGGAGTCAAACTCTGTGTTCACACCTTTAAGAGATCATATATAAGAAGCTTTCAGAGCCTCAGTCAGTGAGTGAAGAGACTTCGGGAGATTCACAAGTGAGGAGTGAGTGGAGGAGTCAGTTGAAGTGATTGAAAGCCAGAATTCAGTCGGGAGATTCAGAACCAGGATTCAGAAAGAGCTGGAGGCTGAAACTTACAGAGGCAGAGGCAAAGGCAAAGGCAAAAAACTGGCAATGAGAGTTCTCAGAACCAAAGAAAGCTAACTGGGCTATTTTGGAAGAGAAAATTAAGAACTACTTTAACACCTCGCTGCATATGAGGTGATTATAGATTTGAACTGAAACTAAAGCTGCTCCAGAGCCCCCCCAAGAAACCTGCTCCCAGAGAACGATCATATATTTTAGAAAAGAAGAGAACACTACACTCTTTTCCTGACTGCCTATCATTTTCTCAAGTCTGTGCTATCTTTTACTAAAACCACACTATGAAATGAAGATCTCTGCCAGTTCTAAAATTCTACTATTTTAATATCTAGAATATAATTGTAATCTATCAAAGCATGGTTAACATGGTTGATGTTCTCTTGTCTGCTGTTTTTGGTACTTTGCTTGCAAACTATAAAATTACTGCATTCAAGATGAATGGCATCATTTTTATGGCTTTCAGTCTAGACTCAGAAAAACTTTCTCCTTATTCTTATCTTTTATTGGGCTCAATCTCTGAAGATAATAACACATATAGACTTATATAGTCTTGGTACATGGCCTGTGCCCTCAATGGGAATAGTAATGATTCATAGATTTCCTCTTTTTCTTCTTGCCCAAGGAGTTGCTTAATGTTAATGGTTAATTTCTTTCTCATTTGAGCAGCTTCTTGAGCTGCCTCATTTATCCAGTATGATTTTGAGCAAGTAATTTTTAATTTCTGGACCTTAGTTTCCTTACTGGTGAAAGGAGGAAGTCAAGTTAGATTGTCTCTAAGGTTCCTTTTAGCTACCTAACTCATATTGGTAAATTAATCCTTGGCAATGTAAAATGTATCTCGAGGACTCCCTGACCAACTTCTTTGTGTATAACACTAAACCAGAAATATGAGTAGAAGATACTATTTCTAAAGAAGATAACAACTTCGGGGGAGAGAGAGGAGGAGTGGTGCTAGTCAAAGATTCCAGTACTAGTATTGACAGAAGAGGGGGTGTGTGAAATTGTGTTCCCTTTAATTTGTAAAATTATTACTGAAATTGTGCCCCCTTTTGATCTGAGAGATCAGGTTTTCTCAGGTCCCAAAGAGTCTAGAGAGGGCCCATCCTCCCAGAATGAAACAAGCAACATTATTCAAGGGCAAATCAACTCCCATTGATCTTTTGGAAAGTCACATCCTTATTTAGGAAATTCTAAATGCTCATTCAATTGAGAATTCCTAGTCTGATCAGCTCAGGCTGCACAAGCTCCCCGAGTAAGAGCTGCTGGTAAAATAGGTTTCCTTTTACTCATTTCTTTGCAGAATGTCCAAAGTAGGACCCGGCCCACTAAGAAGGCAGAAACAGAAAGAGAGGGGGGATAAAAGAAGGGTATTTATAAAAAAAAAAAAGTCCAGTGTAGTCAGAAGTATCACCTTAAAAGAAATGAAGATATAGATAGTCTAGGCTTCCTTTATGAAATGGATATTGTAAAAGGAGTCAGCCAATCAGAGGAAGATGCTGCACTATAGAGGGCACTTACAATGGATATAGTACATAAATGGAGGAAGACTCTAAAATCAGGAAGTTTCTGAGGCATTGTAGAGAAAATCAGGGTGAGTCTGGAATATACCCTAGAAAAAAATGAAATACTTTCTAAGCCCTTCACATTTTCTAGCTCCTATATATATATAGAGAGAGAGAGAGAATAGAATAAGGTAGAGAAACATCATCAAGTTCAAAATATGTAGTAACAATGCTAAAATCCTAGTTCAAAAATATATTTTTCTAAACTGCAAGTCTAACAAAATATCTCATTATATATTTGTTCACAGCTATGAACAGTCTAGCAACCTAATCATATTCATCATGCATCTTTCCATTACTTTTTATTTAATCCTCAACTTAAATTCTTCAGATACCAAAGTATTTTATAATAATGGTTAATAATAATAACCTAAAAGGAGATCAAATATTTGAGGAAATAACTTTCCTTTTAATTCATTAAAATAAATGAACATACTGGTCAATAAGTGTGTTTTAGGATATCATTTTCAGCAACTTCTTTGTAATAACTTCAAATCATCATTTTCTCTTATATCACACATCACATCAGATTTTTAGTAAGTCTGATACAAAATACACCCATGAACTATGAGCCTTATAGGTCCAAAAAGAGAACTTTGGATACCATCCTTCATGGATTTTGGTGGAGGGAATTTCTATAATGAGAGAGATTTTAGAATAAATGAACTCTGTGATCCCTTCCAATTATTAACATAATATTTTCAAGTGAGTAATGCCATAGTGTCAACATTTATTCCTCCTCAAAATGGAAGCTACTATGTCTTTTCTATTTCAGTCATTTTGGGGTCATTTGTCAGGCATTGCCTTGAATGATTCTGAGTCTTGGTTTATTTAATGGTAAAAATGGGAAACATAAAACCTGCACTGTTTTCCTCTGTTTTTTCTATGAGGAAAATGCTTTGCAACCTTTAAAGTTCTATACAAGGATGTTGTTGCTGATGCTGTTATTATTATTTTAATCCATAGGTGTTACTGACTGACATTTTGATTTATTGGCAGCAACTCATTTGATCCTGCTCTATTTTAAGAATATAATCCTGGGAGGTGCCCACTCATTTTAAGGCTTGGCGTATTCATCCCTACTGGGCTGAAATGTTAATTAAGTGCTAAACTCCTTATTGCTCTTAAAGAGTCAGACACCTTCCGTTCCTCAATTCTACTTTTCTTTATGAGGTCATGACAAAGTATTGCCAAAAAATATTGTTATTTATTCATTGGTTCAATCAGAAACCACCTTCTGATTAAACTCCAACAACTTCTTGTATTTGCTATATTTCAGGGAGCTGCAGTCATTTGGATACTAGATGTAACATCTGTGCTAATAATGTAATTAATCAACCAATAAATGGGGGCACATAGTAGGCACATAATAAATTGCCTTGCCCTAACTAATAACAAAAACACTATGTTTAATAAAACATCTAACCAGAGCTACTCACTCACCTAGATTCTGAAAGTCCAAAACCAGAAATTCTAAGAAATGGAGTGTAAACCCTTCTTAGATTAGATGAAGGAATGCATCCAATGGTTTCCACAAAATGTTCAATTTATGTGTCTAGAAGGACAGGTTGTCAGATGAGAATATAGATATTTTTGAGGAACCCTGAATCAGGGACTGATGGCATAGTGAACATATTCAAGTTTATGAGTTTTACATGTGGTAAAACAAAAACAAATCATAGATTGTCTACTTTTGAATGGAAATTACAAAAAAGTCAATTTTCCTTGAGGTAATGCCTTTATATGGAGTTAATTTGTCCTAGTTATTTTAATGTTGTTCTTTATCTTCTTCCCACAACAACAGTAGAAATCTTTCTTTCAGCAAGAAGGTTGAGATGTTGGCTTAAACAACACACCCTTGTGTGATCCTTGTTGAGTTTTAATGAGCATCTGGACAGATCCTGGGAGAGAAATGCATTCTCACACTGCAAAGGCAAGCTCAATTTTTCAGCTGTTGGCACTATACACAGTAGATAGTGTTCTCAGTAAAAAGAGTATTAGGAAACCTCCCTACTCTTTTATCCCCTCCCCTCTTTTTCTTTAGTTGAAGAGAATTGGCTGCAAAAGAGAAATCCAATTTCTCATGTTTTGGAAAGCAGTAAAAGCAATGGAGTTTCTAACTGACATTCTATAACATATTTTTGTGCATTACTCTCAAATGTTTGGCTTAGTCATTTTTCTAACTCTCCAAAAGCAAGCTTTCAAATCTCTTTTGGATTTAAAGAAGGTATTTTAATAAAATATTGAATATGAGGCTCATTAAGAAATCATATTAGTCTCCCAATTTGGATGGAGTGTTGGGAAGGAGCATTGATCTAGAAGGGAACTCACAGATCATGTTAATTTGAATCCTTCATTTTACAGATAAGATAATTGAGGACTAGATCAATAATTTATCAAAATAAGTTACCCCTATACAAAGTATATACAGTATATACAAGTTGAATTATTTTAATACCAGTGAGTGTTATATGGTAGAGATAATAATGTCCTATTGCTTAGAGCTAGGACTAAGAAAAACAGTTTATAAGACTATTGATTAATTGCTTGGTATCCAGAAGAAGGCTCCTATTTTGGTGAAAGATGTTGAGATGAATGTTTCAGCCAGGATGCCAAAAAGAATTAGACGATATCTCTCTTCAAGTATGTGAGATGCTCTTATCTAGACAAGGAGTTAGATTTGGCATCAAAGTACAAAACCAGCAGCAATGGGTGGAAGTTCAGAGAAACAAATTTCAAAATGATGTAAGAAAAATCTTATTATTAGTGTTTTATAAAAGTGAAATGAATTGTATCAGAATAGAAGGATTCTTCCTCTCTGTATATTTTCAGGAAAAAGCTAAAAATTCCTTTTTTTATGGAACTAGGAGAAGAGATTTTGGCTGTGCATTTGTGGGTTATTTGGCTGCTGAAGTTCTTTGCAATTCTGAAATGCTAAGACTGCAATATTTACAACTTACTATATTATCTCCTCACATCATGTTCCTTACTTTCCTCCTATTCTCTGCTCTTTCAAACCATGTTATTCTCTCTTTTCCTCTCTCCTTCCCCTCTGGGTTCTCTTTTCCTTTTTCTCTTCTCCCTTTCCCTCATATTCTTCTTCCTCCCTTCTCCTTTCTGTTCCCCTCTTCTAATTTCTCCTCCCTCTCTTCCTTTCTTTCTCATCCCTATACATTTTTCTCTTTATCTCTCTATTTTTTGTGACAGAGGGTCATCATAGCACAAATATCCCCAAGTCCAGTTAGGATTGTACTGGTTAAGATAGTTTTGCTTTCTCTCTGTGTCTTATTCCAATATTAAACATGACAAGTTTCCTCAAGTTTCCTGTGTTTGCTATTCCTGAATGTTGCATCAGATCAATTAATCACTCTTGCCTGTTTGGAAGCACTTTGAGACGTCTCCTAGGCCCAGAAATGGACCAAAAGTTTTGAAGTTCCATAACTCTTACTCAGTGGAAATTGCTAGAATTCTGTGCAAAATGGCATCAATTGGTTCTCCATCAAGATACCCTAAGATCTCTAGAGTAACTCTTTTGAGAGACACATTTAGCACTTTACAGCTATTTAAGGTTTACAGAGCACTTTGTATATACTCCCTAGTTTGATCTTCACTTCAACTCTGAGAGATTATCCCCATTATCCCTAGTGAGTAACTAAAGCTATGAGAGATCAAATGACTGATTAATGAATCACACAGTTAAATAAGTGCCTGAGGCTGGATTTGAATTCAAGTCTTTCTGACTCCTTGATCTCTTCACAACAGACTCTAGAATACATCAATGAGGCATAAAATGACTTCTTAAAAATAACTTTTCATTCCCAAAGAGATACTAAAAAAGGGAAAGGGACCTGTATGTGCCAAAATGTTTTGGCCGCCCTTTTCATAGTGGCTAGAAACTGGAAATTGAATGGATGCCCATCAATTGGAGAATGGTTGGGTAAATTGTGGTATATGAACGTTATGGAATATTATTGTTCTGTAAGAAATGACCAGCAGGATGAATACAGAGAGGACTGGCGAGACTTACATGAACTGATGCTAAGTGAAATGAACAGAACCAGGAGATCATTATATACCTCAACAATGATACTGTTTGAGGATGTATTCTGATGGAAGTGGATCTCTTTGACAAAAAGATCTAACTCAGTTTCAATTGATCAAGGATGGACAGAAGCAGCTACACCCAAAGAAAGAACACTGGGAAATGAATGTAAGCTGTTTGCATTTTTGTTTTTCTTCCCAGGTTATTTTTTACCTTCTGAATCCAATTCTTCCTGTGCAACAAAAGAACTGTTTGGTTCTGCATACATATATTGTATCTAGGATATATGGTGACATGTATAGGACTGCTTGCCATCTGGGGGAGGGAGTGAAGGGAGGGAGGGGAAAAGTTGAAACAGAAGTGAGTGCAAGGGATAATGTAAAAAAATTACCCAGGCATGGGTTCTGTCAATAAAAAGTTATAATAAAAATTGAAAAAAAAATAAAAAAATAACTTTTCATTGAAGTTTTTCTGAAGGAGGTTAATGGTTGTTCAATCATTTTTGACCATGTCTAACAGTTATTGTTTTTTTAATCAGTAGAGTTAGAGAATAATGCATATTCGAAGAGTTCTCTCATTCTTTTTTAGCTTTTTATTTTCAAAATATATACATAGTTTTTAGCATTTGTCTTTCAAAACCGTGTATTCTAATTTTTCTCCCTTTGACAATAAATAATACAATATATGTTAAATATGTGCTGTCTATTCCTTCTTGTAGCTATCTACACTTCTCTTATAGGAATTTGGATACTATACCACTTAGTGCATAGATGTTTAGTACTTATATGACTTCATTATCTAGGGTACCCTTTAGCAAAATGTAGTTTACTTTTTTATCTCTTTTAATTAGATCTATTTTTGTTTTTGCTTGATCTGAGATCAGGATCACTACTCTTGCATTATTTTTTTCCTTCATCTAAAGCATAATTAATCTTGCTCCAGCCTTTCACATTTACTCTCTATATATCACTGTGCTTTAAATATGTTTCTTGTAAACAACATGGCGCAGGATTCTGGCTTTCAATTTAGTCTACTTTCTGCTTCTATTTATAAAGTTTATCCCATTCACATTCACAGGTGAAATTATTCTAACCATCTGATATTCCCCAAATTAAACTTGTCTCTTTCCTTTTCCCCTTTCCCTTCTCTCAGGTGTTTTGCTTCTGACCACCACCTCCCTAAATCAGCCCTCCACTTTTATAGACCCTTCCCATATTCTTATTCCTTTCCCTTCTACTTCTATTCTCCCTTGTATTGTCTCTCTTTCCTTTGCCCCTTTTCCCTCTTATTTCCCCATAAGGTAAGAGAAATATCTCTATCAAAGTAAACATGATACTCTTTCTTTGGACTAAATCAATGCTCATCCCCCTCCCTTCTTTGCCTCAATTGTAATAGATCTTTTTTGCTTCTTCATTTAATATAATTTATCTCATTTTACTTCCCCTTTCTTCTTCTTCCAGTTCAATTGCTTTTCTACCCCTAGTTTCTTTTTAACACCATCATAATGAAGTCAAATTATACCTACACCCTTTAAGTCTACCCCAAACAATGATAAGTCTTAAGATTTAAACAAATCATCTTCACATATAGAAAGGTAAATTTTTAAAAGCTTTTTTTATTTTCAAAACATATGCACAGATAATTTTTCAATATTGACCTTTGAATAGCCTTGTGTTTTAGATTTTACCCTCTTCCTCTCACCCCCTCTTCTGGATGGCAAGCAATCCAATATGTTATACATGTTAAAATATATGTTAAATCCAATATGTGTAAATATGTATATAATTCTCTTGCTGCACAAGAAAAGGGGTAAAGGAAAGAGAGAGACTTACATGAATTGATGCTAAATGAAATGAGCAGAACCAGGAGATGATTGTACATGGTAACATCAATATTATATGGCAATCAATTCCAATGAACATGATTCTTTCCAACAATGAAATGATTGATGCCAGTTCCAATGATCTTGTGATGAAGAGAGCCATCTACACCCAGAGAGAGTACTATGGGAACTGAATATGGATCACTACATGACATTCTCATTCTTTTTGTTGTTGTTTGCTTGCATTTTTTTTTTACTAATTTTCTTTCCTTTTTGATCTGATTTTTCTTATGCAGCAAGAGAATTATATACCTATGTTTAAACATATTGGATTTAACATATATAACATATATTGGATTGCTTGCCATCTAGATAAGGAGGTGGGGAAAGAAGGGGAAAATCTGAAACACAAGTCTATGCAAGAGTCAATGCTGGAAAATTATCGTGTAGATGTTTTGAAAATAAAAAGCTTTAAAAAATTCATTTGTATCAACCTAGAAAAAAAATAAAAAAAGAGTTTTCTTCAGACAATATCTGTGTTTCCTTTTCCAAACCCTCTTGGAAAGTTCTCATTTTTCTCCCATTTTTCTTCTAGTTCTCTTTTAAGATCCTTTTTAATTTCTTCCAAGAAAGCCTTGCAAGATGGGGACCAATTTATATCACTCTTTGGGCTTTATCTGGAGACAATCTGCTTTTAGTGACCTCAGAATTTGAAATCTATTCTTTTTTGCCATAAAAACTATCTATAATCAGAGTTCTTTTTGCTTTTTTGCTCATTTTTTTCTAAAAAAAAAAAAAAAAAAAAGTTGAGATTTGCTTTTAGGGCAAGGAAGATTGTCCAAGCTTCCTCTATAAATAGCAGCAGCTGTACTGGGTCAGTGCTGACTTACTTCCAATGCTTGGTTGTCATGGCCAGGTACTATGAAATTCTGGCATTTGGGGATTCACTACCTACCTTTTATGTTTGTGTTGGATGTTTTATATCTTCTCTGCTGATCTACTGGCTTTCAACCAAGGCAGAGAAGCCAACGCTACTGTAGATTCCTTTCCATAGATTCTCCAGCACACAGAGCCCGCACTGCCCTGCGACTGTGTGCTGCTTGCTCTCAGCATCTGTCTCAGCTGCTTGAACTTAGCCCACCTCCCTCCATGCTAGATTGAAACAAATCTTTTCTGGAGATCTTCTAATTTATCTTCTGCTGGTAATTTGTTACACTCCCAATATTTGTGACTTCTTTCAGTCCAGAACTAATTCAGAAGTTGGATTTGCTAGTTAGTCTGAGGGTCTTAGGAAGGCATCAGAAAAAGCCATCTTGGCTCCACCCCACAATTGAACTTTTAAGTCAAATGTTTTGGTCATTTGATTTTTTCCATTCCAACAATACTTATTTTTACAGAATTGTTCTCTTTTTCCACTTTACCAATTCTGTTTTTCAAGGAGCTGTTTTCTTTGTTTATTTCACCAAATCTATTTTTAAAAGTTTTCTTCAAATAATTTCTTTTTCCTTTTCCAAAGTCTCCATTTCCTTGCCCCTTTTTTCTTCTAACTCTCTTTTAAGATCCTTTTTTAATTCTTCCAACAGAGCCCTGTGAGTTGGAAATCAATTCACAGGGTCACACAACTAGTACATGTCTGAGGCAAGATTTGATCTCAGGAAAATTAGTATTCTTGATTCTAGACATGGCTCTCTATTCACTATAACCACTTAGATGCCCCGAGGTCAATGGTTGAGATCCTAAATATCACAATAGATACCATAAAATCTCACATTTAGATAACTATCTTTTAAAAATCTACATTTTAGGAAAAATTCTCTATCTCACTATTGATTGAAGAAATGTAAATTAAAACAATTCTGAGTTACTACCTCATATCAATGAGATTAAATAATAGGACAGAAAAGGAAAATGACAAATGGTAGAGGGAATGTGGGGAAAATGAGACATTAGTGCATTGTTGGTGGAGTTGTGAAGTGATTCAACCATTTTAAAGTAATTTTTAACTATGTCCAAGGGGTCATAATGCCATTCACACCCTTTGATGTAGGAATACCATAACTGGATCTATATTCCAAGAGATTTTTCCAAATTAAAATGGAAGGGAACTACATGTACAAAAATATTTATAGGAGCTCTTTTATGGGAGGGCAAGGAATTGAAAACTGCAGAGATGTCCATCAGTTGGGGAATGGCTGAAAAAATTTTGGTATGTGATTATGATAGAATACTATTGTGAAATAAATGATGAGCAGAATGCTCTCAGAAAAAAAAAAAAGCTTCAAAGGCTTCCACGGACTGATGCAAAGTAAAATGGACAGTATACAAATAAAAGCAATATTGTAAAATGATCAATTATGAATGACTTAGCTACTATCAGTCATACAATAATTCAAGAAAACTCTACAAGATTTATGATGAAAAATGCTATACATCCCCAGAGAAAGAAGTCTTGGTTTCTAAATATAGATTGAAGCAGTTTTTTTTTTTTAAATTTATTTATGGTCTATGTTTTCTTTCACAACATGACTTGTGGAAATATTTTGCATGTATAATCTGTATCAAATTGCTTGCTTTCTAAATGTTGGTGAATAAGGAGGGAAGAAAGGAAAGATTTGGTTGCGAAGTTTTGAAAATTTGAAAATAAAGAAAATGAAAATAAATTGTTTTTACATGTAACTGGTAAAACATAAAGTATGAAATAAATTTCAAAATAAGAACAAATAAAAAGTTTCCATTTTAAAGTATCTTATTGACATAATTTCAGCTATTGCTTCCAATATAACTATCATGTAAAAAGTTATCTATACTGAGTGCATATATAGAAAAAAAAAACTTATGATGTGAGTGCTACAGTACTAAACTTCTGTGTTATACAAAAAATTGAAATTGCATATGTCCTCCTCTAATATTTGTAACTTTACAAAGTCAAATTGTGCTACACAGGAAGAAACTGAGGAGATAAACCCATATACATTTGTATACATGGATGTATACATTGACTTATATAACTAAGGTATATACACACTTATACACATATATGATCACCTCTATGGACACATAAAAACATCTGTTCATAATGTAAATACTTCAACAATTTCCCACAAACTACCTTTCCAACCTTTTTATATACAATTCCCTTCATGTACATTTCTCATGAAGCTAGACTATGAAAATAAAAAGAAGATTAAAAAGAGTAATGAAAACACATATGTCTTTTTTGTTCTTGTTGTTGTTCCTTTCCTCTTTAATCATCACACTTTGAATCTGTCAAGTAAATCTGCTAGGGCTATTCCATTCTACATGATATGATTACTAGGAATACTTCATCATGTGATTCTGGGTAACAAGATAACTGCATTTTGAGCCAATATGTCAACCTCCGTGTTGGCTTTGCCTTGGCTTGGTTTTCACTTGTAACTCTTTTATAAAACATGATGTGGGTGGGTATCATTTTCTGTAAGCACAAACACATCCCATGTTGTATAGTACGTTTGAAATGTATTTCTTTGGCTATCAATCCAGGTCTATAAATGTGTTTTTACTACCTTGTTGAAAAAGTAAACATTGTGATCTTAATAATTTTGTTTTGTTTGTTTAAAGTTGATTATCTGTTGACCACCTCTGAGAGCTAGTGAATATCTTTCTTCAGTTTCTATGGCAACAGAGAAATAAGTAAACTAAAATGAAAGCTAAAAGTGAAAACATTGCTATAAGCTAGAAGAAAAAAGGAGAGGGATCTTATTTATATTCTGTTACACAAATGAGCCAAGAAATGATGTGTGTGTGTGTGTGTGTGTGTGTATGTGTGTGTGTGTTTACTTTTCTAGGTTATTTATATGTATGGTTTATAGGTAAATGGAAGAGGATTAGGGAACTCTGACCTAAATTTTTCTAAAAGTTAGAACAGTGTTCTTAGTGCCTACAACTAATTGTAGCACAAACAACAGGAATAAAGTTGTTTGCATTCCCCTTTCCCATGGAAAAAAATGGGTAAAAGGTATGTACCTTCCCAAATGAGATCATAATGCTTATTTTAGAATAAAATCACAGCTGTAGTTACCTTGAGTTTGTGTTAGTCTCTGAATGGGCAGGACAGGATACAAAGAAATTTTTTAAAAAGACGTCATGGGGATGTGTGTGATTATTATATCAAAAAGATAAGCCTCTATATAAGTCAAATGGAAAATTCAAATTCAGGTTAGATCTAAGACCAACTGTGATAACTAGTAATGCTATTAAATAACTCAGAGCAAATATTAAAAGAAAAAAATTGAACACCCAAATAGGATTGTAGTAGGAAAAGATGGAAAAAGCATCTTAAAAATTATCCTAGTCCTAAACTTTTTTAGACAAGAAAACTGAGAAAAAAGGAAATCAAGTGACTTTCCCAGAAATATATACAAGCTAGTAAAGTCTAAGTTGGGATTTGAACTAACCCTTCCTTATTCAGAGCCCATAACTCAAATCACTACAACTCCCTACTTCTTTTGACTCAAAATTCAGCACTTTTCATAAAACTATGCTAGCTCTCTTTCTTCCAGGCTCAGAGTGTGTTATTTCGTGTGGGGAACCCACAAGATGAATAAGATATAGTACCTAATTTCATTATTTCCAATATATATATATATATATATATATATATGTATATATAAATTTTAGTAATTGTAGCTGTTTTTAGTGGTATAAAAAGTGGTACCGCTAATAAGCAGCTACAGTTGCTAGACTGTATACATATATGTATGTGTCTATATACATGTGTGTATGTGTGTGTATATACACACACACACACATTCATGCATGTGGTAATATATAATATTAATAAATATTAATATATTAATATACTCTATATGCATAAAACATATATACATTAATGTTCACGCAAATGCATACAATACATACATATCTCTGTGTGTGTGTGGAGATATATATATATATATATATATATATATATATATAGTGTATGTATGTGTGCACATGTATAAATGATTGTAACTGTTGTTAGTGCTACCACTAGACTGAAAGTAACTTGAAGTTAAAGGTTATATCTAATTTGTCACAAGTGTTTCTCACAGAAATTAACACCGATTTCCAAAGAAAGAAAATTGGCACATATCATGTATATATTTATCTATCTATCGATCTATCTTGAGATTTAATTATGTACATATTAAAGGGGTTTATTTCTATTTCACTAATAGTATTGTGAATTAAATTATATATATTATTCTTTTATAATTAATATTGCATATGTATTTTAATATTTACATACAATATACTCAAATCATTTATATATCAGAGGCAGAAATAAAAGTGACTATAAAACTAAGAGGGATAACTTACTTCTTAATTAATTAATCAGGAAAGTAGAGATCTTTTGAGCTTAGCTATTCTATAACAACAGGGTTAGGAGTGAAAAGGAGTGATAGAGAACCAGAGAAAGGGATATTGGGATGTGACCATGACAGTTCCCATGCCAAGGAAGCTGCATCTGTTTCTTCCCCTTTATTTTAATCAGGCCAATAGTTAGTTAAAAAAAAATCAGTGCTTTGCTTTTTGGATATAAAGCTATTCAGAGATGAAATGTATGAGTTAAATTTATTTAATTCTAAGTTACCTTTTTGCTTGGAAAAAAAAAAAAAGAAGCAGAGGTTCAGAAATCTATCCTACCTACTTTTGAAAATCGCTGTAACAAATCATTTTAGATTGCAATTTAGAGTATTTTATAACAAGAAAAAAGTTATGCAAAAGATTAAAATATCTTTATAAAGCTCAAAAGAAAGTTCAGTTCAGATTTGATTTTTAGTCCCCACCTCTTTTGAGGAATTTCACTCTCAGTTCTTTTTCTTTTTTTTCTTTTTTTTTTATTTGTTTTAATTGGATCAGTTTCTATTTTTGCTTTATCTGACGTCAGATTTGCTAACCCTGCTTTTTTTTTTACTTCAGCTGAAGCATAAAGCATAATAAATTTTATTCCAGCATTTTACCTTTACTCTATATGTGTTCCTCTGTGTCAAATGTGGTTTTTTAAACAGCATACTGTAGGATTTTGTTGCTGTTCACTTTAGTCAACATTTCATTTCACATTCACAGTTATTACCAGCTCTGTTGCAGTCCACCATATTTTCTATCCTGTATATACTTTGCTCTCTCTTTCCACCCATCCTTAGTAGTATTTTGTTTGTTAGTTTTTAACACCTGCCCCCCCACCTACTACCTTATCTTCTAGATCTATTTTCTGGGTTGGCTGCTTTCCTGATGAGATATTTCACATTTCCTTCCATTTTTTCATTCTTTTTACTTTGACTGATTCTTGATGTTTCATAGGGTCATTGCTTCCATTTGCCCCATTCTAGTTTTGAATGTATAATTTTAATGTATATTGTATAATGTATAATTTTCTTCATTTAGCTTTTGTATCTCTTTTTCCGTTAGGATAATTCTACTTTTGACAGTGTTGTTTTTTTTTTGTTGTTGTTGTTGTTTTGTTTTGTTTTGTTTGGGTGTTGTTGTTTTTATTTTTGCATTTGGCCAATTTTATTTTTTTTTAATTCCTTTCTTTTTCCAAACTGCTGATTCTCTCTTGCATATCTCTCATTTATTTTCTCATTTTTTCTTCTATCTCCCTTAGTTTTTTTTTTTTTTTTTAATGTTGTATAAGGACTTTCTATAGGCCTTTTGGGGCTTGTGGCCAATTCATATCACTCTAAGATTTCCTCTGTGGACATTTTTTCATCTGAATTGGTGTTTTGGTCTTTCCTGTTTCCATAGTAGCTTTCTATGGTCAAGATTCTTTTCTATTTCTTGCTCATTTTCTTTCCTCTTTCTTTGGTATTTTCTATTTTTTTTTTTAATAGTCGAGCTCTGCTCCTGGGGTAAAGGAGGCACGGTCCCAATATTTCTGTGTAGCTCTGAGCATTGGCTTTGAGCACAGGAGCCCTTTGTGTTTGCAGGGAGTAGCTTTGCCTGTTCTTTTCAGGAAACAGCCTGGTTTCCCAGAATTTGCCTTCTGATCTGGGACTGGCTGCTGCTCTACTAATCTGCTCATCTACTAAGCCAAAACTCAGGTTGCTGATTTGCTGTGATTAAGACTGTCTCACTGGCTTTCCCAGAATCTGTCTGAGCTGGGCTAAATCCCCTTTTCACCCCAGTGAGACTGAAAATTTTCAAAGTTTTTCCAATCTGTCTTGAAATTGTTTCATTCCATCAGACTCTGTTCAGAGGCTTGGTTTCATGTAGTTTTGAGATAAACTGGGAGAGCTTGAACAGCTTCCTGGTTTCAGTCACCATCTTGGCTCCATCAGTTGGTTTTTTTTCTTTAACAGTCTCTGATCACAGTTTTATCATCAGTCATATAAAAGGCCAAAAAAATGAGCAAAAAATAAATAAAACCTTCCTCCATTATACTGAAGTTAGTCTTCATATTCCTTCTTATATTATATCCTCTTCCCTCCAGTCTTTGAGATATGGACAAATAAAAGTTCCTTAGTATGGACAAGCTTTCTATTTATTTAAAAGAGGAAGAAACATTCATTCTTCTTTTTCAGGCTAATAGATTAGTGGAAAGATGAGCTTTTTGTGAATCACTAGACAAAAAGCAAACAGTATTCATAAAAATGTGTCAACCATTCCCAAAGACCAACAGCAAATTACTGAGTCTTTTTTTCCTTTTTCTTCCCTTTCCCACCACCACCACTACCATTACCACCTCATCTCAGTGAAGAATATGGGAAGGAGGCAGAAAGAAACATTTTCTGATGGGAAATGGATTCACTATCTTATAATTCTAGGGCCCAATGTGCACACGTGTACAGAATTGTAGCATAAGAAGTAGTTTCCAGAATTTAGTAGGCAAAGGGAACGGCAGCATCCAGATGAAGAGGCAGTTTCCTAACCCAAATTTAGCTAAATGAGTTGTAAATACCTATAACAGTCAAAAGCAGACTAGGACTTATAGATCTGGCCTTCAATATGGCAGTTTCAGAAGCACTGAAAAGGAGTATCTGGAAGCTGAGATAAAGCCTACTAACATTTAATTGTTCCAGAAGCATCCAATGCATATAGAGTACAAGGATTTTTTTCAAGAATTCCTTATTGTTATGAATTTTTGTGTGAACTAAATTAATAGGAGGTTAAAAGAAAAGTGTAGCTACTTCAAGGGAAAAAAAAATTACCTGGAGGTTGAATACATAACTCTTCCTTTTTTTTCCCTTCTTAATGTTGTTTGGATACAAGTATTTTCTTTATTTGTGATTTTCTTAAATTATCTTTCTATGTATAAATGCTAACCATTAGCTTGTTTCTTAACAGAGTTGAAATATTTCTAAGGAGACATATTCTAAATCTAATTCTAATGTTTCTAGATAGTAGGTTCAGACTGCATGGGGGCAGAGCCAAGAAGTATGATATTGAGAAGCGACCAAAATATTAGTTCAAGTCATGGGAGGTTTTTAAGGCATTAGATTGCTAAAAGATCATCAAACATTTATTGAGTGCTCTTTGAAAGCTCCTGGAAATGACATTTCTTGGTTTAATTATAAATCACTCTAAATGAAAGCAGGAGTATGTAAAATAATGGATAAAAAGATAACTAAAGTTAGGAAGATCTGGATTCAATATTTGTCTTTGAGACAAACAGGCTATGTAACTCTGAATAATTAACTTAATCTCTTGGTGCTTCCCAAGCAGCATTCTAAGGCTAAAGTATAGAACAGCTGCCAATCCATATGGATGTCAGAAGTTTGCTCATTGAGAATTCCCAATTCCAGTGATTGACACAAAAATGAAAATGAGTGATTTCTGTGTACCCTGTTCAGATGTTCAGGCTATATTAGGAAGACTCAATTGTACAGAGTTAGAGCATGTTAAAATTGGCAAGAGTATTGGTCTGAGCTCTTGTCCTAGTCTTGTTTGTCATTGCATTTCTTGACATATGTTTTCAGTAAAACCTTTTAGTAAAAGCTAATCGATTTTTAATGGTTTATTAACAACAAGTAACAGTGACTAGGGACTTCTGAATGATAGTAACAAAATGTTAAACTATAAATATTACCCCCCAAATTATGAAGGTAATGATAGTCTTTGCATTTTGGGGAACAAATCTTTCAGTATTATGGAGTTGAAAAAAATGCAGACACTGCATGAGATAATTATAGAGGTCACTTAGTTCCTTTGAGCTTTATTTTCCTCACAAACAGGACATTGTACCAGCTAATCATTAAGATCCTTTTCCATGATGAATAGTTTATAAATCTATGACTTTTAACACTGAATATACCTTTGATGTCAGTAACTAGGAACAATCTCATTTCTGGGTAAAGTTTAATAAGGAATAGGGATTGTTGTCTGACTTTTACCCCCCAAATACAGATTTCCCCATTTTTACCATAATTTGACCATCAGAAAAGCTAAAATAAATAGCAAAATGGGAGAAAGGCATGGAGGTTAAGAGTGATGATGATAATGGTGGTATTTGAGTGATGTTAATGATAGTGATGATATAAATATAATGTAAAGAGACCAGGAAGAAATCACTCACTGAAGAGAGGGAACAATTTCCAAAACCTTCATGTGGATTTCAGTATTTTTTTTTTGTTTTGGGAGGATTGAAATATTACAGATACCCAGACATACACAGATCCAGAGGTCAGGACAAAACACAATGAAAAACTAAACTATGTTTCCCCATATTTCAAAGTGAATTCAACATTAAGTGAATAGCTCATTTTGTGTCCTGAAGTCTATTATTTTTACAGGCTTCACTGACCAATTCTATTGATTCAGTTCTGAAGGTAAATGCAAAGCTGTCCAATCTTTTTTTTTCTTATTCCCAAGTCAGTGGATGAGGACAATATCTGTTCAGGAATGTGATTCCAGTATCTATTCCAAATGAAAAAAAGTTCAATTTAAAGTAGGACTTTTTTTCTTTCCTAGTCTCTATGGTGATCAGAAGTTAGTTCCTTTACATTACAACATTCCTTTGAATTCTTCAGAGCTATAAAACCATAATCAGATAATTTCATTTTGGGAGAAATGTTATGCTTGAAGCTGCTCTAAACTGAAATAGCTAAAAGTCACAAAACATAAAGGTATCTTGTTTCAAATGAATTGAAGTAATGATTTTTTTTTCTGCTTTGCTCAGTCATTCCTCTCTAACATTTCCACATTTCAGAATATGTTTTCTTTCAAAACATAATGCAAGAGATTCTGATATCACTAAACCCAGCATAAAATACCTCGTTTCTGTGCTTCTATCATGATACTTTTCCCTTCCCTTCATCTACATCATCTTCTTTTCATCTCCCTTTAATGTGGTATCTTTCTTCACTAAAATATAATCACTTTGAGGGCAGAAATTGTTTTTCTTTTTGCCTCCATCATTTAGCACGATGCCTGGCACAACATGCCTGTTTCCCTCAAAAAATCTCATATTTTGTAAACTTTTATGTATAATTATAGAATATATATACATATTGTCTGGTAGACAAAATATAAGTTCATGAGAGTAAGAGCTATATCATTTCATTTTACTTGTGTATTAGCCAGTGCAGGAATGTTGATTAATTAACAGAATAGATTTTTTAAAGATTTCTCTTGGCATAGAGGGTTGGGACAAGATAGCTTCTTTAGGGTTCCATGTTCAGACTTTATTGAGTATTCCTGGCCTGATTAGGAGACAAATAGATAGATGATACATAGATACATAGATAGATAGGTAAGTAGTTAGATAGATGGACAGATAGATGTAAAAACACAAATACAAACATACAAATATTTTAAAAGCACAATTATTTTTTCTTGATGAGGCTTCCTGTTAAAGGTTTGATCTTAGTCTTGGAAGAAATCAGGGAAACTAAAAGATGGAAGTAAAGGGGAAGAATATTGTAGTCATGGAAACTGGTATAAAGGAGAAGAGATGGGATATGAAATATTATATTCAAGGAACTGCATCATATAATGAGTGAATTGTAAGGTGACTGGAAAATTTGTGAGTATCAAGGTTATGAAGAGTTTTATATGGCAAATAGAAGCCTTTATATTTGATCCTGGAGATATTTGGGAGTCCCAGAGCTCATTGAGTTGGTGGAGGAGAGTAGCTAGGTTTAATCTATGCTTAAAATAACTACACATTGATTGATAAATGAGAGATGGATAGAATGAAGAAAGACTTGAGTGAGGGAAATTGTTTACAAAGTTATAGCTATAGATGAATAGTGATTTGATCCTGTAGTAGGGTTGCAACTATATAAATAGAAAGAAGGAAACATTTTTAAATGTTGTAAAGGTAAAAATGATGAGATTTTTGGCAAATGTTGGATATATGGGGTAAGAGCAAGAATATACTTGCCAAAGTAAATGCCTTACAGTATAATTGGTGCCATTCTACCGGGTATATATGTGTTTGTGTGTGTGAGAGACAGACAGACAGACAAACAGACAGACAAAAAGAGATTTTTTTAAATAACTTTTTATTGATAGAACTCATGCCAGGGTAATTTTTTTTTTTACAGCATTATCCCTTGCATTCACTTCTGTTCCGATTTTTCCCCTCCCTCCCTTCACCCCCTCCCCTAGATGGCAAGCAGTCCTTTATATGTTGAATAGGTTACAATATATCCTAGATACAATATATGTGTGCAGAACTGAACAGTTTTCTTGTTGCATAGGGAGAATTGAATTCAAAAGGTAGAAATAACCCGAGAAGAAAAACAAAAATGCAAGCCGTTTATATTCATTTCCCAGTGTTCTTTCTTTGGGTGTAGCTGCTTCTGTCCATCTTTGATCTGAATTAATTCTCTTTATCAAAGAGATCCACTTCCATCAGAATATATCCTCAAACAGTATCATTGTTGAGGTATATAATGATCTCCTGGTTCTGCTCATTTCACTTAGCATCAGTTCATGTAAGTCTCGCCAGTCCTCTCTGTATTCATCCTGCTGGTCATCCCTTACAGAACAATAATATTCCATAACATTCATAAAACACAATTTACTCAACCATTCTCCAATTGATGGGCATTCCTTTCATTTTCCAGCTTCTAGCCACTACAAACAGGGCTGCCACAAACATTTTGGCACATACAGGTCCCTTTCCCTTCTTTAGTATCTCTTTGGGGTATAAGCCCAGTAGAGACACTGCTGGATCAAAGGGTATGCACAGTTTGATAACTTTTTGAGCATAGTTCCAAATTGCTCTCCAGAATGGCTGGATATGTTCACAATTCCACCAACAATGTATCAGTATCCCTGTTTTCCCACATCCCCTCCAACATTCCACATTATCTTTCCCTGTCATTCTAGACAATCTGACAGGTGTATGGTGGTATCTCAGAGTTGTCTTAATTTGCATTTCTCTGATTAACAATGATTTGGAGCATATTTTCATATGTCTATAAATAGTTTCAATTTCTTCGTCTGAGAATTGTCTGTTCATATCCTTTGACCATTTATCAATTGGAGAATGGTTTGATTTCTTATAAATTAGAGTCAATTCTCTATATATTTTGGAAATGAGGCCTTTATCAGAACCTTTGATTGTAAAAAATGTTTTCCCAGTTTATTGTTTCCCTTCTAATCTTGTCTGCATTTGTTTTGTTTGTACAAAAACTTTTCAATTTGATATAATCAAAATTTTCTATTTTGTGGTCTTCTTTGGTCATAAATTCCTCCCTCTTCCACAGGTCTGAGAGATAAACTATTCTATGTTCTTCCAATTTATTTATAATCTCATTCTTTATGCCTAGGTCATGAACCCATTTTGACCTTATCTTGGTGTACTGTGTTAAGTGTGGGTCAATGCCTAGTTTCTGCCATACTGATTTCCAATTTTCCCACCAATTTTTGTCAAATAATGCATTCTTATCCCAGAAACTGATGTCTTTGGGTTTGTCAAACACTATATTATTAAAGTTATTGGCTGTTTTGTCCTTTGAACCTAACCTATTTCATTGATCAACTAGTCTATTTCTTAGCCAATACCAGATGGTTTTAGTAACTGCTGCTTTATAATATAATTTTAGATCTGGTACAGCTAGGCCACCTTCATTTGATTTTTTTTCATTAATTCCCTTGAAATTCTTGACCTTTTGTTTTTCCATATGAACTTTGTTGTTATTTTTTCTAGTTCATCAAAGTAGTTTTTGGGGAGTCTGATTGGTATAGTGCTAAATAAATAGATTAATTTAGGTAGTATTGTCATCTTTATTATATTTGCTCGCCCAATCCAAGAGCATTTAATATTTTCCCAGTTGGTTAGATCAGACTTAATTTGTGTGGTAAGTGTTTTGTAGTTTTGCTCATAAAGTTTCTGATTTTCCCTTGGCAGATAGATTCCTAAATATTTTATACAATCAGTAGTTACTTTAAATGGAATTTCTTTTTCAGACAAAAAGAGATACAGAAAGAGAGACAGAGAGACAAAGACAGTTTAAAGAGAATTGGTAATCATTTTCATGGAGATGACAACTGAATTCATGAGAACTGATTACACCACCAAGTAAGATAGAATAGAATGAACATAAGAAAAGGGGTGCCAGGACTGACTTTTGGTGATTAGAAACCATGAAAAGACACGATAAAAATGAAGAACTAAAAAAAAAAAAAAAGATTAATGAAAACCTGGAGAGGGAAGAATTTCCAGAATGAGAAAATTCATCAACAGTCTGAAATGGTTCAACTGATCAAAAAGGATGAGAATAAAAAAATAATCAGATTTGGAATGGAGGGATTATTAATAATTTTGAGGAGATAATATCAATTGAATGATGAGGATAGAAGATAGATTACAGAGGAGTTAGAAGAGAATGAGAAGAAAAATAGAGATGTCACTCAGATGACTTTTTTTAAGTGTGAAGAGTTATAAAAGCTATTGAGGATGAAAACAGAAAGGGACCTTGGCTACTGTTAAGTATTTATACATATATATGTGTGTGAAAGTATGTATACATATATATATATATATATATAATATATAATCTTATGTAAAAGCAGATGGGTAATTCATGAGATACCTTTTTTTTTTGGATCATATATGCAAGATATGACCAAGCATCTGCCAAGACTCCACAAACTCAACTGATAGTACCCACTTCTATTGACTCATGGAGAGCCATAATAAAAACAGAAGAAAACTGTAATATATCTACAATAATTTTCAAGGCTTGGAAAGGAAACTGAAATGCATGAAGTTATTTTAATATGATTAAAGATATTCTGGTGATGGTGGTTGTGGCTTTTTTACTGTGTTGTCTTTTTTGGTGCCTTTGCCTTGACATTTCATTCAGCTATTAATATATCTTTCCTTCTTGTCTACTCAATGAACCTTTATTTCTAACTTTTTTTTTAAGTTTAGGAAAATTAACAAATATATTTAATCAGCATGTGCAACATTTCACAGCTCTATTTGCCCACCTTTCCAATAAAAGGAACAAAGTACAAAAGTACATCTTTTCACATTTTCTTTAGAGCCCAGTTTGGGTATGCCAATTATAGAGTTTTACATTGTTGTAGTCACCATTTATATTGTGTTTCTGATTCTGCTGACTTTATGCAGCATAAGTAGATATAAAATTGTTCATGTTTATTTGAATTTTATAGGTTTTTTTCTTATATCAGAATCTCATTCATTTACCACAATTTCCATATCTATTTTCAAGTTAATGTACACTGAGTTTGTTTCCATTCCCTTGTTACCACAAATACTGTTTTTCTGTATGCTTTAGTGCTTAAAAACCTTTTTTAATGCTTTGACCTCATTGGGCTTACATACTTACTGTTCCCTGACTGAATGAATATGAATATTTTAGTTTTTTTAGTAAAATTTCAAATTATTTTCCACAAAGTTTGGACAATTTAATAGCTTTATCATCAGTGTGTTCATGTGGCTATCTTAATTTAGTTCCTCTTCAGCTGTTTTAAATTTCCTTTCTCTTTTTCAATTTGGGTATGAGGAAAAACCACACTTATTTTTGATTTCCATCTATGTTTATTATTGATAATTTGAAGTAAAATTTCTCTGTAATTTTTGTTTTGAGAACCATTTGTTCCTTCTATTTTTATCTGATGGGAATGGCTTTTTCTGTTAAATCCATATAATAGATAGATGGATAGATATATAGATTACAGATCAAAAAGTAAATTTCAGAGCTTTATAAGAAGCATTTAATATAAATACTATTTCACAATCAATAATTTTCTTTCTTTTTCCAGCTACAATGATTTTGTCTACCTAAACAGGTTTTTTTTTTTTTAATTTCATATAGGGTAAGTGGTCTAACTTCTCTTATTTTCTTTATACCTCAGTTTCTTATTTAGTAATATTCTATACTTAGCCATTGTTGTAAAATATATTTTCTCTCAATTTTTGTGTATGAGGAGCAAGAAGAAGGTGAGCATTGATGGATAAAGTAAGAATACTGAATAAGCAGGAAGATGGTGGTGTCATATAGTAACAGAAAAAATCCAGTTTTGTCTACTCTGTTCTACATTATTTCATGGAGAAATGCTCAGTGGTCTTTTCTTCCCTAAAATTCTTCATCTAATATTTTAAGACATAATAACATTCCATTGAATTCATATGTTATAATTTGTTTAGTAATTCTCCAATAGAAGAATGACAAAATAAATTGGTGATAGCTACTTTTCCCTTTTTAAATATTTCCTCAGAGAATTCTCAAAGTTCTGTCCTGAGCCCTCTCCTGTTCTCCCTGTCTTATTTCATTTTGTGTTTTCTATATCTTCCATGGTTTCAGTTATCATCTTTATGCAGAAGATTCAAAGATATATTCTTCTAGTTTTATCCTCTTTTCTTAGAAGCTAGCTTCAGATCTCCAAGAGCATATTTCACATATCAAACTGGAGGATTTGTTTGACACATCTTAAGCTTAACATATCCACAATTGAAACCATTCTTTCCCCTCAAACACTATCCTCTTCCTACATTTTCTATTATTGTCAAGATTTTTACAATGTTCCTAGTCAGCCCCACAATCTAAATATCATCCTTGACACCTCCCTTTCCTTTACTCCACCACAATCAAACAGTTTTCAAATCTTGCTGTTTCTATCATTAGAATGTATGTCATGTATTCCTCCTTTACTCCCCTGATATTGCATGAAATTGATGTAGACTCTCAGCATCCTAGCCTGCATTACTGCAACAAACTCAAATGTCTCTTGTTATCTTCAGGATAAAAATCTAAAATCCTCTTTTTGTCTCTTAAAGACTTTTACAGCTGGGGCTTTTCCCCTAAATTCTTGAGCTTTTTATATCTTTCCACCAGATAGTCTGTGATCCAGTGTCATTGGTTTGCTTGCTGTTTCCCATACATGATATTATTTCCAAGTATGAATGTTCTTTTTACTGTCCCCCACTCTTAGGATATTTTCCTTCTCCTTATCTTTCTTAGCCTCCCTGGCTTTCTTCAGTTTCAACTAAACTCCTACTTTCTAAGAAGCCTTTATCCAGTTCCTTTTAGTCTTATTACTTTCCTTCTTGGATAATCCCCAATTTATTGATTAACATGATAGATTTTGCTGCAGATACTTATTTTAAATCTCTATGGAATTCCATATTTCAAGGTGGTTTTAAGGCATCTTCTGCTTTCTAATCTCCCATTAAACTTAGCCCCTTAAGAGCAGGGATTTAACAGTATG